>NC_091823.1:129903994-130275244 GCF_038994185.2 Dermacentor albipictus | reverse complement strand
TTCTGAGTTACAAATCACGGCTGCTCAGTCTGCTACAGGTGTTTGCCGCACTGAAGCCGCTCATTGCAGCTCTTCTTTAGCAACTTGCGAAGAATCATATTCTACGTGCCGTCCGTACGCACGTGAATGAGTGCCAGTCACCAGTTCATTCTTTTGAGGCGTGTCGGCCTGCGGCCGGCTTTAAGGACGTTCCCGTGCGTCCTTCGTCGTCTGACAAGATATGCAGCGATCGTCATTGCGAAAAGTTCTACAGCATTAACCACAACATTGAAGTGGGCTCCTGTCATTAGCATTGAAGCAAGATTGTGCATCTGGCATCCCTGTAATCTGTCTTCATCATCATTAATAGCCTCTTTCGTTCCTTTTCTCCTCTCCGCTTTGTGCAGAATCGCAAGCTAGAGCAGACTACCT
The DNA here is from genome assembly GCF_038994185.2 of Dermacentor albipictus. Classification (NCBI taxonomy): domain Eukaryota; kingdom Metazoa; phylum Arthropoda; class Arachnida; order Ixodida; family Ixodidae; genus Dermacentor; species Dermacentor albipictus. The sequence continues at coordinate 130,274,833 of NC_091823.1, read as the reverse complement.
CAGGCCGATCTCTGTGCTTTTTCTACAGTAAAATCCACCTCTCCAGTCCTCTTTTTTTCTGAAATCAATTCTCATCCTTGTAAGACTAAGAGACCCGATCGATGTTCTTGTACAGGCACGGTCACTGCTAGCGAGAACATGGGAGCTCGTGGCTGCCCTACGCTTAGTGCCACCAACTGCCCGTCATGAAGTCTTGCTAGAAGACTCACCTCATAGTTGACAACTCACCGGTCTTCACTTTCATTGCGCATGGCCCCAGACTTCATGAGGTGCCAGTGGCGGGGCTCTCCGCAGAGCGATACCACGGCTTTCGTGTTTCCAGTAGCATTGGCTACGACTGTACATTTGTGACTTATTCTTGTCAGTAAGGTCTGCAGCCACCATACCAAGCGAGCGACACTCGCTTTGCCTGGTGGCATGACCCCGCGAAATTTTGGCGTCCAGTGCGAACTGCTAGGAGGTCTATCGGTCGGAAGCGTCATTGAAAAGGTCCAACAGCATCCATGTTTGTAAGCAAGCGCAGCTGTGCAGTGCATCGCATGTAATCAATATAGACGCAAGAAAACAGCCGTCCACACTCGCATCGGACGTTCGTCTAACACATAGCCTTGCACTAGCATACGTACCACCGGATGTCAGCTGGCCAACACAAGTGCACTATGGCTGAAGCAAGTTGGGCTGGCACCTTCTTGCTTGCCTCTTTAACAAGTTTCCCATGCGACTAATCTATTACTGCGCTGAACAATAGTACAATATCCGATAACACGACACACTATGTTTACGCGGCAGGCAATGCACCTGGCTACGCGACTGAGGAATATAACGGGTCTCTAGAAATGCTTGTGTGTGCTTGTTGGCGGCAGTAGCTCAAAATAACGCACGCAAGCAATAGTACCGCCCTTACGTTCCTAAAGAATGCGCGTTGTCCTAGCTGTGTATGCTCCATACATTTTTATGCTTACGCATACCACATGTTAACGTACGCTTTTGGCATGTTTACCGCCCATAGTGTTTACGTAAGCTAAGAACCAGCTTCCGCAACTTAAAAAACATTTGTTTTGCTAAGTGTGTTCATTCTATACACAATCGCGTTACTGCATTTCAAAGCCTATTGAGTCTCCTGCTTATAGCTAAGCAGCTCCTGTCTTTCGCTTTCGTGCCCCTCTTTGATGTATGTTATAATGTACTACTAACCACCGCGGCCATTGCTTCAAACTTTGGCAGAAAATGCGGGCTTGTGTAAGAATAGCTCAAGCATGTTCATCAATTGGTTTAGAATACCAGCATGCAGCACCAATACAAGTTGTGTGGGTGAGTAGCATCAGGCGCACTGCAAAATTTACCTCACGACACTCAGGTGCACGTCTCACCCAACTGCATGCCCAATGGCTAGTCTACCTGCTCACTTGCGCGAAGCGACCATAACGAAGAGGCTGCAGCTAAAACGTTGGGCCGGAAAGCACAGGAACGTTGCTTGCCTCAGGCACGACGTTGCGTCGTGCCGTGCCTCGACGACACCGAATGAATACGACCAAGTAGCCACGGTTATAACTGGTGTTCACAATGGAAGTTATGAAGCAATGCTTTTTTCAACATGTATTTGAGTAGCAGAACCATCCCTTTGTGACCATTACTCATGCCAGCTGTGTGAGCTTCGAGACTACACAGTTCACGAGATCTGCTTTCTCTTTAGAAATAGTCGCTCGGAAAGGGTCACTCTGCATTGGTACGGCTTCTTCTCAACACCTGCAGCCAGTGTATGTTTGTTCAGCGTGACCTGTCCCACAACGTGCTTCCTATAGCAACAGAACACCTCAACGCGCTTGCGTTTCATGTCACACGGTGTTCCTTTAATACAGCTATCGAAGGGTCAGTCGTTTCTTGCGGCATTTCTACAGACTCACTGCGCGCCCCAAAGGTATCTCCTGGCATCTCGTTTCGCAGCTGCACAGAAGCAAACTCCTCAACGGCAACGATTCTGTCCTACAATATCGACACAGTCAGAGAATTAGCGCGTGTGTGCGCAGACAGACAAGAGTCGTAAGCGGGGCCGAAGTGACAATTAAATTCATTCTGGCTACGTGAGCAGGTGCCAGGAGTTCCTGCCACCGTGAGCGCGGACCCAAGCAGCTCGAGCCCGTGCGTATCTGCCTTTACGACAATGGGGATTTCGTGGCCACGATGTTGCCACTAAAGGTTTATAATCTACTTGAACAAGCGCTGGCACGTCGTGAGCAGCTGGGCGGAGTGAATCAGTGGCCATCCCTGCCCCATGCTCCAGTTCTGCACTCACGGCTCTTCATCCTGTTGTGTCTTGGTTTCCTGCGATCCCGATTTAGCCAACAGTTTCCATGCTACCCGGTGTACCAGGGATATATTACTCAGAAAGAACATGGTCATTGCTTTTTTCGTCTTTAAAGCGAATAACTTTGTGTGGCTTTTTCAGCCGTTTTCGTGGTAGACACAACGGTGGACGGTGGACCACCGATACAAATGTGCCGATATAAATGTGCCGATACAAAGGCGGCGCGTCCCCGCGCATCTGAGTGACCGAGATGCAGTGCGCCTTCGTCGGCGAACGCCAACTAGCTGGTTGAGATGAGCATGCTGTTACGCGTGAGCTTGGGGAGTGTGCACGTTGAGATGTTGCGGTGGAGCATTTGGGGCCGAAACGCCCTCCTCTCCTCCTTCCAGCAACTCCCCGTGTGGCGGCTGCGAAGAGGGCTCAGCCGGATTTTTCGGATGATTTCGGATGATTTGGATAAATTTCATGGCTAAACGCGTCATTGATGAACTCAGTTTTTGTTTTATTTCATGCTAGGGATTGATTTTTAAGAGTACTGGGGGTGCAAATGTGTACGAATGGAGCTTTTTTTGTTCTTGTTGTTATCGACAGGGTACGGATCTGAGGCATGGGTAAGCTTATGCACGGGTGCTATTCTCGGTGCTCATTCAGATTCGTTTTTCTGATCGCGCTATCGTCAACAGGTGCATGCAGCTATGGAGTGTGTAGGCTGTATTCTGTCATATATTGGGCTAGAAATTTAACACTTGTTATTGTTGTAGTTCTGAGAGTGCGTAGGTTTGTCATTCCATGCTTTTGTTAGGCCCTGTAAATATATTTTGCGAGGACAGGCTGTTCACTACCTGTGCAAATTATTTTGACTATTGAGAGTAGGCTTTCTCCGCTTCTCCGTATTGACAAGATAAAATGGTGCGCGAGCTTTTTGGCTCATATTGACTTTAAACTGCGCAAAGGGGGAAAGTGCTCACTGATGGAAACCATTTCTACGTGTTACTTTCGCCCTTGCATACGCTTTGTTCACAAATGAAGTACAGGTTCCACTGCGATGTCTGCGCTTGAAAACCAACGGCACCAGTTTGTCTCAAAAGCGTAGGACAAGTTTTACTGCATAAAGAAATGCCAGCGTCATGACTAAACGACGGGAATAGCTGAGACGCTCTACGCTGATTGCGCATGATTCTACAGGACGCTCGCGTCATTCAGGCGAATATGTCGCGCGGCTTGCGTTCGGTCATCATGACACTGAGATGATTAAATTATGAAGCTGCACAAGCTGGACAGCCGGCAGTCGATTGGGTACACTCACGTACGCACTTCAAACACCGCAAACGCGTTCGAGTTGTTGTAGTACTGAGAGTGCATAGGTTTGTCAATCCATGCTTTTCTTAGGCACTGCAAATATATTTTCCGAAGACAGGCTGTTAACTACCTCCCAAAATACACATTCGCGTGTGGCAGCTACATAGTGCTACACACACGCGAGCATACTGTCTTTGGTGCGTACCGGTGAAACCTTCGTCGCAGCCCTTTCACGCCGGACAAGTGTCTTTAGAAAGCCAAATAATTAACCTCATCAATGCAATAGAAATAACTCTCGAAGCGGGTTGACCTGTGCAAGCTGCGACAGTGTTTTTGCCTACAAGTACAATGCATGGCCGTGGCCGACATAACACTCAAACAAGGCTTCAGCATGTATATAAACATCGCATACATTACGTATACTTTATTGGCGAGACAAGGAATTCTTATTTTTGTGCTAGTACTCGACACTGAAAGGAATGTGTCCACCAAACGAGCCTCAAAAGCCTTCCTCTAGCTGGAAGCAGGCAGCCAACTCGAAGCCACACAACAAGCGCGCAGTTACGCGCCGAAAAAGCACAGAAAAACATCTGCTTCTGCCAGTTTCATAGCGTTCCCTCATCACTCCTAGCACAGCGCAGAATAATCAAGCCTTGAATGCGGTAAAAATTCATGCGTAAACACCAAGCAATAATTTTTGAGGTCTCACCTCGTGTAACTCTAAGTGTGGCTTCTTCAGCGAACGACCAAACTGCGAGGGCCAGCTACGAGAGAAAGAGCGAGCTGCGAGAAGGCCAGGAGAAGGAGAGGCGGGGCGAGAAGGAATGTCGCTACCTTTTAGTTTTGTTCAGGGACTTTAATAGAACCCGCATCGAGTGAGTCTAAAAATTTGTGGTTGGTACAATGGAACTATACCCCCTGGTGCTTTTCAAAAACTTCGGACGGACCGCGCCGCAACCAGGGGAAGAAAAAAGTTTCAATTTATTAATTAGATGTTCTAGGCCACATGAACCTACTGTAATCAGACACATAGAAATGGAATACTGACAGTGTAAAAGCGGTGGCGAACCACTTGTCACTGCTGAAAAGTTAGACACATAAACATCGTTAAAGACACATGCGCACTGTTCAGAAGTTATACGGTCTCCCGCATTATCCGCGAGGCTTATAGAGTTATTGTCTCTTGGGTTTATGACACGCCAGAACTTTTTACTGTCCGTAGCGAGGAGGGATGGGAGAACGCTTTCAAAGAAATGCTGTTTTGCGGAACGGAGTTCACATACATATTCATCAGACGCAAATTTATGCGTGACCCAATGACCCAATCACAAGCACAACGTTTTGTTGATCTCTATACACGTTTCTTTTTGTTTGGTAGGCGTTTTATGCGGCTGTTGTTCCATGGCGCCCATTTGTTTGAAATTATCAAGCGAACGTGCACATATTTCTCAAGTGGGGCTGTTACTTCGTTTATTAATATATCCAAGTTGTTTTGAAAAATACCGCTGTCAAAGTGGGCAAGAAAAGTATCAATAAATCCGCCCACTTCTCGGTTGATTGCGTCAAAGTTTGCATCTTTGAAATCATAAATACTTTTGCTTTTGTTTTTGTCCTTAGGCAGCGATAGCTTGATTTCGAACGTCAAGAAGGAATAATCATTGTAGTAATAAACGCCATCCAGTGCATCGTTTCTTTAATAAATCGGAAAACTTTATAATAAAGTTCGGCTACTCGTTCACATTGACAATAATCACCGACGGTTTGCACAATGTTTCCATTGTAATTATTTTAATTTTATTGCAATTCTAACAGTTATTTTTTTCCTCGTGGCGGTTTCCTCAATTCTTCCTCTATTGCCTGCAATACATGCTATATTGCTAGCTATATAATTAGTTCATACACTTTCTTTTCTTTCGCATAATTAGACAAATTGCTGCAATAAAGAAGCACTTTAACTTCACTAGAGTTAGGCTTTCATGAGGCCCATACACTGGACATCCAAAATCAAGAAAGGGCTGAAAGATGGAATAGCACACTATAACATAAAGGCTATAAACAGGGATAAGGTGCCTCAGAAAGGCTGGCCAATGTTTCGATAGGAGGACTTATCTTCGTCAAAGGGCCTGAACACGTTTGTTCCACACAGAATAGAACTAAAGTGAATACGCGCACGAAAGAAATAACCTGCTGAAAAGCAAAGCATGAATTTAAAGATGCAATACGCTGTTCTCTCTTTTGTCAGGTGGACATTTTGTACTGTTCCTTCAAGATAAAAAAAATACTTTTGCTTTTGAATAATTTTTATTCGAACCATAGACACATTCTTGATAAAGTAAGTAGATCACTTGATGAATACAGGAGATATCTAAGTCCGTTTCCTGCTCCTTGCATTTGGCGCACATGTAAAGTTTTCAGCATGATATCCCCGAATATACCCGCGGAGACACCCACCGACACAACAGCAGACAGCAACAAGAACCCCCCGTTAAACCCGGGAGGGTATTTTAAAGTATTTTTGGAAAGAAAGTAAGTATTTTTAAATCTTTCCTGAACACTCCATACAGCGACAAAGCCGACTATGGTTCTATGCGATAATGGGCAACAGCCTATAAAATCACACAGACGGATGTTTCTGCACTGCCGGTTACAAGTGAAAACACAGCTAATTATAAAATACAAAATGGAAGGCGTCATGTTATCTCGCATTCGGGATGAACGCCTCTTCAACTCCGATTCCGCTGAAAAAAATTTGGAGGACGCTTTAGCTTCGCCTTTAAAAGTCGAGCACGAAAGCATTCAAAGATCCCTGACTGATTCTCGCGCTTCCCGGCGACTGCAGCTTATGTAACCGCAATGTTTTTTTTTTCTGGAGACACTGGTGGTGAAGACTATGCACGAAGGCGAGCTTTCTGGTTCTTTTATTTATTGCCCCACGGCGGGCGCCTCCGCAGCCGTGTATGCGAGCGCCATCTGGATGGCATTGCAAGGAACCGAGTGGGGCGCGCCGCTCCTACTAAGACAGACCTCAAACGGCAGCGAGTTTGTGTTCGAGTTTCCGCGTAGCATAATTATGTCTTTTCGTATATTCAAATTACAATCCGACGTCATCATGTCTGTAGGTTGTGAGTATATTGCGCTTTATAAATTTTCTGACGCATTTTAATTGGAGAAATTCAATTAGTGCAATAATGCCAGTGCGTCACGCGGAGAGCCTGCGTGGATCGGCATGCGTGGTTCGGGATCATTTTTCTCATACGGACATCGCCGCCGGCACCGGATTTCCTGCGACACGGGGCCCTTATCGCTATCGCGTTAACATAAAATCGGGTTTACCATCCGAAAGAAACACGCACCTTAAAGGGGAGACACTGTAACGGAAGGTTTTGAAGTAATTTTGACGACCTGTGTTTCTTCAATTTGCACCAAAATCTAAGTACGCGAGCGTTTCCGCATTTCGCCCGCACATGGACCTGACCGCGGCCGATGCCAATTGAACCTGCTACCTCTCGCTCAGAAGCAGAACGCCGTAGATAATAAGCCTATGACGAGTTGTCGCTTTCTGCTGATATTCTTGGTGAATGCGAGTGATTTCGGCGTACACCTTGTGTTTTGTTTGTTTTAATTGCACTTCATGTATCCTACTTGAAACACGGCTTCTCAATGAAACTGCGTTGCCGGTTCTCAAGAATACAAGCTCAAGAATAGACTGTGAAACCTATCTTGAGTTCGCAACAGCGTTGGCAAACGTTCACAGTAATAGTATTTCTTACCTAAAGGAACACACGACTGGGAATCCATTAGGGATTCAGAAAAAAAGAGGTGCCGCAGCACTGCGGCCTCGCGAGGAGCAGCACAGCGTAATGATCTCACATGTGTTCTAGCTATTAACACATGTTATACCACCACCGGAGCTATCACCATCACTTCATTTACGCTTACCAGAAGTAGACTTAACGGTTAGCCCAGTGTTGTTTCGCTGGTATGTGTCCTCTTTCTTCTTCGGGTTCCGTCATGGCGGCCGCTCTAGTTTCCCAATGATACATTCATCCGAGCACAGTGCCTGCCGTGAATGCTAGCGCCGTGAACATGAGACGGGTATCTATCGCTAATGCTTCCTACTAACACTTCGGCCATTGGTTAAATTTCGGGAAGTGCACTTCCTGTCGAACTTATGTGTCATCAGGGTCGCTGAAAAGCCGGTACACCAGGAATGAGGGGATCTTTTCCTATCTATATAGGCTAAATCCCATGAGCGCGATTCTGTACGCGACAGCGACGAGCGACGGCTTCGAGCGACCGATCGAGCCGTCGCTTGAACAGATCGCTCGGTCTTTTCGCGCAATCGGTAGGTTTTGCAAATCTAGAATTCGTCGCTCGTCACCCGGAAGTGCTGTGAGCGACTAGCCAATAGCGCGAAGCCGGGACTGGATGTACGTAACTCAAGTACTTCCGATTGTCGCACGGAACGAGCAAACGATTGAATTTTTAAACGTGCAAGGATAAGAACCTACTGCAAGACGTTCAGAAACATTCTATGCTGCTTTTTACAGTAAATAACATCAACTTAAGTTAATAAAGCCCGCGTCAAACTAGTTTCGGCGCCTATGTTGCTGCCCTCATACCGGCAACATTGGGGAGACGTTACTCGAAGTCATCGCTCGCGTGGGGTATGACTTGTAGGCGACGAGCAAAGGCGACAACCATATCCATCGCGTCGCTTGTCACTGTCGCGCGCAAGGTCGCTTGCATGCGCTTTGTACCTATATTCGCAACATGCGTTTTCTGGTAGTGAAATTACATGCAGAATGTGTACATAGATTTGCACGATCGCACTTACAGGCTATAGTCATCGCCAGAATGGCCACAGCAATAACTACCTGGAGGCTTGTGTTCTTCATTTCCTCCGTTGCCGTGTGGCTCTGCGCTTTGCAGGTCGTGCATGCAGCCAAGCGCCCTGCACATTACTTTCTTTAAACGTATTGCATGCGTACTGAGATCGCAGCTGTCAAGCTATGCCGCATGCGTGCCGATACGCAACGATAACGCACGCGCTATTCTTCTCTTAGCGCTTCTTTCTTGAGTCTTGGCAAAACACAGACGTCAGGCATTGTGCAACACAATAGAGAGCTCGAAGAGGCCCCGAACAAAAGGGTGATACGGCGTTCTAGCTTCTTCCAGCGCAACAAATGCTTTTCTTTTTTCTACTCTTGTGCCCTGCGCCCGTAGTCCGGAGCCCCCGTCATTGCCCATGAATAAAGATGTCACAGAGTAGAAATATTTGGAACCATTGAACACACAGTCCACAGGTTGGGTTTCTTTTTCGCAAAAGCTAGCAGAGCAACTGCTACGACTTTCCAAGAAGTAGACTCGACCATCGTCCTCACAGAAAGCCTACATGTATAGGTCATTGATGCATTTGCTAAAGACGCCTGGGCTCTACGATCAGCTTTGATTATCTGTGTACGTACACATGACTTCTTATTTCTTTTTCCTTTCCATTTTCCTCGTCTTCCCCTTTCTCCATTACTCAGCAGTGTAAGATATAGCAAACAAGGTACAACCTGGTTAACCTCCCTGCCTTTTATTCTTTATCTCTCTCTCTCTCTCTCTCTCTCTCTCTCTCTCTCTCTCTCTCTCTCTCTATCCGACCTATGGCGCCACGTTACGCCATAGGTCGGATAATTCGGACGGAATCAAGCCGTGAGAAAGAAAATGCGGCAGAAGCCATCGCAGATGATCGTCAAAGTTACGGGCACACTAGCAATAATACTTCCGAAGCATGGACTGCAGACATCGATAATAACTCTCTGAAGAGGGCAGCACAACTTATCGTCCAAATCTTCTAGTCGACGGTATACGAGAACGTAACGACGACGACGACCACGGTGGCGGCGGCGGCGGCGGCGGCGTGATGGCGAATGTGCGACAACGATGGAGATGATGACGGGACGACTACGCAGCGGGACCAAAACGCAACGATGACAACGGAATGCCGACAGCGTGACGGCAACGCCAGACGACGGAGGCGCCACGCAGACTGCGCGGCCGCGCTTTCTCCTCCGCTCGCCCACTTCGCGGAGGCTGTAGACACCCCTCCGAACACTCGCTTCAAATTCATGCCGACCTCGCGATCTGTGGGAGTCGGTCCAAATGAACCTGTGGTGAGCCCATGAGCTGAAATGGCGCGTCGCGGTAAGACACACTCGGCAGACTTCGGGTGCGATGCGCCCAGGCCGTGGGGAAGACACGACACAGCCGCACTGCCGAACGCAACGTCTCGACCTTCGCACACCACAAAGCTCTCGCGTGATAGCGTGTGTGTTTCGTAGCTAGCTTTGGCATTAATTGTCAATGAACGGGCCCCGCAATTCTGCTGCGCTAGAAGAGCGGCCCTTCGCATCGGCGCCTTTGCATTGGCGGAGAAAGCCAGTTCGCCGACCATGAAAACGGGTGAAATAGCCAAAGAATGTCATTCGCTTTGGGAGGGACGTTTAGCTTGACATCTCCTGTCTAAATACGAAGGAACGCAAGGAAATCGCAGGAAATATTTAAATACGGAGAAAATTTCCTTGTTTGGTATCCACAGTGCCAAAATTGATGAGCTTTGTTGCATTTAAATGAAAAAGTCGTGCTAATGTGCGAAGCAGATTTTTGAAATTGTTTTTAGGCCATCCGTTTATTTTTTACGAAAACTGTTGCAAATTGCAAAATTTTAAATCAGGTACCATGTTCCTGACTTAAACTTTAGCTCTGTAATAAACAGCGATACGACACTTTGTAAACAGCACATGTTAAGACATCTGATGCGGACAAATTTGATGTATCATGCACCAGTAGCAGCGATTCGTGATTAGGGATTTTGCTAATCCTCCTAACCATAGCAGTTTGACGCAAGCCATAAGTTCATATATCAAATTTGTTCGCTTCAGATGCCCTAACAGATGCCGCTCATAGAACTGCAATATCGGTTCTTTGTTGGCAGTTATATATTCGTAAATTTCGTGCTTGCATTTTTTATCTACCTACTCACGGTAACATTGATAAAAACATATGATGTATAACTGAATTTTCCACTTTATAAAGCTGCTAGAAAATCAATTTTTCTCTGAAATGAAACAAATTTCATCCAAATCAGTCAACCGGTTGTTCTATGGGGGCATTTTTGTGTTTCTTATGCATTTGAACAGGGAAATCGGATTTGGTCCCGAACTAAGCTTCATTTTAAGAAGACTGCTTGCCAATGATATATTGCAATGTTTGCTTAAAATGTAGTCAATGACCAAATAACAAATTCCAGTAGTTATACCTAGCGAAGACAAACACGCCTCTTCATGCGCAATGATATTCAAAGTAAAGGTTGGCAGGCGTTTCAACCTCCAGTTGGAGTCGGTGAAAATCAGTCTTCCTGAACAAATGGGCCCTGGACCCCGTCAAGCTGCTCCAAGGCAGCTTTTTGTCCCCGGCCTTTTTCTTTTGAAGAAATAAATGAATCTTCAATCTTGAATCTTGAATCTTAGTTGTGGGCGAGGTGGAGTCTCTGCGCACAGCACTTTATAGAGTCACTCCCCGCGTGAGGGCATTAGGTGCAGCGTCAGAAGCAAATTTTTTCGCTGCACCATCTTCGACTGAAGGACCACGATCTACAGCGACTCGAGGACGGCTGTCCGAGCGTCCGCCAAGGGCACCGTTTCGGAGCAGGTCCTGTGGAGTGTGCGGGACAAGGACATCAAGCCATACAGGATTATGTGGTTCCCCGCACACATGGGGCAGATCGAGGGCGCCCCGCCAAACCTCGACGAGTCGGCCCATAGAGCTGCGCTAGGAGTCTTCGACCGCGAATCTACCAGGTGGCGCGGCGCTGAGGCGGACAGTCGGGACCCTCCCTCCTCATATAACGAAGTTATCAAACATGTCTACATGGGACGAGATGATATCCTCCACCCCATAGGAAACGAGGCAGACCACAGGCTTTAACACTCAGGTTACTCCAGGTCGGGGCATACCCTAACCCCGCACTGTTACGCAGAATCTATCCAGACATAAAATCGACCAATGTTTGCTAGCTATGCTCAGACGTAGGTAACTTGGAACACATGCTGTGGCGGTGCCCCCGTTACGCGACAGGGATGGCGTCATGTCGTCCAAATTATTATTATTATTATTATTATTTGTTTTGAACACATATACACACATACACACGTATTAGGAAAGGGAAAGCGAGGGGCAGGCTGGCAACTGCCACCGGAAGGGGCACAACGCCTGCCTACTCTTCTGAAGGGAGGTGACAGCAACACAGAAATAGAGGATATGAAGGAGGGGAGGAAAACGGAAAGAGGAAAGGAGAGCAACAGGACACTGCAACAGGACAAATCTAAAGACTAAAGTAGAACTCAGCATCCGGAATTAAAGTGACGCCGCGTCGAACAGCCTCCACAATTATCAACCACATCCATGGCTAGTTCGCTATGCGGCTAATTGTGTTCTCCACGATGAGACGCCAAGTAAAGCTGCACGTAATCACCGTTTCACCGTTAGTCGGTTCACAATATACACTATAAGGTGTTTGAACTCGCCACCTCCCATCTTCGAAGGATGAAGCCTTAGAACACAGTACAGATCACACACAGTAGGGCCGCTCACTGAAGGTCACGCTACTACAGAATGTTCAATGTTCATGCTACAAACGTGAACCTAAGTTAGTTACTTCTATAAAGGTTAGTAGGGCGCGATGGGCCTGATCACGTTTAGATGCACAGCCACTGGGGTATAAACATTCCTCGAGTGTCGCACACCGCAGGCCAAGGAGATGATAGTTTCTCACTAGCGACATGCGCTGCGCACTGAAAGCGGGACACTCAAGTATAAGGTGCTGAAGTGTCTCGTAGCAGCCACAAGACGTACACAATGGACTTTCCGCACGCCCTTGTCTGTATAAACGTTCGTGCACGTTCACGCAACCAACCCTTAGCTTGAGCAGTTGTGCTCTAGCGCGACGAGGCAAGCCTCGACCACGAACACGGGGCGGGAACGTTCCATTTGCGACGCGCTGATCTGGATGCTGCTTGAGTAGGTGGCGACGAATCAGCAGACGAGCGTCATCAAGCTTGCACAAAATTTCTGGGCAGTCACAGTTGTTATGAACGCAACTTGAAGCGAGCCGATCAGCCTCTTCATTTCCGGTGATTCCTACGTGTGAAGGTATCCATTGAGCAACGAGAGATACCCCACGTGATGTAATTTTGCTCGCAGAGTCATTTATACTGCGCACAAGTGGACAATCAAGCTCACTGCGTTGTAACCTGCTAAGGGCAGCACGGGAGTCCGTAGAGAGGACGACCTTCGATGTAATTAACTCCTCTAGCACGTATTTCAATGCAACATTAATCGCTGTTAGTTCCGCAGTTGTTGACGAAGTTGGATGAGGTATCTGAAAGATACGTCGTACTTGAGTTGAAGGGCAGTAAAAAGCTGCACAGGCGCCTTGACCGTCGTTGTGTACAGATGCATCTGTGAAAACTTGAAGATGATCTGGAAACTTTTCGAACAAGTGTGATTGAGCCAATTGGAATATTGCCGAAACAGCCATATCAGAATTTTTGTGCATGCCAGGGATTGTGAGGAAAATGGGGAATACATGTGTCGTGATACCTTTTGGAGGCGGAGACGTATCTGAAGCAGCATGATCAGAAATGGTAATGATATCCATAAATAATGCCGCTATTTTTCCCATGCGAGATAATGGGCGGTGAATCAGACGATCAAGGAGCGCTTGACCATTCGATGCGCGGTGCAGACGCTCAATATGATATCGTCCAAATGGGAGGCTGCCCTAAGCAGCCCCGACCTTGAAGCACAGCTATGGGCTGTCCATCGGGCCCACGACGCAGCAGAAAGTCTCGGCCTTTCTGTACCGACGTGGGAGCGGCCCGCTACTTGTTGACACGCGTTCCGAAGGACCAGAATAAAGTTTCACCATACCACACTATACTATATTCGAAATCGGTCCACATTTTGCCGTATGATAAGGTGTTAATTAACTTTAAATCTTTTTCCAGGATTGAACATGCCAAAACTATGATCTGCTTACGATGTGCCCAGTTATAGGGGAAATCAATGGAGGCGTAGTTGATGTAGTATCAGGCTCCTGTGCTAGATGTCCCCCGTTCTAAGTCTACCGTTGTGCGATTTTATTGATTTACTTATGTTAAAAAACCTAAATTTCGCCTGAAGTTCCGAGCAGTTAATGCGATAGCAACATGTTAGAATATTACAGGAAGTAAAGATCCTAGCTTTAGTGGTAGTTATGAATTGCAGTAAGCATAAGCTGCCTAAATGAGCACGCGTGGCAGGACGTGCGCATACAAGCATGGGCAGAAAGAAAGCTCGATGACCGCGACCAGCACTGGCTAAACCCATAAGATACTGGCGGCGTTGTCGCCTTGAGTCAACTTCGCCTGCGGTACGCTCACGGAGGCCACGATGTGCGCCCGCTTCACGCTTTCGAACTGCAAGCTTGATCCTACTGAATCTAAAACTGTGCATAGTTACAAGCTGAATAAATTACTGCATGAGCAAAGAAGAAGATCGTGCAAGTTTTTTTTCCGAGAGTTACGCGATAAACATGTCCCCTCACAGACAAAAGCTACCCACGTAAATTACACGGGATTCTCCCAACATAGAACAGTACGCCCCATTGCGGAGGTGGTGGTTGCACATGCTACGGCCAACCTCAAGACGACGTCGGCATCGGGGCCGTATCGCATCTCTAATATAATGCTTCATGACCTCGACAAGCAAGCGGTTGCTAGACTCAGAGTGCTTTAATGAATTATTGCAGACGGCAACTCTCAGCCAGCAGCGGCGAGTCGCCAGGGTAATCTTTACTCGAAAACCAGGCAAACCTCACAGCAAAAGGATAGACAGTTGGGCGAGTCGGTATGGTAACATGATTTTGGCTTCTAGCGCGAAGTAAAGCAGGGACACAGAAAGGAGCAGACAAGCACTCGTCCTGTCTGCTCCTTTCTGTGTCCCTGTTTCACTTCGCGCTAGAAGCCAAAAACCTCACAGTCATGCCATTGAGTCATGCCTAGGAAAATTGCTAGAACACGTTATTCTCAACCGACTGACGGCATACGTGCAGGGGGAAGGGATATTTCCAAAGGAAATGTATGGCTTTCGTAAGGATTTATCTACCCACGATGTCATGCTCCAACTTCAGGTGGAAATAATTAAGCAGAGTCCAGATCTCGGCACCAGAGCTGTGCTAGAACTTGACCTTCGTGTGGCCTTCCATAATGTTATCCATTTAGCCATACTAATCGAACCTAATGGACTGGGCATTGGAGAGCGTTTTTATAAGTAAATATCCTACTTTCTCACAGATAGAATAGCCACCATTCACATGGGTGTAGAGCAATCGCCGGAATTCGACGTGGGTTACATCGAAACGCCCCAAGGTCGGTGCGTAACTACCCCTTCCTCTTTAACCTCGCGTTGCTAAACATCGCACGCGAACTTCAAGCAATCTCAGGTATCTGCGCTGCCCTGCATGCGGACGACATCGCCGAATGGAACAGGAGCAGTGGTTCGGAGGCGGAGCTGCAGGGAACGCCGCGGACCGGGTCAACCCGGTCACATGGCAGCTCAACCGGACGTGCGCTTCAGCCAAATCAGAGCACCTGTTTCTCGCCGCACACAAAGGAGTCGCAAAACATAGGACTCCAATTCATATCACCTTAGATGGCATTTTCACTCCTATCGTTGACAACATCCGAATCTTAGGCCTCACCATACAGAAACATATGCAAAGCACAATTACAGTTCAGCGGCTTAGGCAATCCGCAGATAATACAATTAAGCTAATTGGCACTGTATCACACAAGAGAAGGTGCCTGCGAGTACAAGAACTTCTTCAATTCGTTCAAGCCTTCGTTAGCTCTCACATTACATATACTGAGCCCTACCTCATTCTCACTAAACAGGAGAAGGAGGAGATCAATACACGTATCCGCAAGGTTCTCAGATTCGCCCTCGGTCTACCCATGAGAACATCTGCGGAGCGATTTCTTGCCACCGGGGCACACAAAGTAGTCGCAAAGTTATTTGAAGTCCACTTCATCGCACAATATTAGACTCGCAAAATCCACGGCCGGAAGGTGCATACTTGGCAGTCTTGACGTTAGCCCTCCCTTCCTACCTACGCGCAAACATACTCTGCGGAGTAAGCTCCGAACAAAATTGTATCTACCACCACTTATTCGGAGCATGCACCCACAGTACACGTATACCCGCATGCGGAGGGTGGCTCTGGTGCGAGCATTGCGCCGTCACTACGATAAAATACCCGGCACACTACACGTAGACGCCGCAGAATACCTCTCACAATAACACAAATTCGCGCTCAAGGCACAAGGCCAGCAGGTGGATGTGGCCTCTTTGTCCACCCCCTTCTCGGAGGAGGCAGAAGAGGCAGCCATAGCGCTGGCTCTTACTATCCCCTCATGCACCACTGTCTTCAGCGGTTATAAGTCAGCCGTGTACGGCTATGGAGCCGAGTATATCGGCAGACTGGCTGAAATCATCGCACGCAAATACGTAGTTCAATCATAAGTTACCCTCGTTTGGGCCCCTGCGCACGAGGGCCTGCCATGGGCAACGAAGCCGCCCATGCCTGTGCCCGAGGTTTCACGAACCGAACACGGACAGCGCAAGGGGAGGCTGAGGCCGGCGCCTCGCATGATAATTTCATTACATACTACGGCATGTGCCCACACTACAAGTCATCTCGACGCACTTTACCCCTTTCACCGTTCCCCACTCGAGGGAATAATAAACCCTGTGGAGACAATTGCAAACCGACACCATCACTATTCCGTCACTTCTCAATAAACTATACCTTGATCGATTTCCCAATCCTGGCTGTTATCGTAGCGTAGACCTTTACGCTAACCATAACGACATACTTCTAGAATGCCTCGACCATCCCTCCCCCCTTGCGTTAAGAATGTGGAGGCGTGGGAACTCCGAGCCGAGTCTGCAGGATGACGTCCTGCGCTGGGCCGCGGAGGTGATGGAGCTCTACCGCGAGTAGACGTGTCTGTCACTTGCCACCCCCCAGGTACTGCAGAGTTCTAATACTGACAAATAAAGTTGTTCGTTCGTCCACTGAACTGGAGAGTTTTGTCGGCGTTGTAGCTAAGCCTCGGCCTCCGATTGCCGCAGCGCCGCGACTGGTCGCCCCCGGCGTTGGGCTGCCGCGTGCGCGGTACACTCGGCAGCAAGTTGTCCCTGCGTTTGGACCACGTGGTTGTGTTGTTGCGTATGCGGGCTCTCCTTGCTTCAGTGCGATTTGTGTTTCATAGATTTTTCGGCTGACGCGGAGGCATCTTTGCCCGACGTGAGGAAAGCAGTGCTTGGCTGGTGAACCACCGAACCGACAGGTACTGTCATTGCCACCACGTGTCGGAAAACGATGGCAAAAGCTGATAGGGCTTGCATAGCTGTGTTACAGTTTATTCCAGCAAGCAAAGCTGTTTAATCCGAGGTCCTATAATACAGTGCCTTCTGTATGCTAGTTTGTGCGATATTGCAGTACAACGCGCCAAGCGCATCAACGTGCTGACTTGCACGTGATAAATGCTTAAGCATGTTCTATTCCGCCTGCTGGAGCACGTCCCCATCGTGTAATGATTAAATGATGGGGTTGCTGTGCCAAGGGCCTCTGTTCGATTCCTGCCGTCGGACAATTTCAGTGTGTGCGTGTGTCTGCGCGTGTGTGCATGCGTGCGCGTGCGAGGTCCCAATAGCACATATCGGCCCACGATAAGTGGTCACTCGCTTAAAAAAATAAACAGCCACTAGCAGAAACAATAATTCAAATGCAACTAGTCCTGTTTATTTATTTATTTATTTATTTATTTATTTATTTATTTATTTATTTATTTATTTATTTATTTATTTATTTATTTATCGTATATTGCCTTAGCAGCAGCTCTAGTATCGATTGCAGCGGTGCAGGTTAAGACCAGGACTGCCTGCAGCGGAGAACATGATCCATGTGTTGCGGCAAAAACAACATCGACACGCCGAGCCGCAACGCTCCTGACGCTTCCGCAATAATTATGCGGTCGCGGTCGCCTTCAAAGGCGATCTCCACACAATAAAATATTCAACGCAAATGAACGTCGTGACATTCATTTCTTAAAATCGTGCAATTCAAAAAAAGTCAGAACTGCGCGCATTTCGCTGTACTATTGTATTCAAAAGCAAGAAATAATAAAAATTGGCAGCAATAGCAAATTCCTCAGAGACGCCTTCAGCAACCGAACAAAAGTGCACCGCTGACTTGTCGAACCAGTTCGATTTGTTTCAGTTTTAAATTCGAAGCATTATTTGCCTCCTTTAGGTACTTTGCGGTTCCTCTCTTGTGGTTTCTTTCTTGCACGATGCTCCAGGGTGTGTGAGAGGTCTCGGAGAAGAGTACAGGCAGCAAAAGATAACACTAAAGCCTGCGCGTACATCATCGTCCGATGCGTGATCGTCGAAATGGCTTCGCTACTGTGCTCGTGTCGTCGACGACGTCGTCGTCGTCATGCCGTGATCCTCGTTGCCCCGGTAACGCCTTCATCGTCACCATCGTCATTACACTACATGACACGAGGGATGTCGCTTGCGACACATGTGTTTTAACTGAATTTACTTGTCCTTGTTTTCATGCCGTTGGAGGTCGCCAGCGAACTTCGTTCCCGCTGAACAACTGTTGAGGGTCAGTCATTTAGATAGGCGCCTTCCACAGGCCCCCAATGACTGTCTCCCACACTAACTAAAATAGCCTAAAAGCCACAACTTCAGTTTACGGTCACTGCCGTATAGTGAAAGCAAAGAGATATTTTCGGAGCATTTTGTCGGCCTAATAAGCTGTTCTCGAGTTAACGTGCTCTTATGATGGTTAATGCTCATTTTAGTCAACCCTGCGCTGTTCCAAGGCTCACCTTCGAGTTAAGAGCCACTCGTGTCGGTACACTGACAAGTCTGTTCAATGGCTCCTTCTTTCTTATTGGTACAGGAAACCTGTTGGGTGAGAATTAGATGTAACATCACGTGCAAGGCTTAGCAGGTTTTAAAGCTATAACTTTACGGGCACGGTCGCGCAGTGAGCACGGCGTAAGCGGTGTTGAGCACGAGTTGAAACGAAACGTTGAGTGAAACGTGTCGACCGATCACAGCGTGGCACGCGCGGCATTTCTCTCAATCACAGACCGGCGTGCGCCACCTGCTTTCTACCAATCACAGCGTGGCGCAGCGCGCAGCGTTTCTACCATGCGCGGCAGCGGCGGCGCCGGCCGAACGGGGTAAAGAAAAAAAGAACCAGAAAGCCCGCTCTCGTGCATAGCGTGTACAGCGTTCCCCACAAGGGTTTCCCGGTAAATATTACGGTCGCATAAGCTACAGTTGCCGAGAAACGTGAGCAGTAGTTGGGAACCCTTTAATGCTATTGCGTTCTACTCTTAAAGGTGTAGCTTTCCCAAGTTTTATCGGTCGCAGTTAGAGCTCTATTTTCTTTTTAATTTCCTCTATGTTCAGGTATGATCACGTGCATGCCGACTCGCTCGATTTCGCAGTATTCCAGAGTCCTCACTGTTGAGCCTAAAGTCAACCTCCTTAGAAGTTGGCCAAATCTGTAACCCGGCCTGGAAAACCGTGATGAAATTCGTAGCCTGAGGCTGAAGAAACACTACTGGGTCCGCGCCGCGCTCGTTGGCTCCTCTTGTGGTACGCGGGCAGTGCACTTCTCGTCAGTAGGGAACTATCTCCGCTCGCACCATCGCAGAATGAAAAACAATGTTGAGAATTAATGGTCAACTTCTTAACAAGCATTTAGCCATCACCCTAACAGCGAGCTAGACAATGTATCAAAAAGGGGGAGAGAGAAGGTCAAGTCAAATGCAGTGAGCTTAACTAGGCACTGAGCCCGGATGACTATCCCTCCATTGGGAAAGTGGAAAAAGGAGGAAAAGGTTAAGAGAAGGAGAGCAAGTTCGGTGTTGGTGTTCGGAGAGCGTTCGGTGTTCGGTGTTTGATGTTGCGGAAGTTTTAGAAGCACGTTGTTTGCTCTGTGTCACAGGTGGTCGCTCAGTCCGGCAGTCTTCAGAAATCGCACCAGAGCTTTTGTGGCTTTCCGCAGCTGAGATATCATGATATCTCCTGTAGGCTCCTCGTGCTGCTTGCTACTTGTGACCTCAATTTGGGAGGCCTTCTTCAATAATGCCCTTTCTGCCTGCATTGCATAAGAGGATCTTCTGAGTGACTGACTAACCAAAAGAGTAAACCAGCTAATGAGCAATGTCATCCGCTATAAAACGTGCACCGTAGAGTAATTAGGATTCACTGCCCTTTCCCAGAGACGCGAGGACGAGACACACGAGGCACAGCTCATCTTTTGTGTCCGCTTCCGGTGTGAATGTTTGCCTCGTAGGGGTCCACAAGGAATCCGCCGATTGGGCGTTAATTCATTTTTTTTTACTTATTAGCATGCAACTGGAAGGCGGGCAGAAAATGAACGTTTCTATCCAATTATATTAAACACTATCACCAGAAACAACGATCATACCAGCCATGTTATTCCCCACTAAGCCTCAGTATCCCGCTCTTACGTAACACGGTTGGATCTAAGACGATCCAGAACTCACTATTCGATGTCATGACTGCAAGGTATTCCTGCTTATTGAGCAGTGGTTGCGAGCTTACCTGCGAAAGAAAAAGGCTGAGTGAAGCCCCTGTTTTAGACTTTTTTTAAGCTGGCTGGTGCTCACTGAAATTTGACTGACGTCATCTGCCCAAGTCCTCATGTCCCGTCATCATGTCCCGAAGGACATGACAAAGAGGGTCTGTGAGAAAGCTCAAAAAATGATTTAACGTTAACGGTGATGACGTTTTCACAAGCCCGAACAAAAGGCATTGATGGCAATTACGAAGAAACAAGATTACGTAGTAGGCTAAGAAAGAGGCACACACTACTGCTATACAACCACACCAAGGTTATCCCGCTCATTCAACCTGCGTCGAGTGCACTAAGTCTGATGCTGCCCTAGCAACAGTTGCCGGTTAACTGTATACACAAGGTATAAAAAAATTGAATGTATCAAACAATTGAGTCATATTTCTACTGGGTAACAGCGCAGGAATACGAACTCAGGCACAAAGACGCGCATACACAAGGTAATATATCCTTTCAAATAACGAACCTTTATTTAGCCGGCAGACGTCATTTGTATTGACGACTACGAACAACAATAAAAACCGCGCAATCGATGACACTCCCATTGCCTCGTAATTATCGCCCACTGACTGCAGTTCTTTAGAAACGAAGGCTCTTTTTTACACTGAGCAATAGCGGCGCAGCGTACACATTTTAGAACGGTACGTGCTATATCCACGACATCGATAACCTCTCTGGTCTGCGCTGATTTACTTCTGCAAATAATCTCGCGTTTCTCGAAGGAGTAGTGATGAAATGTCAACAACCCCAACTCGAGACGCTGCTCAGTAGTAACCGACTGCTTGCCCGACCCGTTTCACCAGTCAGGTGCTGCAATGATGCCGGGCACACCCCCAATACTCGGTACACTCCTGCACCTTATCCAGATAAGCTCTCGGCTAATAATGGCGTCTTCTCCTACACGGCCACTAGAATTTGTGGTAATCTAGTCACGCATACCATCGCCGCATGCAGGAAAGTTGACAAGATACGTGCAAGGGCGGAGAATATCGCGATTGTTTATGATTGCCAACTTTATCGTCGACATTCTGCGACATGCAAAAACCGCGATAACTTAGGTTCGTCGGATGCAGCGACGAGGTGCAGTGGTTCCCTGTTTTATTCCTTGCTAAAAATTTTCACTGAAAATCCTCTACGCACCGCTTAAACGCTGCATGGTGTATGCACTTCAGTAACAATATTCCATATGCTTTATTCTTGCGTTTTCGGTACCTTTATTACGGAAATTTAGCCAAATACAATTTTTTCGCCAAAATGGTAGGTCAAACACACGCTAATTTATGGACTGAGCTCGGAAAGGCTTGATAGGGTTACGATGATTCGATAATATTCAGCATCCACAGCTGCAACAAGCACAGTAATGAGTTGCCGCTGCGGTGGAAGTAGACGTATTAACGAATAAAAGGAAAATAGGTAACTCAGCTGATAGGAATCCTACCCGCAAGCGAAGACTTGCGTCAAGGCTTCCTGGCAATCGAGCGTTACCAAGGGCTCGCCAAGAAATAACTGCAAGAGAATCTGGGTAGGATGCACCATACGCCTATAAGCTACCCCTACTTCTCACTAACGAAAAGCACGCCAATACATTTTGTAAAAAACGACAAAAGGAAAAGACGTCATGCGAACTTCGTGATTCATTCATTATATAATGATAGTCCTTCTGTACAGTGCCATGTCTTGTACGTTGGACGTGGCAAATAAGTACACCCAGCCCTTTTCCGTTAAGAACGGTGTCGAGTAAAACTCGCAATAAACAATTATGCTCGAGAATGCTTCGCGAAGTGAATGTGATGGTCTTCGTCTTCTGTGATGAGATTGGTGGAAAGCTGAAAAAGAAAAAAAAGAAAATTATATGCGGATTTCATTTCTCATTACTATTTTTTTGCATTCCATTCAAATGACTCTCGCCTAGTTTTATTGCGTCAGATATAGCATTCTAGTTATTGTATAGTGCTACACCAATGTTACTCATATTCGGGCGGATGACCTTACTGACTGTACCATGCAATCCGGGATTTTGACCTTTGTCAAGAGACGCGTAGTTCTTTTCGTTATTTTTTACACTTCGTGGGAACATACTCTTGGGTACGCAAAGTTTAGCTAACGAAGGATCGCGGCGAAGCAGGCCCCATCGGTGAGCGCCTTATTTTAGGGCACGGCTTTGAATCACCCTAAACATAAGCATTCTCATTCCATGTAGTTTAGGCGCCTAACTCCATCTTTACCAATCCCTCTGTCACTTATGTGGCACGCTTATTGCAGTGTATAAACTTCCAGTCTGACACAGGAGTTCAATCCGTACGCTGTCTTAGTCGCCTTACACAAAAACCACAATGACTTGGAGGTCGCCACCTACTTGAACGCCGCAAATGATTTCATTTTGGGGTGAGAGCTTATGGCGATCTATCTGAGACAAACAGAAATAAGCACTTCCAGTGGTCAGGCACCATTGAGACGGTTGAGTTTCTCCAGCAGCTGGAGGTCACGACGACTGAGAAACCTGGAAGGCCAAGGCCATTGACAAGCGGCCTTAAGTGGCCGCATCAACAGCCAAGCCTTCTGTGCACAATCATATGACATGCCCACTCCCGAGTAAAGTAAACCACTCAGGGTTACCTTGCTCCCAAAGAGCCTGCATGACCCAAAAATGGCTGGCTGTCATCATTGCGTCACCCCGAATTCAGCGCCCCTACATACCAACTTAAGCCTGCTAGGCTGCTATGTATTACCAGCGTCACTGAGAGGAAGGCTTACAAGCACCCACGATAATAAAAACTTGCGAGAAGCTGCATTTGTGCTTGCCTTCCGAACATTATTACCACACACTATGCGATCCGAGCATGGAGCTATTATCGAAGTCGAATTCAGGAAGTAATTGAAGTTGATGTATATTTTTGGACAGCCATAGAAAACAGTGATGAATGAAACAGGCAGCAACAATTTGGTATATTACGTATATTAATTATTGACTGAAATATTGCGGCTATTCTTGAAGTCCTCGCTATATCTTCCAATACCTTGTGCACTATGCATACATGTCTGAATAAATGAAAGAATTCAAAAAAATTAAAAATGATGTTTATATTCACTCACTTGTGCAATCTTGGTCTTCGCAAAGATTTACAGAAAGCAGCTTCTAGAAGCTCCCTTACGGCAGCCATATTTTATATCGATTGCTTATCAAGGTGGATTCCCTTTGGCGTGACGCAACGCTAAGTGTGGGACGTGACCGTACCACGGCCATTCATTCGATCAATGTGCTCGGAAACTATGTAACGTGAACGTAACGCGGAACGAAAATACAGCCCAGGTGACATCAGCAATGTTGCAAGGTGCATAGCCTGAAATCCCGCAACAGGACAGCACAAGACAGCGCTGGTCCTGTGCTCTTCCTTGTCCGTGTGTGTGTGTGTGCGTGTGCGTGTGCGTGTGCGTGTGCGTGCGTGTGTGTGTGTGTGTGTGTGTGCGTGCGCGCGTGCATGCATGCATGTGCGTGCGTGCGTGTGCGTGTGTGCGTTTTTAGCACTGCTGCAAATGAAAGTTCATAGTGTTCAGTGTAAATACGGCCAAGGGTATTAATTAGATGTTCACCACGAGGCAACAGCCTCATTCATCAGCACCCATCCAGAAGTCAACGCAGCGTTGACGCCGACAGTTGACGGATTACCAAATGACCCCTCTACCTGGACCTGACAACGTGAACTAATTGATGAATAGGGCTAACGTCGAATGCTACCGTGGGAACGACTTCGACCTTGGATTCCCAGATTGCTAAATATGCGGTGACGAAGGTGCAACATCGGAGGCGGAGTTCGGCGGAACGTGCGGAACGGTGCGATATCACCGTTGGGATATTGCGACCGATTCGACGATTGTGAATGACCGCGATGCAGTCATCAGATTCCCTAGTCTAGACACCTAATGGAAGGCGACGGCATAGAAAACGGAGACCTCTGGTGCAGTGGCGACTGACGTGTCCTGACGTGAACTGAGACGTTTAATATGCTCCTGCATGAAGTTGGCTCTCGTATTTGGAGCTAGTGTAAATAGTGTAAAATAAACCATTCTTCCTTCATTCCTACTATCGGATGTACACGTCAGTTAGCTTGGTGAATTCTTGGCCCAAACACCACCTCGAGCCATAACAAAAGCGAGTGACCTATGAAGACCCTGTAACGCATTTCCGGCGTCTGCGCGCGTGTGAGGTATTTGATGACAAAATGGCGACTTTAAGAACAGCAACAATATTTCAGCCAAAAAAATCGAAATATTAATTGCGAATGTCTTTACATTGTCTCTTTCGACACTGATTTCTAAGGCTTTTGAAAAAAATCACTTCAAGCTTCACTTATAAATAGAGTTTTAATTCTATAAAAGCTGCACGCTCGAGTCAAATAGTGCGTGGTAATGGTGGGCAGCGCTTGCACAATAGCAGCTTTCAGCGACATTCTGTGGCTTCTTGCTGCGACACGTATATACCGCGTGTGCCGAATACTGAGCACATCGCATCATGTGAGCTGCTTAAGTCTTGCACCACATACTTTTCGAGCTGTGCAGTGCCGGACGCTGCCTGTCGACGACTCCACTCAATCAGTGGCTTTACTAATTAAGCGAAGGCGTGTGTCTCACTGCGACATACTGTGACTGTCGTGGAGCTTGTAACTCGCGAAAAAGTGTGCACCTTTACTTTCACATGCACCGTAATACCGGATACATGGATTATAATAGCAAATGTGGTGGCGACTTGGCGACTTCTCATGACGGTGCGTTGAGTCAATGCGCGCTGAAATGTAATTGAAACTAGGGGCGATATTCCAATACACATATTTCGACGAAGGCAGTCATCCTGAAGGTATTGCTTTGCTCATTACGTTGTAATCTCCGCAAGAATATTCAGACCACATGCGCTGCTTCGTTGTTTCCTTTCTACAATGTTATCGCGACGTTTCTGCTTTCATCAGCGCTGCTTCAAAGGTGGACCCCTGTTCTATGCAGCCTGGGTTTACAAGAAAGAAAAATACTCAGACGTGATCAATCTTCCTTTTTTTTTCTTGCTTCGCGATGCCTGTTCTATGTAGGAACTTCTTTTTCTTGCGTGTAGCGACTACTGTGTACACGTATTGCTAAAGAGCCCGCCAAGACACTCGATGTTGTTACTAGATAGTAAAGCTTGTTCCTACACTTACGGCTGAACTAGTTACGTTGTTGCAAATGTTGGCTGCAAAGGGCTTTACTCACCGTTTAACAAACATCTATCGAAGGAAGCGTTCTTCCAGGTCTCATGTGTCGGTGAGGCTGCCTAGTCCGCAAAAGAAGACAAGAAATTTCACATGCAGTCAATGAGAGCCGGGAGACTTTCGCACGTAGAGCTTTTCGTACGCTCACTAACACGTTTCCCGTTACATTGTGTATTTGAGCTAAAATCCTGGTAATTTCTCGAAACAGTGCCGCAGAGATAGATGTGTTTTTTGTAGCTATTGCCCATCGCTTGAAATATTGTTCAGTGACATTGTAATACCTATGTAAATACCTAAAATTCCACTATTTACCTTCAAACCGAATATTTAGGTAGCGTTTAAACACGAAGTGAGGAAACTTGGTGCTCAAGGCGGTTCCACTTACCTGGACGACCACCAGCCCTGGCGTTTTTTCATTCGTTTTATTACCAATTTCTACAGCGTATGAAGAAATTATTGCCGGGAGAAACGCAAGCTCATCTGCATCCTAGAGCCCATGAAAAGAAGAAAACCCGATTGTGGCATACCAAAAACTATAAGAAATAGGGTGTCTTATGTTTCTTACTTCAACCATTTTAAAAGAAAGGCCACAAAATTTACTGATATAACGGGACTACAGATTAATTATCTGCCCAGGTGGATGTCATCCCAAGGCATAGCAATAACTTAATTAATAACCTAATAATAACTAATTTTAGTACCCTAATAAACTAATTGCACTAAATAACTTCCGATTTACAAACCTTACGGTCCCCAGTTATGAGGGGCAGATGAAGGAAATTGTCCTAAAGGTTAAATTGCAGGTTCCTACATTTCAGGATGGCCATGTATGTGCTGGACCAACTAGCCTGATCACTAACATTGCCATAGTCTATGTAGACAGAAAATAGCTGGCGTAAAATTGTTCGTTCCGTTTGCTTGATTACACACACGGCGCCACGAATTGCGGCTCGCGGTGGAAACCCCCTATTATGCAATATAGGTGGCGTAAAACAAAGCTTCCTATACAGCGGGATGAAGTGGTTTGCCTCACCCCAGCTGCTGAAGTGGCTCTTCATCCAATCGCGAGTTGCATAAGCAGAGAATCGCAACCATCTTTTGCAATTAGCCAAGTGAGGCGGCAGCTTCGGTTTACGCTACGCACAGAGGAGTTTACTGACGTGACTTCTCACATGTCAAATCATCTTGTACACTTTGTCTAATACAGAAAACAATCAAAACAACAGCAATTATATTTACAATGTACTAAACATAGCAGAGGCCTCGTGACAATGTTTACGTTACACTTCAACGTCACAATAGGGTTCAGTGGAGAGCCGCGCTTCATGTGGCCGCGCGCGTAGTCAGGTAAACTAAACGCTTAATTCGACAACAGTTATTTCAGCCTACGTGGCCACCTTGAAATGTAGAAACCTGTAACTTCACAATTAAGACGACTTCCCTCGAAGTCGGCGAGGGTGGACATGTCTGTTTGTTGATTGGTCGTCATGGAATGGCATCTGGCACAGTGCAGCAAAGCGCGGACACAAGAAGAAACGACGGACGGACACAGGAGCTTCCATCTGTCATTTCTTCTTCGCTGTACCAAATATTGCACCAGATACCGATTCCCTTGCAGTTTCGTGCAAAACATGTGCTGTGAAGTTGGTAACTATGAACTTAATGACGTACTTAATTTATTTAGTGAATCGCGATCCCCTGGTGATCCTCTGGTGGTCAATACTAATCAGGAGTTCCTCACTACGGCGTGCTTCATAACCAAATTATGGTTTTGTCGCGCAGAACCCCAGAAATAAATTCGAAATCTGATTCCCACAGCGCCTACCCCAGTCCGTAGTAGGTTTCTCGCCTTTCCTCGCGTTTTCTCTGTCTCCTGCAGTCCATCGTGAATTTTTTTATTATCTAACATCTAGTTCTTTCTCCACATCCGGATATTTTTTTTTTGCGTTTTCCGGAATCTCAGCAGATGGTGTTTTCTGCCTTTTCTCTCCCTCTATCTGTCCTTCACTTTCGTCTATCACGCCGGTACTTTGCATGCAATGTGTTAATTAGTAAGAGGGTTTTTGTGAGCGGGTTCGACTGCACAGTACATGATAATTGTTTTTCGTAGCATGTTCTCCGCTCTTTTATAGAAGTATTAGTTTCGAATTTGACGCTGGCGATTTCTTTTAGTGTTAGAGCTATGTATTGATTGATGTATTATAAAAACAAATAAATCTAGCATAGTTAGAGACGTGCATTATTTCACTCTTTCTTTTTTGCGATCTTCTCGCATTGACGTATTTTCAAGGCTGTAGACTGCTAATGACATTGAATGCCAATGTTTAAGAACACATCGCAGATTTCGTTCCAATGTTTTCGGCATATCCTGACCTTTTTTTCTCGACTCTTAATTTGCCTTGATAAGTTGCTGATTTGGCAATAGTTAAAATCGCTCTCTAGAAGAACCTGTGTCCTTTATTTCCACGTTGAGTGACACATTAAAGCCGAAACAATACTTTACGAATGATAGCTATAGGATAATAAAAGTGACTGGAATGAAATATGGCACGCAGTAGCCTTATATATGTGGGACTCAGAAATAAATAATAAACTGCACGTCATACAGCCACAGTTACGTTTTTGGCCCTCCCCAACAAGATCTCGGCGAACAGATGTCCTATTCTGTCGCCTCAGAATAGGACACACATTTGGCACGCATAATTATCTGCTTACTGGAAGTGAACCTCCAACCCGTGGTAGATGAGGTGAGAGGCTTACCGTCCTCTACGTGCTACTGGAGTGTCGGGAAGCCGAAACGGAGAGAAAGAAACATTTTCCGCTTGCTTACCATTATTACATCCCTCTACACCCGGCTATGTTTCTTGGTAAGGAATCGCTTTTTGACACCAAAACAGTCCTCAACTATTTAAATGATGTCGTACTACACGTTATATGCCCATTAAATTCGTAGAGCATCCTCGCTCCAGAGCATGCCACTGCGATAACAGTTTTACATAGCACATGCCTCCAGGCCCTTGTTCTTCAAGGGCTCTAAGGAGGCATTAGTGCTCTAGCATATCTTATAACCTTATATATTTTTACGCATCATGTCATTCTTTTTAAATGCACCTTAAAGTTCAGAGTACATGTCATAAGTCATCGCCATAATCTTATTATACAGGTTTTACGCACTTTAGCGCGACCATATTTAAGGCCCCTCTACAGCCACGTCACACGAACTTCATCGAACTCATGATTACACTGCGAAGTCATTACCACGGACATAGCGCTCTTTGGCCATACTTGGCCCTTGCGCCATAAAACATCAAACATTCATTCATTCATGGCCTTATATTATTCCTTATGAAATACAATAGCAGTGTGAAATAGAGATTCCCTGTTCAATATTAAGTTTTAATGACCAGCAGCACAATCTACAAGCCTCACCCTCTGCCCCTCCTCTACCCTGTCATGTACTACACACATTCACCCGTGGACAGTGCCTAAGGCAAACAACGAACCGATGTCACCCATTGGTTTGCCATCCCTTCCAAAATTACAATCTAATGTCTATATAATAAATTTTCTAAGAAATGAACGCGCAGATGCTCTCCCTTTCCGTCTTCATTATGAAAGAGGCGTCACACGATAGTCTCGTCGAGCCTCGCTATAACGAAATCGCCTCCGATCGGAGAAATTCGCCGCGGTAGCCCAGTGGCTGTGGCGTTAAGCTGCAGGTCGCGGGTTCAATCCCAGCTGCGGTGTCGACGTCCGATGCCGGCGGAATACAGAAAAAAAAAATTAGTATACCGTGCATTTGATGCGCGTTAAAGAATCCTAGGTGGACATGCCCTATAATGAGGTCGCTGTTTCAACGCGCAAAAACCCCCGAATTCGTTACAAGCACATCTCTGTTACATGCGAACATCCTCGAAAAAATATTTCTATTTACTTTGTTATATCCGATAATTCGCAATATCCGCGTTCGTTACATCGGTGTTCGATAGTACAACATAACACCGCAAGCATTTGCGGTCGATCTCTTAGTGTGTTCGAGCAACCGTAGGGGGAAGCTCAGGCTGGCGCCCTTTCGCACTCACCGGCTACGCAGGCACTGAGTATGCTTGCCGAGCAGCCGGCCCACAGCGCTCGGACGGCCAACTCGGAGGCGTCGGACAGGCGACGCGGACACAGCGCGGCCAGGCTGCCCAGCATGACGCCCATCGAACACAGGTTGCCGAAGCCAGACAGCGCGTACGTGGCCAGCATCGCGGAGCGGGCCTGCCGATATGTGAGCGCAGGTGAGCGCACTGTGAGTCAACGAAGGCGCGCGGCATTTGTGGTACTCGTAACGGACTGCGGCGGAACGTCTGGGGCGAAATTGAAATTTAGGGGTGGACCAACAATCTTAGGGTTGGTGAACCTAAATTGGTGGGTGGCCCAACTTTAAATTTAGGGTGACCCAACCTAAATTTGGTTGTGGTCATATATATATATATATATATATATATATATATATAGAGAGAGAGAGAGAGAGCGAGAGAAAGAGGCGCCCAATAAAGGTACCGGCGAACCGCCTTATATATCCATTGTATGCTGACCGAATATACCCACTTCTGTGTAACAAACAAATAACTTGACTTAATGCATGAACCTTATCGCACAAAATCTGACGTTGGTGACGTCACTCGGTGAAAAGTCATTCCGTACCACAACCACGCAAGCCCTCCGGGGTGCGCAGATGCGCAACTGAATTGAGTGAACTCCTCAAAGTAAAATACGTTAGAAAAATTGTAAAGTACGACCTAAACACAACCTGCAGACATGATAGCGTCGGAGTTTAACCTGAATAAACCAGAAAACGTAATTCTTTTACGTGGAAACTCAAACACACACCCCTTTCCCGAGCGGGGGGCTGGCTCGGTTCCTTGCAACACCACCATCGTGCTCGGCTCCACGCATCCGCAAGAAAGCTGCGGTTGCCGGGAAGCGTATTTCAGATTGCTAGCAGGTACAGCGGAGCGTGGCACTTGTGGAGACGATGGATGTTTGCGCGCATGCGCGAGTGAGAGCGGTTGCGAGAGAGGAAATGTGGGTACTTTTGCTCCTTGGAAATACGACTCTGCCTAGGTACTACGGAGGAGTTTCTTGGTGCGCACTGTGTGCGTTTGTCCCTAGGCGTGGCGGCCGAAGTCAAGGGGCGCGGTAGTGATGAACTCAGCATTGCAAGTTGACGGCTCGCCACAATTATATTTATTCATTCATTTTTTTGTGATGAAAACAACGTGTCACTATTTAGCATTATTGGCGGCGCCTCCAGGACACCCAAGCAGCAACGGGGACATCAACGCTAGAACCCGGACTGGTCCGTGGGTTGGGGCTCGCAGAGGCCTGCGCGTGCCAAGGGAGTATAAAATCGGCTGTCCGCTATCGCGGACAGCCAATTTTTTATTCCAGCACCCCCTGGCACGCTTCGCCTTCCGCGGCCCCAACGTACGGGCCGCCCTGCTTCCAGCTTTGATCCCCCTGCTACCGCTTGGGTGCCCCGGAGATCCTGCGCCGCCTGCTTTAATATAACCTCAGGTGCTTTCCTGAGGCCTCCGCTTGCCGGTTACACGTGGCCTCCTGGAGCTGTGTTTGTAGGAAATACGATCTATCGTCGCAACAAAAAAAGCGGCCCACGACTTATGCAGCACCTGTCACAACATTGCCCCTTCAGACACAGCGATCACCAAGCGGCGTCCGCGCCCACTGCCTTACCGCGCGGGCTGCCAGCGGCGGAGCGCTCAACCGCATTCCGCAATGCCGGCATGTCTAGGAGACAAACCAATACAATGCGCGCTAAGAAACCTCCTCCGTAGTGTTTAGGCTGAGTCATATATACATATATATATATATATATATATATATATATATATATATATATATATATATATATATATATATATATATATATATATATATATATATATATATATATATATATATGTAAAGGAGCAAAAGCCCCCAGATTTTCTCTCTCGCGCCCGCTCTTACTCGCGCCTTCGCAGAAACGTCGAGCGCCGTCAAAACGCCATGCCACGCTGTACCTACTAGCAATTGTAAAAACTCTGCGGGGAAGCGTGACAATCAGTTATGGATATTTTAAGTCTATCGCGTTCTACATTTTATAATGTCGGCTCAGGCGCATCAATAAATCGCACCGATGTGCTATTGAAATGGCGACACGTAATATTGGACAGCTTCTCTGTTTTACTTCATTTACTTTAGTTTCTTCAGCCAGCGCTTTGCTTCCGCGCTGGCCGCATGCCTACTCGCTCACACTTTCGCCATACCCTCCTCCGCTTTCCGCCTCATGGTTCCGCTGCACCCTCTTCTTCTGTTTCCCTCCTTGCGCTCTCTTCGCTATCACCGTCTTTCATGCTTCGCTGCGTGATAGACGGCATTTGTACCTTTAGGCGCGTAAAACTTGTTGCAGGGCTATAGGTAAACAATGCACTACGCGCGTTCTTGTGCCTTTCTCGCTCGATTGCTTACGAACAGGTTTCATCGAGGGCGATATTTCTGTGCATCCAGCTGCTCAAGCATCATCACAGTCACACGCCCGCAATGCAGCACGCACGTCGAGCTTTTTGGCGAGCAGCGATTGGTAGGCGATGAACTCGTTGGCCACCACCTTGATGCCGATAACTTCGCCCACGTCGGCGCAGTCTTGCCATGGCACGCCCATGCTCAGTGCCAGCGGGGTGAACGCCCGGCCCAGCACATTCTGCGGAGCGCCAGCGCAAACGCCGTGAAGCGCTTACGGCAAGGCATGCGTTGGCGCAATGTTTCTTTGTGCTTGTAGCACCTATTTTAACTGCACAGAGTACGTGCGTTGTTCTCGAAACAGCACGAAAACGCTGCGCGCAATGCTGATATACACTAGTCCAATGCAAGGCGGCTAAATTATAAATTGTCGCCAGGGAAGGGCATCAGCGCCATCGCTATCAGCGGCAGCCGTTTCCCCCACGTGACCTTTGCGACGAATTTGATTTGTCGCTATGATTATCATGTCGCCACTGGGTAGCACTTGTGCGTCATTCGAATGCAGGTGATGAAGTACTTTACACTTGTTTGCGGTAGCTTTGAGGTCGTGCTTCGGTAACACACTTGAGCATTTATTTTTCGAAACTGGCTCTAAACAATGCATCTATGTGGTTCAGTTCTCTGAAGTAGAATAGCGTTGTATCGAAGATGTGCGCGTACGTTTGTGTGCGTTGAAACAGCTTGTGGTTGTCATTACCTCGAATTCGTTCATTGGAGCCGCTTTAAAGGCCGCTTCTACCATGGTGACCCAGCTCAATATAGATAATGAAGAATGCTTATCTGAGGTAAAGGTTACGATTTATGTTAAAATAATTGCGCTTGCGCCAGAATTATTCGTAGCTATTGACATTACGATTGTTCTGCATCGTGGAGGAATATTTAGGTAACATCTCGGTTATTATGTAGTTTGAGCAACAACAGCTCTTGTAAAACTAGCTAGCTTGTACGAAACCTTACAAACTTCGTATGCGGAACATCGAAACAAAGCAAAACGCGCACCATAATCTTCATTCAGTCAAGACAATATTTGAAGTGTACATATTCTTCTGCTTCTTTTACAGATCAAGAAAGTATGAAACGTTGCACGCACACAATGGAGTCGGCTAACATGAGAGAAGGTTCATTATAGATCACTTAAAGACGCCTTCGTACTCGAGTGCGGATTAGCGGCAAAAGTGCATTTGAATTTCTGCAAGCACTTCTTTGGTTTCGCGTTGTACAAGTCAAGCTGGTGTCATACGATAGGATTTATGTGCCACCACCTTTGCGGCAGCAATCTTTTCCAAACAGCACTGCACTCATGTGTCGATAGCCATGTTTATATTAGTTTTAGTGAGGAGCATCGAATTAACTTTCAAGCCTATCGCATCTCATATAAACGAGTCAATTCGCTAGGAAGGCTTGACGCATCAAATGCGCCAAGCAGGGGTTTCGGATGAAGAATGCGCATTTCAGCGGCCCACGTAAACTGTCACGAAATATGGTAAAGCACATTCTGCGAGATGGTAATCGGCTAAACAATCGGCGACGATTGCTGCTGCACTGCCGGACTGCAAAACAAAAATGGCGGATTACAGAGCAGGCCGCACGCGATTTTTCTTTCTTTTTTTTCACTCGTGAGTGCATTACCCGAGCACCTTACGCGGATTGAAACAGCGTCTTCTTTGTCAATAATGATTGACATCAACGTCAGGGAGTTATTTGATTAGCGGCGTTAACGCAGTCATGTCCACCTTGAGGAGATGTGCTCGCCTGCCACTGGACGTGGCAACAGTTACGGACACGCTGCGAAATTTGAATATCCTGATACAATATCTCATAAGGAGCAAACAAACACTGACACCAAGGACAACATAGGGGAAATTACTTTCGCTTAATAAGTGAAATAAAGAAACGATAAATTATTGTAAAGGAAAGTGGATGAAAAAACAACTTGCCGCCGGTGCGAAGCGAACCCACAACCTTCGCATTGCGCGTGCGATGCTCGACCAATTGAGCTACCGCGGCGGCGTTTCCCCATCCACTTTCTTGGGTATTTATGTGTACTAGTAGAACCCTGGGAGTGTTAGCCGGCGCCACCACTCACAGGCCTTGGCGGCGGACGTAGAACGTCCATTGTGCCGCAGGCGTCACGAGAACGTGATCTTTTTGGATGAAGGCAACTGGTCAATAAACCCCACACATGCTACCTGAAAGCATCAATGTTGCTGGATTCAAGACACTCATTATGTAATAAACGAGAAAAAGAGGTTTAACCGAGGGGCCCGATTTTTATTAGTCATATCATAAGGAGCCAACAAACACTGACGCCAAGGACAACATAGGAGAAATTACTTGTGCTTAATAAATTAAAAAAGAAAGAAACGATAGATTATTGGAAATGAAAGTGCATGACAAAACAACTTGCCGCAGGTGTGAACCGAACCCACAACCTTCGCATTTCGCGTGCGATGCTCTACCAATTGACCTACCGCGGCGCCCCATCCGCTTTCTTGGGTATTTATGTGTACTAGTAGAAGCCTGGCAGTGTTAGCCAGCGCCACCACTTTTTCATCCACTTTCATTTCCAATAATTTATCGTTTCTTTATTTCACTTATTGAGCGCAAGTAATTTCCCCTATGTTGTCCTTGGTGTCAGTGTTTGTTGGCTCCTTATGATATGACTAATAAAAATCGGGCCCCTCGGTTAAACCCCTTTTCTCTCGTCTGATACAATATGGTATGTTTTCCAAAAATTATATGGCTAAATATGTCTACCCCGGACAAAGGAAGGAGAACCTGACGTAATGTATCCGACAATCTGCAGGTGTTTTTATGCATTTCCTAGCGCAACACCAAAAGCACACTTATCGGAAATTACGAGCTTGAATTCTCAAATAAGACACCAAATCGCGAACTTTCCAAGTATCACACGAGACCGAAAGATGCGCATTCATGTAAACCAGGGTTTAGGAGTAAATTTGACGCGGTAATTTAATACAATACGTTTCTGCCGCATGTACGTAAACGCGGCTGCTGGGAATGTGAGCGGAACAGTACAGTAACGTTCATTCCTCTGGCGGTACCTCGAACGTGACGTCCCTCAGGCCCATAACATCGGCGGCCCACCGGAAGACGGCGTTGAGAAAGTGGATGAACGCCATGAAGGCCACGATGTTGGCGAGGATGCCTCCGACTAGGGCTAGGCACGCTATGGCGCCCTTGGCGCCCGCCTCCAGCATGCTGGTGTCCGTGCTGCGCCACGTTGATGAAAGTGTCGACTTTGTTGTTGGAAGTCATGACGCAGGTAATGAAGACTGGTCCAGCAGCTTGTAAGAATGAGCGCACTAACGATGACGACATAACCAAGCTTTAGTAATGCCAGCGCAGAGAGAGAGAGAGCGCTTTATTATACCATCGCAGGGAAACGCAATGTATGCACTATTTCCGCGTGTCGTCTACGCTCTATGCGTACGCGACAGCAATGAAGTTCAGCAATGTGGAAAGTTGGTATAGTTGGTGATTGATCATCATACCTTGCTGGTAAAGCAGCGACACTCGCTGCGAGTGTCGTCTTGTGTGTCTTCTCTGTGTCTGTGTCAGTGCGCTGCTTTACCAGCAAGGTATGATAATAGGTGACAGCGTTCTTTTTCGGACACATTCGCTAAGCTAAGAATTTTGGCGCTATAACGGCGGTTATTGTTAAGGAACGTGTGTTCAGGCATCGTGCTGCCACTGTTTTAGCGACGGTGACCCGCACCTTGAAAGAGATGAAAAGCCATAGCTGTTCTTTCTTGCGATTCTTGTGGCATCACGCATCACCCGGGTAGCCACTTCTTTTAGGCCGACTGACAATATACCTGTCATTGGTTTTTGTTTTTTGTTATTGTTTTATACACGCGCAATCCCACGTAGATGTAAAGCAGTGACTCAACAATATTTTCTTTCTGAAATATTTGGCGCACAATGGCTTGAATTTTGCTGAATGAAAGAAGTGAAGCGCAATCGTTTCATTTAATAATGCTATCAATATAAAGGTCTTTGTAAGGCTGGAGGATACTAACACACATGGATACAATATACAGAAAAACTATGAAGTAAATACAGAATTTTCGGACCGCCACAACCACCTTAAAGGGAAGCTGAAGAGTCTGTCGAATTCAATAAGACGCTCATATACGGATGCGGGAACCTTATAAAACATGTAGGTAAAATTTGGGGGTTTTTTTTTTCAATTATGAGCGACGTAATCGTCGGTTGAAATTGCGCTGTAGCTCCGCCTCCCGTCGAGTGAGCGAGCGGAACGGAGACCGGAAGCCGCGGTGTTGTGACGTCAACTCTAGTATTTCGTTCCTTTGCAGCGTCCGCGACCGTGCCTGACCGCGCTTGTTTCTGCGTGCGTGCCATCGTAATCTGCTTCCATCAACCCTGCATTCCTTTGCTGGTGCGCCTACGTGTATGTAGAGTGGTAGTCAACGTGCGTGGTAGTCAACGTGAGTGGTAATCAACGCGAGTGGTAGTCAACGTGCAAGTCAACAGATGGTCACTACATGTACTGCATGAACCGGGAAGCTTTTCACGCGTTTAAACCATCTTTGTAGATTGCCGACAGCTTTGGACAGCGCACAAATGCCGATGATCGCATCCCCGCTTACGTTCCACGAGGAGGCATGCAGGAACACAACACTACAGTTGTTTGACCGGAAACGAGCTCACTAGGTCGGCGAAAGATCGGCGAGATCACTAGATCACTTTGCAAAAAACATACTCACCAAAGAGCATTTCCAACACGAGGAGATCCCAAGATTTTGCTTTCGTTCGCGTCGAAAGCACTGCTCGCACCAGCATCGTTTGCTTCTTCGAGAGGCCGGCTCTTCGCAATCGGCTCGTACATGTAGGGAGTAACGCCGAACTCCTCAGAAAAACGCAGTCTCTCTAAATTTTCCATTACCGTCTCAGAAAAACAGCACCAAACTACCTGGCCCCTCGCTTCATGTGTAGCGGCAGCGGTCGGTTACTAGCGTTGACGTCACGAGGCGCACCGACCAATCACATGTAGAGACGAGACGCGCGAGCTGGGCGTGTCCGCTGCTGCACTTTTCGTCGAAATAAAATATATTTGCGCTTTCTTTCGCTCAATTTCGATAGGATATTCGAATTCGGAAGGTTGAAAACCATTATGTACAGATGTCCACTCATTTTTTTCTTGAAAACCTTTCAGCTTCCCTTTAATCATCAACAATCAAGCCATGACTGTCTCTACGCTGCGAGACAATGTGAATACTATTTGTTTACAGGACAGCCCTATGAAAGTACCGTCAGTCACAAGATACATTAAGAATTTCTCGGTAATAAGATTGCACGTTAATTTATTTTATCAAGGAATCTTATCTTAAGGCTACATCGCTACGTTCGAAGAATTGTTTTAAGGTTACGTTTGCCATGGTGGCCAACGTGAGCCATTACACCAAAACTGTGTCATAGCTGAAAGGTATGCGCCGTACACCACCTTCATTTGTTTTCTCTCTACGAGCTGTGTTTGCGTATAGGCCTCGGGCGCTGCTGTTTCAAATCAGACATGCAGCGCCACGGCGGCGGCGGCTGGCGAAATGTCCCTGTTCCCTGCGCGCAGCCGCGCCTAGCCGCAGCAGGTGGACGATGGCCCCTATCAGTGCAAGCGTGTGCACGCGGCGAAAACAGTCGATTTCTATCTACTGTTGCGAGTGCGGATGTTATAACAGCTACAAGAACACGGCCGGGAAACTGCCGAAGGTGCTGTTTTATCATTTTCCTTGGAAATCGTACGAGGCTGATAGGCGACAACGTTGGATCGCTGCCGTTCGGCGCACCAGGTAAGCAAACGCGTCCTGTCTTCGCGCGGTTCCTGTCGCTTTCTCTCAAGGTAACATTAACACAGTGTTGGTTCCTTGCTTTCTGTTATTATTTTTAGCCCGAATGGAGATTTGTGGCAACCAGTGCAACGCAAGACAGTCATTTGCAGTGCTCACTTTGTCGGTAACAAATCGAGCACGATTGCCCCGGCTATCCCGCCTATGTGCCAACTCTGTTTCCGCCGTGTTACAGAAGTGATGCGGTACTACCGGCACGAAAGCTCGACAGATATAAGATGTGAGTGTTATTAGTAGAAAGGTTACCCGTGAAGTGGTCAGAGTCGGCTGTGAGAAAAATTGCTGCGATGCTACAGTTCTTTACGACTTTGAAGCGCGGCTCAACCGATAGTTCAAAGAAATTGTTGCGCCTCCATGAAAACCGAAAACGTATTGCAGTATTCATTAAGCGTGCTTACAGCTGTTTTTTTTTTTTTTAGGGTTCAGCGGCGTCGCGCGTGCTTCAAGCACAGACATCCTAGAGCGCGATCACGGCGTCTGCGGATTCCTTTGAGAATTCCTCGACTGACCTCGCCGACGAAATCATTGCATCACCGTAAGAAACTGGCACATCCGCATCCGTGGTGAGCAAAAGTGTTATATATTTATTATTATCACGAGAGACTAGCCTTCAGGCACGTTTCGATTGCATCAGTGGCCTAGCCAGAAATTTTAGATGAGCCACGCCCTCGATAAGGAATAGGTGCTGGGTAGACAGGTGTGTACCTCTCGTGCTCGGTGTCCCATAGTAAACAGAAAAAAAATTATTTGGGAGCGACACTTGCCCTGATGCACCATCCTCTGGCCACACACCAGTTGTAAGCGTTTGCTGGAAGCACTGTATTGTGTCTGAATTCAAGCAGTGTTTCGAGGCATTTCATTTCATGCACCAAAGATTATAAGTGGTCCTAATGGCAGGGAACATGTATTCGATCGCGTCTCCATTTAACTAATATCTCATTACTCAATTGTTCCTATCAACCAAGACATTATTCTTTTGCTTGAGATTAACGCAAGATTTCAGTGCGTTCAAGTTCTTCCCAAGCACTTAAAACAAAGCTTGACCTGATGCTTTTCTACAACTTTTCAGATGGCCCAGACAGATGCAGATTTTAACGGAGGCGTTTGCACTCTGTTCCTCTCTGTGACAGCAGAAGGCGCCGCATCCACACAAGTTAGCCATACAAACATTGTTGAGAAATGTGTACAAGCATGTGCATCTGTGAGATCGACAGCTATGGCACCGAACGAGCGCAACTGTGCATTTCTTGGCTCTTCATTCGTGCGACGCATTTTCCTATGATTTCCGACGGACCGACGGCACTGTGTAGTTCTTCTCTCACGCAGCAAACGTGATTAGCGGAGTACAAGTCGCCACCACGAAGCAAACTACTTCGTTTGAAGCATTCCTGAACGTTTGCTATTCGTCCGCAGCCGCAAAACAGCAAGCGGGGCTCGTTTTGCGTTGCCATTTTCACGCGCCGACGTTCACCGCACACAACTTCGAGCGACGCGCCGGGAAGGGAACAGGGACAAAATGCGCGATGTAGCCGCATTGGCGCTGCGCACTTGGAGAGCGGTGGCGCCACCAACTGAGCGCACGAGGAGTGTAACCTATAACAATAAAACATGCTGAACAAGAGCGTACCTTCAAGACAGCAATTACATTTACTACGTTACGCAGTGCATTGCAAAACGAGCAATGCATTGGTATTCTTCTTTACGACTGCTTACTTCAGCTGCATCCCGGTGTCATGCTAGAAAACAGTAAACGATGAAAACAAAAAAAATCGAAGTGAAATACCTAATCAGGTTTAAAAAAAAAACAAGATTTCTTGTTTCCTTCCTGAGCCTGCTCATTCATCAGCGTTCATTCGCGGTCGTGCGCACATACCTGCTGTGCGTGTAAATGCGCACGGTGACAACGCGCAGCTCCTCCGTTTCTGGGAACAGCAGCTTGGAGAGGAGCAGCGACGACGGCGCGGCCAGCACAGCCGCAGTGACCAGGTGCTGGGTGTCCACCTGCGGGTGTCGCGTCCGTTGTGTCCAGGTGGTGGAGACGAAAGCGTCGCCGGCCATCATGCGAAACACTACAGCGCTACTTATTCGTGTAGCACTCTTTGCCTATTGCCCTGCGGGGGCACACCTTGCGGGGAAGATGAATAATTTGCTAGCCTCTCATGGCGTGCATTATACCTTAAGCAATGGCGAAAACGCGCAGCTTTTCGCTCATGGCCAATGTAGAGGCTTGCGTTGTTCTACTATTTGAAAGTGCAATTCAAATGCGCAAGCGCAGTTCAACTGCAAAAAGTGTGGCTCAAATGCAAAAAGTGCAGTGGGCCTGGTGGAACCAACAACTGCGGGCAGTTCACAATGCGCTCAGCTTACGTATTTCAGGTTACAGTTATCCTTGCGCCTGCAGAGACGATGATAGGTGCCTATTTGCTCTACCAAGCCCACGCATACTGCTCTCCATCGTATGGGATTGTATTCATGTCTGCACGTTACTACTGTGTGGGGATGTCGAAGAAAATCCCGGTCCTAGCAATGCTGAGATGTTCGAAAAGCTGTTAGCAGGTCAACATGCAATCCGTAGCGACTTGAAACAAGTGAAGTTGAAACTTACCAGAACTGAAAAGATTATGAGCAAATTCGGTGCGCGTTTAAACAAAGTCGAGAATAAACTGAAGGAAGTGAGCGAAAAGCTGGCACTATCGATAGTCTAAATGATAATGATAAATTATCTAAATGATAAATGCAGCAACAAAGTTAAGCTTACTGCACTGGAGGACAGAAGTCATCGAAATAACTTCCCTGTCTTTGGAATTACGGAGGGGCCGAAAGAACCTGAAGAGGTACTTTGTCACTTCGCAAAGTTATAAATTAAGTTTTTTGTGATAAACTTGGAATAAATTGCGAATCGGTAGCTAGAATACACCGGCTTGTGAAATCTTCGTCAAGCCGACGGGTTATTCTTTATTTTCAGGACTATATTGAGAAACAGAAGGTGCTTAGCACATCTGCAAGGTTAAATGGGACGAACATTTTTATCCAAAATGATTAGTCTTTGGAAGCCCTAAGAAAAATAAAACAGCTACGGCAAACTACGAAACATGATAAAACGTGAAAAAGTGTCGCTCGTAAATGATAAACTTCGCATTGGAAAAAGGCTTTACGTATGAGATGATGCATCTTCCACACGTGTTCCAGTTGTGGCTGCTGACAGCAAGGCATCCGAATCATAGCAATCACAGATTTTTGCGTATCCTTTTATTGAATGCCAGTAGCATTGTCAACAAAATCGACAAACTTACTTACTTACGCAGCTCACTTAGTGGTTTTGACCGAGACCTGGTCAAATGGAAGCATTTGTGATTGTGAAATTATTTTTTATTACATTTATCGAGGCGATCGTGGTTCACGTGGTGGGAGAATTGCAGCGACAAATGTCTACGTTATGCAACAGATCGAAGAACACGAGAGCTTGTTTCTAAATGTCACAACAAATGAGTGGTCGTTTGCACTCTGTGTGGTTTACAGGGTACCAAATGCTGATGTCTTTTCCTCCTAGATTATGTAATCATTTTGTTAAGATTTGCAAACGTAATATCATAATAACAGGAGACTTGAACATACCATCCATTAACTGGAGCCATTTTTCGTATGGTAAATGCGCTAATACGGATGCTATTCTTGATATGAAGCTTGCGTTGAATGTTAAACCAATTGTATGTGATTTTATTAGAGAACAAGCACATATAGACCTTTCTTTTCTTAGTGAATCATTTTCTAAATGTACGATTACTGTTGAACCGGGTATTTCAGACCATAAGTTGTTATTTTTCACCTGTTCCTGTCCCAGGGACGCAAGATGCAGTCGGTCTAGTGCGACAAATCGTAGACATTCTGAACAAAGTCATGACATCTCAAATATTATTTAAAGAAAACACTTGTTATTGATGCTCATTCTAAGAATTTTCATGACCCATGGGTCACGCTAAACAGGTAGTGCCATTCTGCATTGAAAACTTTGTACCTATGGGAAGGGTTACTAAACATCACAAAAATCTGTGGCTTAGTCGTGAAATCACCCCATTAAATGTAAACTAAAACGAACCAGAAAGAAACAAAATAAGTGTAAGAAT
Source organism: Dermacentor albipictus (assembly GCF_038994185.2). Classification (NCBI taxonomy): domain Eukaryota; kingdom Metazoa; phylum Arthropoda; class Arachnida; order Ixodida; family Ixodidae; genus Dermacentor; species Dermacentor albipictus. The sequence continues at coordinate 130,232,633 of NC_091823.1, read as the reverse complement.
ACTCTCATGGAACTGAGGAATGAATTGGCAACTAAGGCGCGATAAGCAAAGCATAACTGCTTCCCATTTTCTCTTCCAGCATTTCTTAGAACTGATCCATCAAAATTTTGGCGTTACCTCAGAAAGACAAATGAGTCTATTAAAACATTTTCAGCTATATAGCTCATGCGTTACTGATATAGCTCATGCAATTAATGCATATTTTCATAGTGTTTTTCCCCTAATGGCAACCACAGCCTACGCAAGGAACCTTTCATGACAAACGTACCATGACAACTAGGGAGGGGGTTCTATCCATGGTACGTAAATTGAACGAGAAAAGAAAGCGCAGGTAAAGATGACATCCCTACTGCGTTCGAGAAACGCTTTGCAGCGCTGATTGCAGACAACTTGTGCAAATCTTTTTCAGCTTTCTTTAACCACTAGTGAGCTTCCTGATGACTGGAAGATAGCGCACGTTGTGCCGATTTTTACGGAAGGCGACGAGCTTCAGATAACAAATTACAGGCCTGTGTCGATTATATCTACTTGTTCTAAACTTATGGAACACGTCATAGCTGGCTATATAAGGTCTTTCTTGTGTAACGATAAAATTTCGCCTCGTTATCAACACGGATTTACTCCAAGGGAAGATCTACTACGACTCAGCTACTGACCACTGCACATGACTTTATAAGAACAACGGACCACTTAGGGCAAACAGATGCATTTTTATTGAATTTAGCAAGGCATTTGACAAGGTACCACATGCAAAATCAAAACATACAATCCGGCTTTTGCGGTGCGCATGCGCATTGCCCTAGCAGCTGAGCCCCGAAGCAATTTGGCAGGCGCACCGCCGGAGTCGACTCTCTCCACCGAGTGAGTGGAGTACGGCCGTGGCAGGCGCAGCACTTGTCAGTGGAATAAGGCGCCAGCCGTTTCTCTTAGTCTCTTACAGACCGGCACATATACGTGCCTTACCGTTCTACACGGTGTACCACTACGTATATCGCGACGACGCCTGCCCGTCTAGCGGGCAGACCTCATCTCTAGCACACATTCTCCAGGGGTGCAGGTCGAGAGAACCCCTAGTTCAGCAAGGAGGAGTGGGACTCGCGTTTGCGTGACCCCGCTGTAGCCAATCAAATCCTAGCTGTCCGGCGTGCCCCTGATCGGGCCAATGGGCTAGACGTGCTAGTCCCGACGTGGGACTATCCAGTGAGCGACGAGGTCGCGTCCTCACCTGAACTCCAATAAAGTTCTTTCACTCACTTGTCAGCCTTGCCATTCTTGCTGCCGCGCGCACGGAAAGCCTTTCGAACACTACTGCCACCACAATTTAGCGCGATGCCAATGTCGTGTCTCGTATACGGCTGCACCTTCCGTGACCATCCCAGCAGGGCAATGCGGATTTTCCGATTGCCGTCGGTCAAACGCGATCGACAACGTCGCGAACCCTGGATTAGGGCTGCACTTTGTGACAGGTATGTATTGGCATATACAGTTTACCTCTGTTTTTGTTATTACTGACTCATACGAATAATCTAGACGAAGACGCAAATATGTTTGAGCTAGCGAAACAAACGATCTCTGAGCTCGCGTGACCTAGTTGAGTGAAACGCGAAGTGTTTTTTTTTTTTTATCGTCTCCATGCGTTCGTCGCTAGAACGCCGTAATTTCGCGACCTCACACCATGCACATTTGCAGCTTTATAAACGCTCAGCGAATGCTCGTGATGTCGGCCTAGTTATCTGTCGGAGCCAAGTTCACCTGCATTGCCGGGCTGACGTGGGAAACAACGTGCACTGTGGAAGTAGCTGGTAGTGCTAGTTAGCAATCGTTGCTAGTTGTCATTTCGTCATTCTTGTCCTCACCAAGTAACAATTACTTGCAGATGGCTTTTATGTTCGTTTAGCGAATCTGGATGTAGTACGGTATGTACTAAGGCTCATTTTCCTCTGCGGCATCTTCTAGGGTCGAGTGGCACGTCTTAAGGCCAGAATACATGGAGCGAACTTTCACGACGAAGTTCGGGCGGCAGAAAATCAGCCACGGCGCGACACCGTATGTTCGTCGGGCTGCGCTACATGGAGCGAAGACACGGCGGCCGCCGCCGGCGAGCCGCTGCGTTGTTGTCAGTGTGGCTAGACGAGGCAAAAGCGCTGTAGTGAAACACATGACAAAAAAAAACTTTAACGACAACTATTATTGCTTTTGAATTGCGGAACACTCTAAAAACGCGTAAAATTTTGTTTAGAAATGTCCCACAGGATGGCACGCTTCTGAACAGCCGAAAATAATTTGTCGTTAAATTCCAGCCGCGCCTCTTTGAATACCATGAATACGAAAAGCGGGAGACCAGCGTGAACGATAGAGCGGGATCGGGATATACGGACAAGCGGGGAAGCCAGGTCGGAAGTCGGGGCGGATAGTGAGACCTGATTGGCTCGCTTTGGGGCGCCGCTCGTTTGCCGCTTCCGGTATCGCCGACGCCCGACGAACTTTTCTGCACCAGCTAGATCGGCGGCGAACGACGATTTCTCCGCCGCCGCGCGTCGCGCGTACGCCGCCGGGCGTCGAACGCCGACTATTCGTCGCATATTCGCTCCATGTATTCTGGCCTTTATTGTGTAACTGACGCATTTCAGCGGCGCCTTCGCTGTCGCCCACACATCTGAATTTCATGCTGACACATGTACTTGTTTATCTTTTTCAGGTGACCGCTTTTCACCGTCAAACAAATATCGCTCAACGCGGGACGCGCCCCGCATGTATCGGAAGTTTCTCGAATGTTATCGATCGTTCTATCCGCGGTCTGTTGTCGCCGAACCTAGTGTAATCTGATTGCAGGTGTGAGCGACGCGAGTGGTGTACAACTTTCTGGAAGACACGCGGGTACCAGCGATTACTCTCGAACGTTCGATGGTATGGTAGGGTAAAATATTGAAGTCCTGCTGCTCGTGAGTCTTCATGAAGCGGGCCGTTCCCACGTGCGAACCGGAAGGCCGAGCCTCTCGGCCGCATCGTGGGCCTGCTGGACAGCCCAGAGTAGGTCAGCCAGAAGAGGGCTGCAGAGAACCGCCTCATGTATAAAAGCTGACGCGCTTGACCCTCTCCTCAGATTTCGACGATCGCCGTGTTCGCCGCTATCGTTGTGCTTCAAGTGCAGTCTGTTTTTTTGGCTCAGGTTCGGCTGTAGTATAGTAGTATCACAGTATTGCTACTGTGTTCTTTGCCGTCACTACCACGTGACATTAGCGACGCTGTTTGTGTGCAGACACCAGTTAAAAAAAAAGGACGTGGTCGGCCGCTATGTTCGTACCGCGGCGCGTTCTAAGAGGATGGCAGACGCCCCACAAGTAGGAGGCATCATCGATTTTGGTCAATCTGACAATTTTTGGCATTTTTGTAGATGTACGCACAGTTTATGTGGGTAAATAACGCATGTAACATGACATTCTGTTGGCCTCCCCACTTCCGTGTATATGTGTACGCCTAGCACTGTTGCACAACATTGCGCAAGACATGCAGTGGTGAAACGTGATATTTGCCCTAAGAACTACACCTCATGCACTATTCAAGTCACGCGTTTTTGTGCGTACTCATACTGTTTTATTACTTATTCACTTTACGCCTCAGGTGCAGCTGTTTCAGGCCAAGGATGAGCTTCTAAAGCGCTGCCGAAATTCTTCCTCCAGCCGGTCGTCACGCTGAAGAAACGTCCGAGTATGAAGCATTCTCCAGCAGGCTCGATGGCTAGCTGACGATGAAAAAATAAGACGGCGCGTACACGTTGTTTCGGTCTTGTCTCACACGCTGCTTGTTTGGTCGAGAGTCTCGCGTAGGGCGGCTGTCGTCGAGCGTCGAGGTGCCTACCAAATTGTTTCTCGTGGCCACCACGCGATGACGCCACAATGCATCGCAAAATAAGACCCCTTAAACTCTTTGAAAGTGGTGCCACGCTTTGAAGAATGCCACCATCTCCTCGCGCGCTCTGGCCGAGGCCGACGTCGCGTCGCTATTGGCCTAATAGCATCACGTGGGCCCTCGCGCCGAGTATCAGCGCCATTGTGCTCGAGAAGCGTCTACGGAGTGGCGAGAAGCGCATGTTGACGCCGTTGCTACGCTCGAGCAGTGTAGGCGGCGCCACGGTCGAGGAGGGAGCGCCAAAGAGAGGAGAAACGAGGAGTGAAGCCGGAGGAGGAAAGTGTCGCGACTTTACGAAGTTTAAGGGGTTTTATCACAAAAGGCGGATCGACTCCACTCACACCGAAACGCCGCCGCGTACATTTCGACGCATGTGGCAGACCGCCCATCCACACTATAGCGCGACGACAGTGCGGCCATGTCTAGGGCTGTATGTCGAGGCCTAAATAAGTTTCGGCAAGCTTATTGCTTCGGGATACCTGAAACGCCTTTTACCACCTTTTCTAACGCGTTTCTGTCTTTCTTTTACGATTTACTTATGATACTGTCGCGTACACTCCATTGCAACTCGGTTTTCATGTTCCATCAGTGCTGTCAGTATATCGAAGAAAAAGATTAGCGAGAAATTGAGATTGCTGCACATTAATGTCCAACAACCACGCAGCTGCTTGCCTTGCAAGCAACCTGCCCCTGTGGCGCCGTTTACGGTTCCACAACACAGAGATGACCGCAGATAAAAAACGATAACCTCGTCTGATGGTGCCGCATTAGCCTTTCAGTACAGTGAACTATTACAATAGTTCTGGCATCTTACGTAGCGCCCGTGTTCATCATCCGCACATGTGTAACCAAAGTTAACTCTGTGATTCTTTTAAACAATTATTGTAGGTGCGCTAGTCTACTGAAACAGTCATAGTTACTATTTTTTTGGCAACGAGCTGCTGCCCACGGCGTTTTCTTACCCTACGAACTAATGAAGAACAGACTAATCATAATAATGCATTTTGCATCATTATACAGCGTGTTTCAGTTAACTCGGGCCAAATATTAAAAAAAGAAACATAGGCGCTACGTGTGTCCTATTACCGCAGTATATTGTTCTGAGCCACATGGAGCACGTTCTCTTATCTTTGTCAATCTGCGAAGCTGGGTAACTAAAAATGATTGCTGAATTAACGTTCTTTAAATTAGCTCTAGCAAAAAATCTTCAACGCAAAAGTTGTAACACTCGCTCTGAAACATCGGTACATTTCCTGTATGCTAAGATAACTGCCCTGTTTACTTTTATTTCCGAGCCTTTCTTTAAAGTGCGCGCAATTCGAAAAAAAACACGTGACTGCCGGCTAACGCGCCGCGCTTTCAGTGCCCTCAAATGTAAATGTTAAGTTGAACGAATTAGCAAAGACTGCTCCGCGCGCACAGATCGATTGAACAGGCTGTCGGTGACTGCGATAGGCGTTAAGTGACAAAAAGGGCGTACCGTTTTCGCAAATCCTTCAACGAAAAAGCAGCCGCAACGCGCGATTGGGAATGGAACCGGAGGCCGCTTTCGACGCAGCCCATGGATTTTGTTTTTCTTTTCCTTTCCAACCAATGAAGGAACGTGATGGACGGAGCGAGGCTGGCAGTATGGCGAAAGACGGAGATAAAAACCATGCTGCCTCCGGTCCATCGCTGTCCATCGCAGTCACCGACAGCCCGTTCAATCGATCCCTGTGCGCGGAGCAGCCTTTGCTAATTCGTTCAACTTACATTTGAGGGCACTAAAAGCACGGCGCGTTAGCCGGCAGTCCCGTATTTTGTTTTTGTTTTTTGTTTTTTCGCGCACATTAACGAAAGGCTGCGAAACAAATTAAACAGGGCAATCACCTCACAGACAGATGAAACAATCCGATACTTATGAACAAGCGCTGCAACTGTTGCATTGAAGAACTTTCGCTAGAGTTAATATTTAAAAAGTTAATTAAGCAATCTTTGTTAATTGCCGAGCTTGGTAGATTTAAAGAATATTTCAGGACGTGCCCCATCTAGCCCAGAACAATAAAGCGGCAATTCGACACGCGTAGTGCCTATGTCTTTTATTAATACCTGGCCCAAGTTAGCTGAGACACCCCGTATATGGCAGTGGACGCAGTTAGCACATGTTCCCGTGCGCACGTACTCCGAGCGTGATGTACGATCCGAGCATGACGGACGACATGCTGGCGAAGCCCGACGTCAGGAAGCAGTGGAGCTCGGCTTTGGTGACGTGCGGCAGGTACGGGTGCAGCATCAGCGTCGACTGCTCCTGCGTGGTTGCGATGCGTGTGGCGATGTGCGTGTGTGATCCCTGTACCTGATAGTGCATCCGTCTAGACATCGAAACCGTCTTTTAGGGAAGACGAGACTCGGCCATTTGTAACGTGTATAAGTGCCGACATTAGTCAATGCGTCGTGGGCTATCCGGCTGTAATGCAGTGATTTGGGCTTGTTGGTACGACATCGTGAGGCTTATAGCGCGTGAAAAGACATATTTGGGCTTGCTGGGTATGACATCGTGAGGCTTTCAGGCCTGTGTGTGCCACGTCTTCCTTTCGTCCTTGTCTTTTCACGCGCTATAAGCCTCACGAGGCTATCCGACCACACTTTTTAACGCTCCGCGTTGTATCGGTGGTGATATGGCGTCTGTTCCTGAACACGAGCTTGGTGTTTCGATTCCAGGTCCCTGCTGCGGTATTTTGATGAGGGTGGAGCGCGAAAATCTCTCCTCTGTCACGCTTCGAGTGTAATTTAGAGAACTCCGAGGGATCAAAACTGATCCTGAGCAATGTGCCGTGTGTCTCTCATATGGCTTGTGTTGCTCTGAGACGGTGAATGTCATCGATCATCGTCATTACGTCCTTTAGAGTGATCGTGTTGGAAAGTTCAGAAAAGGCACCCATCACCTTAAACACGCCAAATAATTTAAACTCAATTTGTAAGTCGAGAGTCGCCCACGTAGCAGGACCAACATTCGGATTGGCTGCTAACGATTCATCTTTGACTTCTACTACTACTACTATATGTATAAGATAGTCATTGCAAATGTTATTTCTTGTTTTCGTTTTCAATGTCACGATATCTTGTATATGTTACAATTTGGGTGAGTTGTGTGTCATTTTGCGGCGCGAGGTGTCGTTGGACGGCTACGTGACCAAACGCTGATCTCTGCTCCAAGTTACGGGGAATAGGAGCTTATGCCTAAAAGCAGCCTTTTCTCTCCCTCCTCACTGTATGAATTGTGCATGAAATAATAAACTTCGGCGTCTACTTTAACACCGCACTGAAGGTGGAGGACATAAAGAAACGAAACGCCACTGCACCCAATACTAAAGTAGATTTGAAACTCAACATTCGTATGAAAACCCTACATGCAAACTCACGTGCCAGAAGAACCTAACTGCGATGCAAAGTTTTGCGTTAAGCAAAATCGAAAATCAAATCTCTCTCCTGCGCAATGCACTGCTCGTGTCAAAGACATACTTAGGAAGCATCTGAAGCGCAGACAACGTAGGCACTACTAGGAGAAGCCAATGTGGGCTGACGTAGGATCAATTTGGCCCCACGTATATCATTTACTGGTCTTGCTTCATCTGGTACAAAGGGAAATATCACTTCCAAAAATACCATTAAGAAAACAAAGGAAACAAAGTTTTCCTATTATTATTGCAGAATGTTTATTTGCACAAGTACTCCAAGTTCTTTTATATATTATTTCTTGTTTACGCTGTAGGCGGAGCTTTTTTTTGTTTTTGTAAGACCATTTGGCCACTTAAAATGAAGTGAGAAACATTTGTCATGAATCCTGCAATCGAAATCAATTTTTTTTTCTTTACTATCCTCAATTAACATTTTGTGTGCAGCTTCACCACCAACCTAAGTGTAGGCTTACATATCCCACATGCGCGAGCCAATTAGCCTACATTTCTGAGAAAGAAAAAATGCAGCTGTTCATCCGGCCAGTAATAACATTCACAGCATGGCCGTATGTTGCCGACGGAGTTAACGCTTGGATGTGTCGCACATGTGGTTATCCGTGCTTGCGTGATCTATCAAAGCCTTTCTGCTCTCTGTGTAATGCACCGAAAGCAAACCTGACCCATACGCTCCTGGCCTGCCCAACTCCTCCTCCCGCCGGCGGGCCGGCACCACTAAAAATCTGGGAAGACTGGGAGATCTCACTGCGCTCCACCGACCCGACAAGGCAGAAGATGGCCGCTAGCCGGGCTGCCAGATATGTTAAACATGAACGTTTGAGAGCAGTGGGATAGGGCGGGGACGCAGGGGGCCTGGAAGGTCCCGAATTCCCCGTCAAGATAAAGTTCTTTTTCCTCCTCTTCCTGCTCCTGTTAAAGCCGCATCACAGCAGTTTTTAGTGTTTCATGCTACCTGAAAGCTTCAGCCATGAAGGCAGTGACTGTTTCTCCCAGGAAGGAGTCAATTATGCAAGACTTTTTTTTCTTGTAAAATGACGGGAAAATCCATCAGCTGAGAACCTTTTAAAACTACACAAGAAAATTTGGAAAGAAGTGGAAGAAAAATGAACAGACATATGAATGACTTGCCATTTTTCTTGCCCCCTCCCCTTTTGGTTACTTCATTTCTGCACCCTAGCGCCCATACACCCTCGCCGCACGCACAAAACGTTTCACGTACTCCACTGCGGCTACGTCCACGATACAGCCTACCCGATTTCTTGTGTTTATTTTCAAGAAACGAAACAAGCTTTTAAATTTGGTCATTACAACTTAATTGCCGACACATGAGCTATGGTCATATTTTGTTGTGGCATGCACACTTTATAGATACTGCAAGCGCTTGCCAATTAAAAATAGCATCGTCACGCATAATGCAATGTTTCCTGTTGTTAACACTAAGCAACTGACGTCGACGTGCTGCTCACTGACGCTGTTTTTGCGTTAAAGGTACACAAATGGAAAATATTAAGTTGAGATAATTTGATAACTTATCTGTCTAGCGGAATGCGAAAACACCCGTGCACTTAGATTTAGGCGCACGTTAAAGAACCCCAGGTAGTCGAAATTTCCGGAGTCTCCCACTACGGCATGCCTCATAATCAGAAAGTGGTCTTGGCACGTAAAACCCCATAATTTATTTTTTTAACTTATCTGTCTAGAAGTCTATCATGATTTTCTCGGCGCCGATATACGAGTTCGTCGCGTAGAAAACTGCCACTGAATGTCCCGCTGCCGCTCCTTGATTTGAATCGCCCTCTCTAAATCTGAGGTGATGACGTAATATCTACGTCATGATCTCTGCCAGATTCTCTGAATGAGCAACTCCTCTATCAACTCGCGTCAGCGGCGTTCCTCGAACCGCCCGCCTCCTGCCTCGGCTCTGTCTCCCGGCTAGTGGATGGCACCAGCCGTACGTCACGGCACGCGTCTTACGAGACAGATGCCGTACTCCACGTCAGGTGGCGCCACACTGATTTTCGATTTTTGTCGTGGTCGCGCTTAGAAAACCTATTTTCGCTACGAGTGACGAATTCGTTATTATAGAAGCTTAATCTTTCAATTTAACTAATATTTCAATTTAACTAATATTTTTCTTTAGTGCCATCTTAACATAGTTACAGTCTGCATGTGGTGACGCCATTTTCAGGTAGCGGGCTTTTGCACTGACCGGGTATGGGCTGTGGTAACTGACATACCTAGAGCAGCTGTCAGGGCTCCACCACTAAATGCAAGTTTACATTTAAATGAATACTAAAGAAAAAGTTATTTGAGCTGCATTTGTAAAATACCTTATTATAATACCGACAAATTCACTATTACCGTGAGGAGAAGCGTGTTAACTGAGATTTGACGCAAGAACGGAAAAGGAGTCGCAACGCCGCCTTGAAGTTACCGCACTAGCTCGTCGTGGTGTCATGGATTTCAACGGCGTCTTATCAGGCCTATAGTTTCGTTTTTATGTTTAGACAAGGACTGCATTACATTCTGAAAGAACGAAGGACTCAACTTATCAATTTTTACTGAGGTAAACCAACCCAAATATGAATGCATACTTCCAAGTTCGTGACGTCACGCTGACGTACCTACACTAAGTTTTGAACGCGAAATTCGAAAACTAGAACTCTGGACATGTTTTTGCTTTTTTGATAATAATCAACCTATTAGCACTAAATCACCGAAAATAGAGTTTTGCAAAAATACCTCAGCACTCTATACTGATTTAATGTTTCTCATGGGTGCTCCCTTTAAAGCTGACTCGCCAGTCAGCATTCGTTTCCTTCGTCCAGCCTCTGCATGAGCGACGTTTCTAACGATGGCCCCGTTTTCGAGCGGGTCCAATTCCAGGTCCTAATTACCGGTCCGAGTAGCAGGTTCCCGGCGGCGCATATGGACTCGCAGGCGGTGGAGCCGACCACTCGGTTCAGGAATCCGCCCAGCCGGGAAACGATGGCTTGCATGATGCCCCAGTAGTAGAGCACGTTCACGCAGAAGCCCACGTAGAAGATCACCGGCATCGCCTGCAAGCCGTTTGCAGAGCTGGCTGTAGCGGCCAACTTTCATGCAGGTTACTGAACAAAATGAACTCTATTGAACAACATAAAAAACTGCTGAATTTTTAACGCGACAGCGTTAAGGAGCTCGTGTCGCAGAAAAGCCGGTATCGTCGGCGTCGGCGTTGGCCGTGAGCGAAAAATCCCATCAGGCACTTCATGAATAAAAAACAACTTGTTAGATGGGCTGGGTGGGAATCGAACCAGGGTCGCCGGAGTGTGAGACGGAGGCGCTACCACTCAGCCACGAGCTCTTTTTTTTTCTTTATTTCCAGCTTGGCTACAAGCCGCAAAAGTGTTTGTGGTCATAGATCACACTCGTTTTATGTGTGTCAAAGTATCAAGCATTGACAACACAGCTTCATCGCAGTCATTCATCTTGTACACGTCACGCACCTTCACAACCATTTCCACAAAATATTCATACACAGTTCGGCCTTTAACATCGCAATGTCTATATGCCAACAGACTACGCCATACTGCGTGCAGTCCAAGTAAAAAGATAACATCCATCTGTTCAAAATCTCGTTCAGGGGGTAAAAAACGAATGCCATGTGGATTGAGGGGTAGGTCTATCTTTAACGTTCTCTGTAATATATCCCAAAAGAATATGGCATTATTACAATCAATGAAAACATGTTCAATCGTTTCAGCTTTGTTGCACAGAAAGCATCTGCTTCCCCATGGCACATAAATCCCTCTTTCCTCTAGCCACGTTTTAACAGGCAAGGTTCCCGTGTGAAGCTTGAAGAAGAATGTTTTAACGTTCGCCGGTATACACATATTTTTAACCCTTTTAAGTACGTCTTGCCCAGGCCCTTGTTGAAAAATTAACCGATATAATGGAACAGGGAACACACTTTCAATGAGATCCTTCATAAGACGCTTTCTTTTTACATTGGAGAGGTACTCAAGGGAAAATCTCGCCCTAAGGAAGCGATAGGACGTTACAACTTCACGCAAGAACCTTGAAATTGTGTAATGAGGGTCAATGGCTGAAGAAACAAAAAAATCAGGCATAGAAACTGTTAACATGGTTTGAAAAAAACAACACAGAAACGGGTCTCTTTCGTCCCTTATCAATATGAAACGTGATACCACTTGCTGAAGAAACAAGTGGCACACCGACAGACCACCTTTCTTTACTCGACGAAACAAATTTGTCCTTGATGTTCGCTCCCACGTAGAACACCAGATAAACGTGGCAAATATTCGGGGAAATTTTTGAATGTGCTTACGTGTACAATACAGTGCCTGCAGAAGATACATAATTTTCGCAACGAGAAAAACGTTACAAATAGTGGCACGTGCAAAAATCGACAACTCGCGGCCACCCAATGCTTCGGCCATCGCACGCATTTCATCAGTTTTTTCGAGCCAAAGTGACTCGTTCTCACGATACCCATCCAAAGGTACCCCCAGGTAAGTGCTAGGTGTCGTGAGCCACCGAATATTTTCAAAAACACCGGGCGTGGCAGTCCAATGGCCATGCCAGAGACCAATACTCTTTTGCTTATTGATTTCACTGCCGCTTTTCTCGCAAAACCTTTCAGTAATTCTTAATAATGAGCTAACACTCTCCCTATCTGCAGCGAATAGGGCAACGTCATCTGCATAAGCTAGAACACGTACTTCACAGGACTGTATCTTAAACCCCCTGATTTCTGTACTATTAACTATTTTTCTACAAAGCGGCTCCAAAAATAAAGCAAAAAGTAAAGGACTTAACGGGCAACCCTGTCGAACGGAAGAAAGTACTTGTATGCGTTGTGATAGTTCACCATTAACAATTAAATTGGTACATGAGCTTTGATATGCCATTTTGATGCCTTTACACATGACGGAACCAAGCCCTACATAATTAATTAATAAAAAGAGAACACCATGTGGTACCATATCAAAAGCCTTAGCTAGGTCTATTTGCAGCATCGCTACTTTGAGGAGAGCGCTATCGCAATATTCTAAAATGCTTCTAGCTGTATGAATATTTGTAAATATTTTCCTACCTCTGATGCCGCATGTCTGATGCGGCCCAACTAACTTCCGTATAACTCCCTGCAGCCTTGCTGCAAGAACTTTCATGAAAACCTTGTAGTCAACATTAGTCAACGTAATTGGCCTGTATCCCGTTACATTACGTAGTATATTTTTTTCTTTGCCTTTTGGGATAAGTACTGTGTGCGCACGATTGAACGATGGAGGTAAAGTCCCCCGCTCGAATGCCTCTGAAAATACTTCATGCAATGCTGTTGCCATGTCAGTCTTGAACGCCTTGTAAAATGCCGCGGTAATCCCATCCGGACCAGGAGATTTGCCCGAGCTTAGTTCCCCGATAGCCCTCTCAATCTCTTCCATACTAATATTCATTTCTAATAAATTCGTTTCTTCTTTGCCTAGCGTCGGCATTTCTGCCAGAAAGTCATCCTCGTAGCCCGGCGCCTTTGGCTCACGACAAGCAAACAAATCTCTATAGTAACTTTCAAATGCCGTCATGATAACTTTCTGTTCTCTGAATATCCTACCATTATATTCTATTTCCAATATTTCATTTCCTCGGGCGTACGCCTTTTCATCCGACAAAGCTCGCTTTGTAGGTACTTCCCCCGCTAGGTATTTTTCGGCTCGTGCTCGTATAATTGCACCTCTGTATTTATCCTCCTCTAAGCTCTCTAGTTTTCTTTTAATGACTTGCAGTTCTTGCGTCACCAAACCCGGATTAGCTGTTTCGATTCGCACCAAGTCTTCGAGCTCCTGCCGCAACATCTGTTCATGTTTATGAGCCTGATACTTCAAATGCCCACTTCTTTCTATTGCGGTCAATTTTACCCTTTGTTTAAATAACTCCCATTTCTCTGCGGCACTGCGTAGTGTGTCATTAAAAAATTGATGTATTTCTTTTTTTGTTTCATCTATGAACACGTCATCCTTGAGAAGCTTGGCATTCAATTTCCATCTTTCCCATTCAAGCTTCCTTTTTTGCTTTTGGCCAATCTCGAAGGTCACTAAACAATGATCACTGAAAGAAACAGCATCAACATCGTAGTTCTGACACAAAGGCGCAATCTCCGAACACGCATACACTCGATCTAGTCGTGCATGGTTGGTGCCTTGAAAGTGTGTGAAATGCTGGCGACTTCCACCTCTTGCGAACTGTGCCACATCATTTAAAGAGAATTTGCTCATGCATTCTTTAAGATACGCAGCACTTTCATCATTTACACGAGCAGTGGTTGAACGGTCTTGCTGATTAAGGACACAATTGTAGTCACCCAACGCAATCAAACACCTCTCACAATCAAAATACATACTCAATTCGCGAAAGAACAAACATCTTTCATGCGGCTTTGTAGGTGCATAGACACAAATAACTCTAAATTTCGCTTCCCCGTAAGAAAGATCGCACAAAACAAAGCGTCCTTGCAAGCAACTTGTAACCGTTTCAACGACAATGCCAATTGAATTTTTAACAAACAACATACACCCGGCTGATGTTCCCACCGCATGGCTCACGCATACATTGTACCTCAAAGAAAATTTTGCTACCAAGCCTTCGGTCGCCTCCTCTCTGCTAACCTTCGTCTCCTGGACCGCAAGCAAATCTAGGTCTCTTTCTTGCATTATGCGTTTGACCTGATATTGCTTGCGACTAGCCCCTAGACCCCGTACATTGAGCGTACCGACGCGTAATGGTGCAGGTATACTAATCATGGTGATTGTAAGCGCGAGCCACCAGTACAACGCTAACCGTGGCTCGACCTTGCAGTGGGAATACCAGGGTATTACTTATCGCGTCCCTGACCCCGAACCGGCGACGATGACGCCGACCGGACTTCGGGGACATATTTTTTACCCTTGGCGCCAGCAACGCGGTGCCACTGACGCTCCAGGCGTTTAACCTTGCGTTCGGTGTTGTCCTCCGTCAACTTCGGAATGCCTGTTCTGGGACGCTTCCCGCGTCCCGCGGTCGCTCCCGTAGCGTCTGCTTGATATTCGGCCGTAGTGATCTCGGTGCTGTCGCTCATGTCTTCCTCTTCACTTGCTTGACTTAGGGGCAGTGACTCTTGCGTGCAGCCTATTTCGGCACGTTCCGCAGTTGCCGTCGTCAAGTCCCGACTGTCAGGTGTCGTCCCTCCAGTTTTCTCGGCGTCAGTCTCCCGGGCCTTGTCTTCGCATTCCTTGGTGTTGCTGTTCGGGGCAGACTTTTCGGCCTCCTCCGCGTCCATTACGTTCTCTTGTACTTCTTCTGTTGGGAGAGCCGTTTTAGTTACTCTGGCGTAGCTCCTTGCACAATCATTACTTTCGTGTCCGAACGCCCGGCACACACCACATCGTGGCGTCTGGCAGTCCCGTCGAATGTGTCCTTGCCTGCGGCACCTCAAACATAGCGGGGACCGGCCTGGGGCCACAAGAAGGACGGTGCCACTTCCCAACTTGAAAAGATGAGGCAGGTCATCAAGCTCAACACCTTCCTTAAGTCTCATTCGCACCACTCTCGTCGTGGATGTCGCATGTTCAAAACCGGTGACGGACCAGTTGTCGTTCGACACGTCAAGGACGTCGCCAAAGCTGCTCAACGCTTGCCGAAAGCTCTCACTTTGGACAGCAAAGTCGACCCAGTGCACTTTCACGGTGACGTCTTGCTGGACGGGGTCAATGACAGCGCAGAAGCCGCCCTTGACCTGAAGTCCACCCGTTTTCACCAGGGCATCCTTGTCCGCCTTGCTGCGCAACTTGACTAGCCAGACGTGATTCATCTGGTAGGCTCCAATACCCGTGATGTTCTTGATGATACCAGCGTCCTCCAATGGCTCGCGAAAATCTTCCAGCCGATATGGTCTTCTTGCCAGGTCCCCGTGCAAAAAAACGCACTGCTGCATGCTCTCGCCTGAAGGCAATGTAGGCAGCAACATCCTATAATCCGAGGGTGCAGAAGAAAACCTGCCACCGCGGCCAACGGCGGCCGCCAAAGAACCTCGCACGGAGCGAGCCATCACGCGTCCTTCCTCCTCGAAAGCCGAACGCGGAGTCACTCAGCCACGAGCTCGATGCTTCAAAGCGGTACAAAAGCGTCTCTAGTGAATGCGGTGTTGCCTTAGAAACGAGCTGTTTCTAAGACTCGGGCGTCCGTCGCTTGCTGAGGCGCACATTTCGTTGCCGCGCCGAACGCGGCGCTGCTGGACGCTCACCGCGTCCGATGCGGGACGCGTAGTCGCTGCGCCGTAGCCCACTGTCTTCCACCCCTTGGCGGGTCGACGGGAACGCTGTCGCGTTCCACTCTTGAAGGCGAAGCTTAAGCGTCCTCCAATTTTTTTTTACTTTGTCATCGAGCCCGTTTCCACGCCAAACTACAGCGAAACAAGGTTTAGCTTAGAGTTGGGCAAGGAACGAATGGTTTCACGAGGTCTTGGTACATGATTGCAGATTTACTTTACTGCGGAAGGATTTGCGGCATTGACTTCTTTTCAAACGGTGCGTAACAGGACAGTTTGCAGTCCCGTTCGAGATTTGTTGGCACGGAGCTTCACGCCACCCGTTTCCGGAGGTCATTCACCTGCTTCCCACGGAAGCAGCGAGTCAGGTTCGACATCTTGCAACATGAACACGTGTCAGTTATATAGGACAAACAACCCGTCGCACTCGTGCTACCAAACCCTAATTCCAAACGCCATTTGAGAGATTTCGAGTGCTACCGCGACAAAACGGGTTACGGTGCAGCCCGATTGCTCGTTCTATAGTCGCTCGATCACTCGGATAGGCCATCGTAGCTCGGTCCTCAAATTCTGGGATTCGTCGCTCGTCGCACGGAAGTGCTTCGAATGTCAAGCCCTGTTGGACGAGTTCGCGCTCCATCTGTACAGCCTGCGTCTGCTCCTCGTTTGGCACAGTTATGGGAGCGTAAACTAAACACGAGACTAAATATAAACATACGTTTGCCATTTCTGTGGAGAGAGAGAGAAACAAGACGGTTCAATGATATGCTGGAGATGTTAACCTGGCTGTTCGCCAGACATGCCACTCCCGGTGCTGGGTGATGATTGTGATATATACAGCGAAAAACACTTAACAGCACATACAGTTGCACACACATATATATGTATATACATCTATAGACATATTTACAAAGTTCCTTGAAGGCTCGTGGCCCGTGAGAAGGTCAGCTGCGCTTTCGTGGCGCGTAACGCACAGGTGGTGCTTTCCGTAGATCATATGCGTGGTCGAACTGTCACCAAAGCGTTTTCGATGCGGTGTTCCAGTAAAAGCGCTGATACGACAACACTACGTACGGTTAGCTGCCCGAGGCGCGGTGCGTTGGCGGGCGATGTATATGGCATGCTCGATCACACAAATGGCGGTGTTCGAGCAACGGGCGCAAAGAAATGGTACAATTGTCGATAGCATTCTTGCCACTCTCGGGGGAAAAATATTCCAGTGGAAAGTGCGAACCCACCTTAATGGCAACGTCTATATACTAACAAAAGCAGGCTACGCGATTCAGCGATAGCGATGTCTGCAGCGTCGCTTGTTGCCATCGCGCGAAAAAGTGTGGCCCAAAACTTGAACTTCTTGAGAGTTGCCGCGTCAGCTTGGTGTGGCCAGTGTACAGTGGTGCTTCGCGTTAGACGTTTCGCGCTACCGTCCTCGCTCTGCGAATTTACAACCGAGCCTCCCAGGTGGGGCAGTGCGTTTTTTCTGCGGATCCCGATCCGCTCTTCGAGAAAAACGACCGTGCGCGTCTTACGCTGAACGCCAGTACGGGCAGGAGCGTGGACGTGTCGTTGCGCCCGTTGGCGAGCAGCAGAACGCCGCCTCGTCCGGACACGGACAGGTTGGCGCCAGCGGCCAGGTACCCGAACAGGAATTCGCTCCCTCCGGACGCGTGCTTGAAGAAGCGCCTGATGTGCTGCGACAGGCACACGACCAGGACCCGGCCCGCCGGCCAGCGCAGCATCAGCGCCGCCGCCACGTACTGGAGCACCAGAGCGCGCCCCAGCACCAGCCACGGAATCTGGGCGTGGCAGACGCGCCGCGGCAGGAGAGAAGGTTTTCGCGGGGAGGGCAGCGCGGCGAGAGACGCCAGCGTATACGGTGCTGCCGGAGGCAGTCGGAGGCAAACTATTTCTCCTGTGAGTGCATAAAAGTATACGAACATGAAACACTGTGTTATAAGTGAGAAGCATATGTGAATCTTTTTCCCCTCGCTTTGCTTTGTTAGGGGGGCTCCAATTCGAATGATGCCGAGCATGAAAAATTGTCTGATATGTACCTCCCACTGCACTGCTTTGTTAGAAGGAGCTGGAACTCTCTTAAAGGGAATTCGTTTCCACACTTTATTCGGGTGCTTCGCATCTCGTACTGTGAACGAGAGGGGAAAATAAATTCATTTGTCACGTATTTTTTGCCATCCGCGGTCAGTTTGCAGTAACATTATAATATGTCCTCCCACAAGGGGCGTATACAGCATCGGGGAAAAAAATCAAACATTGCTATTTCAGTGCATTCCTGATCTGTCCAATACTTGGCACGCAAGTCGTGGAACAATTATTCCTTCGTTTAAGGCACCGAAATCTTCGATGCAGTGGCGAAAGAATAAAGAGCGCCAATTTAGACGAGAACGAGAAGGATATGAACGCAGGAAGGGTGCTGATTCCACCTGGCAATATTTTGTTTTTGGAACCGCAGGTGGAGGCCATTCGTTACCGAAATTCCAATGCGCATGTGTTCAATGCGCGCGACATCTTTGAAAAGCAATAGATTTCTTCTGTTCAATTATCACTATATCGTAAAACGTAATCGGCTTTACGTAGCTTTGACTATAAGCGCTCCTCTAACCATGCAAGCAAGACACTTCGCAGTTTACTTTAGCGGCGGGTCTCTCGAAACTACATATACTATATACATTAAGGATTTGTATCAGAACTACGTGTTCTTTTAAACATTTGCTGTAAATTCAGTTCGGCCACTTGCCTATGTTGTCCTAAATTTACTTTTTCATCGGCCAGTAATCAGCAATAGGCGCCGAATATAGCCCCTCCCATTAGGACGGCTGGGACAGAAAACGATACGTTGTTGCAGTAAGAGTTCCTCCTTTTATGAGCTGCCATTCTTTTTCTATGCACGCGATAGTTTGCATATAGAAATGGACAGCGCTAGCCTAGCTCGACACACACACTGGCTGCGGGCGCGCAGTGCGCAGGGTTGTGTACGTGGGCACGCACGGTTTTCCGGCTGCTGGAGAGTGCGTAGGCGACGCCGAGGAGCACCGCGATGCCGCCCAGGGAGGTCAGCCGGGAGAGGCGCTCGCGCGCGTCGAACACCAGCAGGCAGACGCCGACCACCAGGATGGTTAGCCACACCATGGGCATCCTGCGCACGCGGCGGCACCAGTGTCAAGCGACGCTGCACGACACCCGATTTTACATACGGACACAAAGCAGCAAGGTGGGATTCAAATAAGAATCCTGGGGTCTTGCGCGCCGAAACCACCATCTGATTACACAGGCACGCCGTAGTGTGGGACTCCCAATTCAATCTGGCTACCCGGGGTTCTTTATGTGCACACTCTGCACCGGTGCATGAGCTTTTTTCTTCTTTTTGCGTTTCGTACCCATCTGAAGGCGGGCGCCGTGGGGATCGAACCGGCAAATTGGAGGTCGACAGCGCCATGTCACAGCCGCTCGGCTATCGCGTTTTGACGGTTCGAGATGAGATTGACCCGTCGGTATAGTTGGTCGATGCTCATCGTTGAAGGACTTGGAAATCGCTATACAGCTGGTGCGCAAAACGCCCCCAACACGGAGGAAGACACAACGAAAGATGGGACAGCACTTAATTGGTTGTAAACTGAATATTTCTTTTAATAATAGCCGCTATGTATAGTAACGATTACTTAGTTGGGCATGATAGAGAAATAGTTTGAAAATACGTTTGACTTGTGCAATAACGACGCGTTCAGATTAGAGAGAAGCGACGTGCCGTCTTTGGATGCGTATGGTTGTACATGGCTGGTTTTGCACCACGTTAGTAGGCGCGTCCTCTAAATGATTCTGTTACCGAGTTTGAAGCACACAAAAGGAACATACAGGCGCCACATGGCCAACTTCAAGCCAGGTCGCAATAAACATGAGGGAAAGCCCTTACCCCATGAGTCGAAGGCCGCATACGGTGTGTTCAGACAAAATTTAGACAAGCTGTTAAAAAAAAAACTGGTACAATATATCATCATGGGACCTACGGTGTTCATTCATCACTAATGTTCGAATAACAGGTTTCCATCGTAAGTCACACCCAAAATTTAAAAAAAAATTAAGAAACTGTGCAATGACTTTCTGGGTAAGTCTTGCACGAATTATTCCGGTTGTGCAAGAGGACAGATGACTGAACACCATCGCTCTCATAAATGTATACTGTGGCAGTCTTTTTTTTTTTATCTTAGATGGGAAACCCTCTACAGAGCCAAAGAAAAGGTATACGCTAGCTCAGAGCCCCAGACGCTGGCTGTGTCGAGAGGGCTGTCTGCAAGGTTGCACTTGCAGAATTTTGCATAAGATGTTTTACCATACTTGGGCATCCAGAGATCAGCCTTTGCACTAAGTAACCGTCGCAGGGTGGTGAGAGATAGTCCGAGCTGCTTACGTAGTCTGCAAAGCGGAAGAGCACATAGGCATACAGAGCTTCAACGGCAGTGGCCAATGTCGCACTAATCTTCCACAATGTATAAATATTGCTTTGAATTTTTCCAAATTACCAGAGCAGTCGGCGCATGTCCGATGGTGAGTCTGTACTTGAGCCATCAAGCAGAATAACAATGCACTTTTTTTCCAACATTTCTGTGTAAAGTGTTTAAAAACTCTGATGCAGCACTGCTGCCCACTCGAAACGCTCGTACAGAATCACCATACGTGCAGTCTCCTTTTAGTGCAATATTCACCCCAGCTCTGCCGACGGTCCCGTTTCAATGTATAACGTCTATCCGAAGCGGCAGCTCAGTGCATGGCTATGTCCTTGCGCTGCTAATCTCGAGGTCTCTGGTTAGGTCCCAGCCGTGGTGGCGACATTTGGAAGGATGCGAAAGGCAATAATTCTCGTGCAGTTAAATTTAAGCGCATGTCAAACAACCACGGGCAGTGGCGTAGCAACAGGGTGGGCCGGGGGGCCGTGGGCCCCGGGTGCAAGGGGCCAGTGAGGGGGGGGGGGGGGGGGGGTGTCATATACGTCTGGAGACACCCCCCTTTCCGCCGGCTACACCCGGGGAGGGGGGTGACAGAAGACCTAGGGGGCCCGGGTGCCAGACGACCTATAGCTACGCCACTGACCACGGGTGCCCAAAATTAATCCGGAGTCCCCCCCCATCGCCTGCCTCATAACGAGATCGTGTATTTGGACCCCCGCAATTTGCTATTTCAGTAGGCCGTCATGATTTGTCCCGCATATGTGTTCCGCGGGGCTTACCTCTCGCGGTATCGCAGCGCGTCCGCCCAGGCCCTGATGGCGGTCGCGTAGCGCTTCAGCAGCACGCGGCCGGCCGCGAACAGGAGCACCAGGAGCGTGGCCAGGGCCAGCAGCCACACGGGGTGGCACATGTCGGGACCCTCGGACCAGTGGCGGGCGATGGCGAACAGCAGGAACGCGTGGTAGAGCACGACGCACGCCACCCAGGTGTACAGCCGGCTCTTCGCGCTTTGCATGAGGTGCATGAGCCTGGTCGGATACGCGGACGAGAAGCCTTCCTCGGCGATCGCCGTGTCCATCTCGGCTGGGGTGACGCCGTGACCGCCGCCTTCCCTGGGACCCGGGCCTTCGACGGGCTGCGTGTGGGCCACCCAAATACTATACGGGTCACGCTTTGCAGCTGATGAGTTGTGGGGTTACTGCCTGCACCCTGTAAGTGGCTAATCAGGCTAATCGCCAGGGCAGTCTGCAGTGTCGGGTTTGTGACGACGCAAGCCTTTCAGTGGTTAACTTCCAGCGATAGGCCTCCTGTTCAAGTACAAAGGTTCAAGTACAAAGGTTGACTTTGGGAGCTGAGGTCACATTCGTAAACAGGGTGGCCAAAACAGTCACCAATCAGCGTGTTGGCTGTCACTTTGATTAATGACATAGAAGCGAAATGCTTTGATATGTTTTGCAAGGCGATTTATTTTTTCTTCATATCTATACCTACACATTAATGGCCACCAGTTTTTTCAGGAAAACTATGACCACCTGTTCTCGTGCGTTATGGAAGTTCGACACTGTGAGAAAAAAGGATGACGCGCCTTCGAAATTTACCACGGACTCGAGCTGAGTGCAACCATTTGCGACGTCGTTATTGACCTCTATCCTTGTATCGTTCGTCATGAGTGCTCTTGTTAAACCGAACAAATTTTGGCAATTAGAAGTTCATCTCTTCAGATGCACTTCAACCTCGTAGCGCAGAAAGGCGTCGAGGTCTTTATAAATGTAGAACAGGCACGCAGAATACCATGCTGTTTGTAATTAGGACGCCAGAAGTAGTCACCTATAGATGGATACTGAAAGTACCGGTAAGATAAATACAATATATCAATCAAGTCTGATTTTAGTATAAATGGCAAATTTACATGTTTGGTAGTTTTGTATATCTCGCTTATAATGAACATTTAGCGCTCAAGACCTATGTGTCCGTAGTCGAGATCGGTGGCCCGTTCCATTCGAACTCCATACCGGAATTTCGGGCTTTCAAACAATTCCCGTTTCGCCTGTCCTACTTGCGCCCTCATTCCATTTACATAGCATTTCGGGTGCTTCAGAATGTGAAATGATTCCGGAATCATTCCAACTCCGGAGTTTTCCACTTCACTACTCCGGTTAGTTTGTTGTTAGCAACGGCACCGCCACGTTGCTACCTTTCATTTTCATAATGCTAAACATATTAGACATGCGATGCAAAAAATTAAGCATTTACCCGTAGCACGTTGGTATGAACAACGTCTAAAGTTTGTCCCGCATGTTCTTCAGAAAGATCCAATGGCGAATGATGAAATTTCGGCGTGTGAATGTACGTGCTTGCAGGCACCTCAAATAGATGGCGCCACCATACTGTGGAGGTTCGGGATCACCTTGATGGCGCGTGTCGTTTGAATCGCATTCTCGGCGTCTGCCTGCCTGAGCACAGTAGCAACATGGTAGCGCCCTTGCGGTTACCGATTTCAATGCATGGGCGCGATGGGGAGCTTTTCCTCGAGAGTTGGTTCCATTAACTATTTATGAGAGTTGACTAAAGCGAAAGGAGACTGCTCGCGCGCGTTTACGTGTGTAGTCGACAACGCACGAAACCCGACAAGGCCTGCTGCGCATAATATTGCGCCAGCTATGGCCTCACTGCTTCGCCTTATGTGCGCAAGTGAAACTTCTCTTAAAGGGCCCCTAACCAGGGCCCATAGCAAATTTTGGCTATATGTTGGAAGTTGTTACGTGTCCTCTAGGGAGCATTCTGCCGCAAAAATTTTTCAAGTCGGCTCATTAATAGCCGAGATTGAAATATTTCAGTGCCGCGAACCCATGATTTCAGCAAGCGGGCTCCACTACCAAGCAAGACGCTCTCTCCACTCGCCCCGTCTAGCCTACGCAAGCGAAATTCCTTCCCTGCGCCCTCCCATACCGGACCTCAAGGATCGCGTGATGCAAACGTCACAAATCCCGCCTTCATTATTTTTTTTTGCTCTTCGCTTTTTTTTCGGCGTTACGGAGTTTCGCCAACGGCGTCGCGCGTGAGCGGTTGTCTCGTTCGCGCGACGCATTATTTTGCGCGCTGTGCACAAGGAAACATGACTAGCACTATAATTCAGTGCTACACATATACTGCAACAGAACAAGCGGATCGCAGAGCGCGATCACGCGCTGGAACACGGTAGAAAATGGCATAGTTTCGGTACCTGCGCACGTGACTGCACGACCGTGGGAGCAAGCAGACGAAGCGGAGGTGATCTCTCGCTTCTTTGCGAAGTAAAGCAAAAAACAGGCAGACATCATTTCATTTGTGCATTTTGTTATTTCTCTAAACTTCAATTTGTCATTTCAAGGAACAGATCGCACAGCATAAAAGATGTTGTATTGAATAATTCTCTGAGTACCATGCCGCCATGAGCGACGTCACACTGTGGACACGATTACGTAGGCGCATGGGCACGACTACGTCACCATCCGGCTTGGAGCGCGGCGGCAGTGAGCGAAGTGAGAATCGGCGTTCGGATTGAAATTTAATATCTTTCCGCGGGGCGTAGTGATGTAATACTTTGCAGACACGATTGTTATTGCGCAATGTATGCTCTGCGCTTGTCAACTCAAAATGGCCAGACCTGGTGAGGCCAGGCTGGTGAGACTTTTTAGTTCATGCCAATACCATTCTGTGCATATTCAAACCATTTTTTTTGTTCTCTTCTTTTTTTTTTTGTTATCTATAGATATCCACCCATTGCACCTAAAATATGGGGCGATCCCGGAAATAGTGTTGTCTAAAAATGTGGGCGGATTATAAAGTATAAACCGCCATGCAAGCGATATTGCGCGCAGCGACAAGCGACGCGATGGAGATGATTGTCACGTTCAGTCGTCACCTATAAGTTGTACCCCACGCGAGCGACGAATTCGAGCGACCTCTCCCCGGTGTTACCGGTATGAGGGCAGCAAATACGCGTCGTAACTGGCGTGACGTGTGGTTTGTCAATTTAAGTTGATGTGTTTTACTATAAAAAGCTGCGCAAAATATTTCTGAAGGTCTTTTAGTAGGTTCTTATCCTTGCATGTATAAAAATTCAATCGTTTGCTCGTTCTGTGCGACAATCGGTAGTACTTGAGTGATGTACTACATCCAGTTCCAGCTTCGCTCTATTGGCTAGTCGCATAGCACTTCCGGACGACAAACAACGAATTCTATATTCGAAGGCGCTGTATCGTAGCCTTCGTCGCGCGGCTCGATGTTTTTCTTCTCACGCTTTTGTTCCGCCAATGACGAGAGCGGCCCTTCGTCGCGTGGTAATCGTGCGACCAGTGTCAGCAGCGATGACACCCAAGGGAGCTTTACTCGTAGCCGCTCGCCATCAGCCCCCGCAGGAGCAATGATTCACGTCACACACACTGATACCGCGGGCTGACCTCAGCAACCGACGCTTCTGAAGAGCGTAGCCCTCCCCATCTCACGCCCCCTTTCGCCCCCCCCCCCTTTTCAGAAGCGCAGGTGAGATCGCCCACGCGGTGGCGGATGCCGTGGCCGCCGGCAACTCAGCGCATGCGCAGGTGGTTTCCACTCCACTCCTCCTCCACGTTCCTCCTCACGCGCTCCTCTTTCAGCTCCTCTTTCAGACCAGGTGTGCGCGTTGAAACGCGTCGGCACGCGCCGCGCTTACTTGACGTCGCGTCGCGCGCGGCGGAGGAAGCGGGCGCGCACCCAAAGGATGCAGGAGTTGCCGCGCGTTTCGTCGCGGCGATTCAAGGCAGCCCAGCCTACGCGTAACGGTCACCCTAAGCAATGTGCTAACGATGATAATAACACGCAATAAGTTTTAACTGAAAATTTGTTTTTATATCTTAAAAATGATATTGCAGCACTCCTATAGTGGTTCAGTCAGCTCAGCTGTCAGTATTGTGACCTCGGTGAAACCTACAGCAGCGCCTGCATAGCATCACTCGTGTGCTCTGTGCCTCTTGCGTTCTGCACGCTGTGTCAGGTCCCGTACTTCAGCGATGAACATTTCGTTAAATAATGCACCCGTCACGGCTGAACACTTCAGCGGCTGTCATCACAAAATACCAAAACCCGCGCGGAACTCCGATCACAACGCACACAGCTTGCCCAGCGCGCCGCGCGAGGAATCGTTCCGGAAGTCACGTTGGTTCGCCGTCGTCACGTGAGGCGCATCGGGTGGGTGACGCGAACGGCAGCTTCCGGTGCGGGCGCAACAAACCTAGCAGTGCAAGGTCTCCGCGCCGCCGCGCGTCAACATGCGATGCAGCCTTCGCGCCTGATGCCGTACGCGTTCAGACGCGGCGCTGCGTGTGCGGCCGCGCACCAGCGCGTACGTCTGGTACGCCGCCGAGGCACGCCGGCGCTCAACGTAGTAACAGGCGCTCTACAATGTGAGCAGTTTGCGTGGCTTTGGGTCTCTGGGTACGTGCCGGTCTTCGATGAACTCCTTGGACGCCAACTTCGATATGTGCCAGTACGCATGGGCCACTCATCAATGAACCTATCTGATGCCAACTTGGGTCACTGGTTGTGTGTCACTGCATGGGTATTTGCCGCTCTTTAATGAAAAAAAAAATTAATTTTGAATTTATACGGTGATGACACAACCGAACTTGCGTCCTATATATTCATGCCATCTTGTCCTAATATCAGTTTACAAACACGCCACGCGTGAAATTCGCGGTCTACCGCTAGATGGCGCAGTGAGTCAAGACGGAAACGCGATAGAGTAATCCGGCTGCATGTGAAGCGTCTCTACGGTGGCAGTAAGGCGTGCCTCCACGTTGATTCAGTAGGCGATACGCGAAATCACGTGAGCAGGCTTTCCAGTTAAAGGTCAGTTGCGCTTTCTGAAAGCTTGGATGGTGCGGGGACACAAGCCGCAGGAATAATGTCACCGGCCAACACGCCGAAACAATATTTTCGATTGTAGCACGAAGCCCGCCTTCTTGCCTAGGCAAGACAAGGTGTGTGGAGCAGCGCACTTGAAGAATTTCGCATATCCCCTATTCTATTGGCTTCATTCGCCGACATTCATCGTGGGATTTGTGTTCTGTCAGAATTTTTTTATTTCGGCCGTCATTGTTTTTTCTCAAAGCTTGTTTGAAATAGCAACAATCTTAAAGCTGAAGGGTTACAGTTACAATTTTGTAGCTTGGCGATAAACAATGATATAAATTCTATGGCTTGCACCTATTGAGACATCTAATGCGGACAAAATTTATGTATTATACGCAGCTGTGATATGTACAACCAATTTTTGAGTTGAACTTTTACAAAACTCTTGTATGCAATGCAACAATTTCCTCTAAGTTATAACCTTATGTATCACTTTTAACCGTTTTATATCTTTTAACAGACGCAGTTCTACTAACTGCAATGTATGTTCTGGGGTGTAAAATCTGGGTGTTTTGACTTATCAATTTCCGACAATTTTTTCCCGGCTTTGGAGCGGAATGAAGCTCTTGCTTCTACAGTCTCTAGAATTTATATTTCGGTCTTAAGTGCAACAAATTGCATCCATATATCGTTTGAGTGGTTTCTCTATTACGAACATTCCTGCTGTTTAACATATTATTTAGACTGGAAAATTGAAGTTGGCCCCGAGAGAAAGAGCGGACAGTGTCCTATGCCACGTTCTTCAAGATGGTTGGATAACTGCCGAGCAACATTTTCGTCTAGTGGTGTTTATAGACAGCTAACAACAACGCGTTGCCTACATATACGATCCGGTCCGCCCACGCTTCGAGTGAACAGGCAGTGCACACACCTTCGTTGACTTCGCATTTCCGATAAACGCGCAGTCATCTTCGCTGTATAACGGCCCTGTGGACACATCGTCCAGCTAATCGGCTATGCAGAGGAGTGAAGGCGGCGTTCCGTTGCTGGAATGAGCGCTAGAAACCGTCGCTTAATGGCGCTTCCACTGAGCGACTGCGTGCAGATTGTTACGATATCTGTCGGAGGCGGAGAAGACAGCAAACGTTCAGCTAAAGCATGGAGTTTCCTACAAAAATTACTAGAGGGAACTATGGCGCTGCAGTCGTTGTCGTATACCATGGGAATGATGGGAAGTACATGGATTTGTCTGATCTTCGTGCTTATGGATTCAGGCGTTCTTGTGGCTGTGTATTTTACGCTATATAAATCTTATTGTCGTATATTTCAGCGCAATCTATATTCTTCGAAGTGCAGAAGACGCCGGGAACGCGTACAATTGCTATTAATTGCAACGATTGAGCTTGTCTATGTGCCCAAATCGAAACGCACCAAGCGTCTCAAAGCACTGGCATGCCCGCGATATATTCATAAGTGCGTTTCATTCGCTTGTCGATACATGCATCCGTGGCTTAATAGTTTCAATATCAGGCTTCTATACTAGAGTCCCTGTGTTCTAATCCTGCCGTCGGGCAATTTTAATTATGTATATTTAATTATTTATTACGCAATAAACTGTTGAAAATGACGAGTTTACAAAGTCACAAAGCCGTTTGAAGCCAAAAAGGACGAAGTTTAGGCAAATCCATGTACTTCCCATAATTCCCATGCTGGGACAATCGCTCCCATTGTAGCTCACGTAGTCACTAGCGCCAGAGTTCCCTCTAGTAATTTTGTAGGAAACTCTATGAGCTAAAGCTCTCTAGTACGAAACAGTGTGCTGCATCAAAAGTGCCGCGTCAACACTCACGAGGGTGTCCACCTCGCTGCGCTCCTTGAAGCCGACGCTACTGAAGGAGGGCCGGCGTGAGATGCCTCCGCCGGGCTTGACCGCTGTCAGAGCGCCCCGCCCATCGCTGGCCTGGGGGCCGGCGTCGACCGACGGGCCCTGGACTTCGGTCTTCGAGTCGCTGGTCTTTCGGGGGCTGCGGCCGCCCGGGTCCGCTTTCGCCAAGAGGTACGCCCGGTTGTCCATCGCCGCTGTTCGTCTGATGCTCTTCTTCTTCTGCTTCTTCTCCTCGTGCGGCGCGTTCTATCTGCCTTCTGCAAGCGAACTAGGTATCGTAATGGCCACGAAGGCAGCGAAGTGTAGCGGAATGTTCTCAGTACCGTGTCGGCAATGCGACAATGACCCTAGCCAAAGAAACTATAACAACAAAATAAATCATATTCAAATAGCTATACAGCCGACAGAAACTATATACGCTCACATCTGCCGTTCCACCAAAACACGCCGCAAGGCCAACAGTCATGTTCGCATCTCACGCCTCTATATATGTTCGCATCTCACGCCTCTATACGCGTGGCATGGAAACACCTTTTCTGGCGGCCATAAGCTCCATCACAACTTTTTTTTTTTTTCGAAGGTTGCCCTGTCGCATAAAACATCCCTCAAAGCGTGCGTTTTTCGTGCCGCGCGTCATTATTCCTCCACTTGTTGTCAAGATCGGTTCCCGACTATAACTTTCACACTAACGGGTACAGCGCGAAAAACACAAGGACGGCAAAATGAGCGGACATCACAAGCACTGACTCGCTACTGAAGTTTATTGAAAATCACAGAATTGGGGAAGGGGGGGGGGGGTGAGGTTCAACCTTACATACATTCTAGAAACTGGCTCTTGAACACCTGGTTCATGAAGATAAACATAGGCAATCAAGTGGTCTTACATTGTATAGGAAACGCTTAGCAAACCGGCAACGCGACCGCAATGTAGCTGCTTTGCAGCGACAACTGTTAAGAGGACGTTCTACAGCGGAGCTGTCCTAGGCGATAGTTTCGAGCGTTTCATGATGTGCGTAGGCAAAAACGATGACGGCGTCTATAGAGATAAAATAGCTTAAGCATAAGGCAAAATCACATCAGCGTATGTGTCCCATGCAGCTGCGTTTGAGGCCAGATGTGTCAAAACCGGTGATGGATGATGGTTTCGTGCGTTGCGATCTACTTTACAACAGCATGGCCGCAAGTTAAACCCTATGCTTTACCGACGACGGGCGAGAGCCTTGCCGTGGGATGTGCTGACGCATGCGCCGTAGAGACTGGCGACGGAATCGTCGCCACCATACACATCCATGTCGGAACGTCAAAGAGGTACCCTGAAGACTTTACGATCGACACATTTGGGTGGATCCTCCTGGTGGACGCCAATCTGATCATCATTGTGGCTGACTTTAACGTCGATGTGTCTCGTCCTGACGGCAAGTGGTCCCCGGTGTTTGTCATGGAATGATTCGGCCTTCAACGTTACACCACGACGCGCCATCGGTCGTGCTTAAACCTAACGTTCGCTAAGAACATCTCCAGTGTCGTCACAGATACCATGGCCGTCTATCATAGCGACCATAAAGCCATAATTACTGTGATCATGAGATAAATGAAATACAAGTAAACATAACAACGTGCGTATTTGTGTTATATTGTTCCGTTGTTTTATTTTGTTTTATTTATAGTTATATACAGATCCGCTTGTCGACAACCTTCACAGCGTGAAATCTCCCTGAATGTTTTGATTCGGTCGACTCTGCTTTCGCTTTTCGAATACATGTAAAATGCAGAAATCATTTTACGATGCAATTCGTTTAACGATTTGAATTAAGGTTGTTGAATTCTACAGAGAAAGTTATATTCTGAGGAATACAAAAGCGGAAATGGTAACCAGGACCAAGAAATTTCTGCGAAAATTCCCGCAAACTGGTGTCTGTTTATAAAATTGAAGCACCCAGTTTACAAATCCATAACTCTGCACCAAAACAGATCATCGAAGTTTTGTAAACTAAATCGGTTAAAGCATCTAAAATAGACAAATTTTATATTTATATTTGAGCCTCACCTGAAATTTTTGTAATATTTACGAGGGTTTTCGAAAAGTCCTACTCAAAAGGTCTTGGTTTAATTAAGATCGGTGTACGATTCATCAATAATATGCGCTTTAGATTTAAGGTGCGGTTTGCAGAATTGCGAGAGCGTGTGTTTGAGTTGATTTGTGATTTCACTTTTCTCGGTTGTACATTGAATGCTTGATTTTTTTTTTTGCCGTTTTACGAATACGACCGCTAATTCAGTCACAAGCCTAACACCCTCTACCACGTGCTATTGAAGTGCGATCGAAATACCGACATCCCCACTAATGCCCACCCCTAAATCGAAGCAGTGGGGGAAACTGCTAGCTCGCGAGCCTCAACCCTGATGAGCAGCGTCAGCTGGTGAACAGAGCAAGGCAGGGGGCCAAGTCACACGACTTGCTGGACTGTGGAGACCACCCGTAAGGAAGCAACCAAACTTCGTCTTCTCTTAAAAGGAAGCTTTAGCTCGGGTGCTTCTATCTAAATACGTGTAAATGGAAAGTTCATTTTTCTCGGCAACCACTTCACCAAATTTGACGAGGTTTGTTGCATTTAAAAGAAAATGTTAAAATATAATGACTGTTTGTTTCGAATTCTTTATTTAGGTCGTCAGTATAAATTGGCAGATATCGCAAATTTTCAGCAAACGAAACTATCCAGTTTACAACTCTGTGACTCAGCAATGAAAGGTGATATCAGGGTTCTGTGACTTGCATCTAATAATACATCTAAAGCGGACGAAATTGGTGTGTTACAAATTAATCTGAAAAAAAGTTTAATAATATGAAAATGCAGCTTTCGCAGAACCTTTGTACAAAACGTAACAAATTCAAGTAAGATATAAATTCACATATAGAATTTGTCCACTTTGAATTGTCTATTGGATGCCGTTTACAGAACAGCGATGTCTGTTCTTGATACTGGGCTAATAATTTGTAAACTTTGTGCTTCTACTTTTTCCAAACTTTCACATTTCTGAAAGTTCTTTGAACAAAATTCAAGCCCTAAATCGAAATTCTGCTTCCAATAGTGACTAGAATTTAACTTTCTCTCTCAAATTAAACAAATTTCATTTAAATCGGTTCAGGGTTTATCTCAGAAAAGCGTTCATGTATTTTAACGTGCCGCGCCAGAGTTGGGCCCGAGCTAAAGCTTCGTCTTAATGAAGTTCAATAATGATCATCATCCAAAATGTTTCCTTTAAATGGCCCCTCACCAGGCCCCACAGCAAATTTTGGTTATACGCTGGAAGTTGTTACGTGTCCCTTAGGGAGCGTCCTGCCCTCAAAAATTTTTCCAATCGGCTCATTATTAGTCGAGATATAAATATGTCAATACCGCGAACCCATGATTTCAGGAGGCGAGCTCCCCTGCCAGAACAGACGCTCTCTCCACTCGTCCCGTCTAGCCTCCGCAAGCGAAATTCCTTCCCTGCGTTCTCCCATACCACACTTCGAGGATCGCGTGGCGCAGACATCATGGGCGCCGCCGTCACCTTTTTTTTTTCTCCTCGCTCTTTCTTTCCTTTTCTTTTTTTTTTTTAGGCGCGGCGCACTTCCGCTGGCGTCTTCGCGCTCGAGTTGTCATTGTCTGGTTTCGCGCAGCGCACGATTTTTCGCGCTGTGCACGAGGATGCCTGATTAGCGGTATAAGTCAGTGATACACGAATACTGAGGGAAACACAAACGGATCACAGATCATGATTCCGCGCTGCAACACCGTTGAAAATGGCATAGTTTCGGTGTATGCGCGCGCGACTGCACGACGTGGGAACAAGCAGAGGAAGCGGAAGTACATCTCTCTTGCTTCGGTGCGAACTAAAACAAAAAACACGCGGACATTCTGTTTGTGTGTTTTATTAGTTATCTAAACTTTAATTCGTCTATTCAAGCAACAGATTGCAGAAATAAGATATGTTGCCTTGAATAATTCTCGAGGTCACATGTAATAAATAGCAGAGAACAAATTGACAGTATATTTATTGATTTTTCTAAGGCTTATGACCGTGTCGTACACTGCCAATTAAATGACCAGTTAAAGCTCATCGGCATTAATTCGACAGTAACAGCATGGATAGAAGCTTACCTATCAAACCCCGCACAATATGTCCTGATAAATAATAGTGAATCAGAGAACCTCGAAGTGGTTTCCGGTGTACCACAGGGATCCGTGCTTGGACCACTA
Source organism: Dermacentor albipictus (assembly GCF_038994185.2). Classification (NCBI taxonomy): domain Eukaryota; kingdom Metazoa; phylum Arthropoda; class Arachnida; order Ixodida; family Ixodidae; genus Dermacentor; species Dermacentor albipictus. The sequence continues at coordinate 130,200,507 of NC_091823.1, read as the reverse complement.
TTATTCCTTATATATATTAACGGTATCAGCTCTTGTGTCGATGATGGGGTGAAAATCCGTCTTTTCGCTGACGATTGCGTGATTTGCACAGTTGTGCGGGGACCAGATGATCAACTGAAACTGAACATGTCGTTAAATAACATTGCTCTGTGGTGCGAGAAGTGGGGCATGAAAATAATTGTATCGAAAACTAAATGTATGAGTGTCAGTCATAAAAATCGCTACTGAAGTTTAACTACACATTAAATGGGTTCGAGCTCAAACAGACAGACACCGTTAAATATCTAGGACTAACATCATCATCATCATCATCATCAGCCTGGTTACGCCCACTGCAGGGCAAAGGCCTCTCCCATATTTCTCCAACAACCCCGGTCATGTACTAATTGTGGCCATGCCGTCCCTGCAAACTTCTTAATCTCATCTGCCCACCAAACTTTCTGCCGCCCCCTGCTACGCTTCCCTTCCCTTGGAATCCAGTCCGTAACGCTTAATGACCATCGGATATCTTCCCTCCTCATTACATGTTCTGCCCATGCCCAATTCTTTTTCTTGATTTCAACTATGATGTCATTAACTCGCGTTTGTTCCCTCACCCAATCTGCACTTTCCTTATCCCTTAACGTTACACCTATCATTCTTCTTTCCATAGCTCCTTGCGTCGTCCTCAATTTGAGTAGAACCCTTTTCGTAAGCCTCCAGGTTTCTGCCCCGTAGGTGAGCACTGGTAAGACACAGCTATTACACCCTTTTCTCTTGAGGGATAATGGCAACCTGCTGTTCATGATCTTAGAATGCCTGCCAAACGCACCCCAGCCCATTCTTATTCTTCTGATTATTTCCGTCTCATGATCTGGATCCGCAGTCACTACCTGCCCTAAGTAGATGTATTCCCTTACGAATTCCAGTTCCTCGCTGCCTATTGTAAATTGTTGTTCTCTTCCGAGACTGTTAAACATTACTTTAGTTTTCTGCAGATTAATTTTTAGACCCACTCTTCTGCTTTGCCTCTCGAGGTCAGTGAGCATGCATTGCAGTTGGTCCCCTGAGTTACTAAGCAAGGCAATATCATCAGCGAATCGCAAGTTACTAAGGTATTCTCCATTAACCTTTATCCCCATTTCTTCCCAATCCAGGTCTCTGAATACCTCCTGTAAACACGCTGTGAATAGCATTGGAGAGATCGTATCTCCCTGCCTGACGCCTTTCTTTATTGGGATTTTGTTGCTTTCTTTATGGAGGAATACGGTGGCTGTGGAGCCACTATAGATATCTTTCAGTATTTTGACATACGGCTCGTCTACACCCTGATTCCGTAATGCCTCCATGACTGCTGAGGTTTCGACAGAATCAAATGCTTTCTCGTAATCAGTGAAAGCTATATATAAGGGTTCGTTATATTCCGCACATTTCTCTATAACCTGATTGATAGTGTGAATATGGTCTATTGTTGAGTAGCCTTTACGGAATCCTGCCTGGTCCTTTGGTTGACAGAAGTCTAAGGTGTTCCTGATTCTATTTGCGATTACCTTAGTAAATACTTTGTAGGCAACAGACAGAAAGCTGATCGGTCTATAATTTTTCAAGTCTTTGGCGTCCCCTTTCTTATGGATTAGGTTTGCGTTTTTCCAAGATTCCGGTACGCTCGACGTTATGAGGCATTGCGTATACAGGGTGGCCAGTTTCTCTAGAACAATCTGCCCACCATCCTTCAACAAATCTGCTGTTACCTGATCCTCCCCAGCTGCCTTCCCCCTTTGCATATCTCCCAAGGCTTTCTTTACTTCTTCCGGCGTTACCTGTGGGATTTGGAATTCCTCTAAACTATTTTCTCTTCCATTATCGTCGTGGGTGCCACTGGTACTGTATAAATCTCTATAGAACTCCTCAGCCAACTATCTCATCCATATTAGTAATGATATTGCCGGCTTTGTCTCTTAACGCATACATCTGATTCCTAGGACTGGGACTAACACATACGCGTAATTGTAAATGGGATGTGCGCATTAATAATACTTGTGCAAAAGCGTTTAAAACCCTATGATTTTTACGACGGAGATTAGCCATGACACCTGCTGAAGTAATGTTGAACGCCTACAAAACCTTAGTCTGACCCATCTTAGAGTATGGTAGCATAGTATGGAACCCTCTCATCAACACTACTTAGCAAATAGACTGGAAATGGCGCAAAATAGAGCATTACGATTTATATACTCAAAGTATTCTCGGTACGAAAGCGTCAGTGCATTTAGAAAGCAAGCAGGCATTGCCAAACTTTCCAGTCGGCGTCGCGTTAAGTTCCTTTCATGCTGTATCATGGGTCTGTGAATATCAACAAAGATTAGTACCTGCAGCTACCACATCGCCACACTAAACGAATAAATCACGATAAGCACATCAGACCATACGCCACCCGTTGCAATACATTTAAGTTCTCTTTTTTTACGTCGTCCGTCAAGTTATGGAATTCTTCGCCACGGGATGTTGTTGACAGCGATTGTGTGTCCAGCTTTGTAACCAAATTAGAATCTCTTTTTTTTTTTCATCCTCTGCCATAACGCGGAAGTTGTATGTGCTCTTTTGAAACTTGGCCAGAATGATGTGTTGCGGCACAGTACACTGATGTGCAAATGTCCTGTATATAGCGATCAAAACTGTGAATACCCCTGTAACCCACCCCTGTATGGGCCTGCCAAGGCCTACAGTATTGCTAAATAAATAAATAAATAAATAAATAAATAAATAAATAAATTACGAGCGACGTCCCAGCGCAAATGCGTGTATGTAGGCGCACTATATACGTGAACGTCATTATCCGGCTTGTAGCGCGGGCGGCCGCGAGGAGAAGGAAAAACGCCGTTCGGTTTGAAATTTCAGATCATTCCGCGACGCGTAGCGATGTAATACTTTGCAGGCACGATTGCTATCGCGCATTGTATGCTCTGCGCTTGTCAGCTCAAAATGACCAGACCTAGCGAAAGACCCTTTCAGAATTGATGGCATAAATTAATAATTTATTCATTCAGTCACTAGATTTTTACTTTTGAATGCGTATGCATTCCTGTGCCTACCCAACAAGGAAAGCTGTCAGTCACGAAAGACGAATCACTATAAAGAAATTTTTGTAAGAGAAGGATTACACTCAGAATCTCCTGTGGGAATTATCTAAATGATGCGACAGAATTTGCTACTAATGACCTGCTGTTTCGTCGTCGTATGATACCGTGTTTGGTATAATTGCGAGAAACTGAGACTAGCATGGAGACGACGAATAAGAGGCGAGTAGCAGCAATGTTCACTCATGCTACAGTTAACTCCCAGATGATGTGATAGCGGGATGAAATGACGAAAGAGATTTTGTAGATGAAGCAAAAGCATGTATATTTATTATTTAGGACTTTCAAGTGCCTCCAATCCTCCCCCCCCCCCTCCTAAAAAGAAGATTTTCCCGATGTTTCGTAACGAACTCGGCTCCTTCGCTCCTTCTTCAGGGGAGATGACGATGGAGGTGTCGAGGCGCAACTTTTAAGCTGTTCAACTACAAACAATTGCAAACAATCACAAACAATCCAAAGCATTTATTATGTGCACTGTGAATTGTTTGGTGCTTGCTTGCTTTGCTTTGCTTGCTTTGCTTTCGAGAGTGGCTCACAGCCACTATGGGGGATTAACCGAGAATCAGGTGATTAATTAAAAATGATTATATGATCCAGCCTTAAAAGAAACACCACTGAGAAATTTTGAATAGCTGAAAGAAAGAAATAATGATTAATAATCTAGCAAGGAAATAGTCCTGATTCCATTATATATCTCACAACAGCTGCACCAACGTCGCTATGATAATGTCCCAGAGAAGAGGCTCCGAAAGAAAACCGGGAATCGTTATGTTCAATCCCGCATCATGAAATTTTCATTCTAAATTATGTTCTCTTGATGATAAAAAACGATGAAACGACCAGAAGAAGTGTTCCCTTGTTTCCTCCTCATCCTACAAGAAGGCGCAAGACCGGATCGATGTAGATTATAGTTTAACATGAGTATTCGACTTCGGAATTTGGTAAATAGGAGTTCAATTGTGGCAGAAATTTTTGCTACAAGGGAATAGGGGGTGTCGGTGATCAGTTAAATTTGTTAATGATAGGTGTCAAGAGACTTGCATGTCTGCCCGTCTCCTGAACGTAGCAGCAGTTATGAAAGCTGATACAGGAAGTATGGGGAGAATTGGTCCAGTAAGGGCAGCTCTCGCCAAGCTGACTGTTAATTCATTTATGACTAATCCTTCGTTACCACGTACCCGTACCAATCTAATTATTGTTAAGTGAGAGGGCATTAAACAATGAAATGTACGTGAAATATGTGAGCCACCATTTGCACTAAGAGCTGAAGATAAAGATGAAAAAATTCGTAACTGCCACCACTTCCTAGATTGATGAGTTCACTTTTCGTAGAGCCAATGTAACCACCAAAAACTGAACTAAATATATTGGTATGTAGTCAGGAACTCTTAAAAAGAACGACCAGTCAAAATCGGAAGATAAAATTTTAATACCAAAGTTTTCTTCTGTTTGCGATGCATCTGTCGCTATTACGGCGTTTATTTTTACTTCCAATAAGAGATTTTGTGATAGCCCGTATGATATATTGTAAGAAAGGTGCTTCGCGTTGTTTGGATAGATATCGTAAAACATAATCTGGAGACTCTCTCTCTCTCGCTGCCAATACAGGGTATCTCGGATAATCGTTCATCTGAAGAACTAACAAGTGCCCTTACGGAGCATGGAACAGAAGCCAGGAAGAGGGAAAAAATAATCCAGGCTGACAAATGAAAAATGTTTTGTAATTTTTCAGATGAATCATACATATTTAAGAATTTTTGGACCGTTAATAACCAAGATATATACAAAAGAGACGGTTAACGCGCTTCTAGGCATCTATTGTTGGCAACCAACTTTGGTAAACCAGGGCACAAGCGTCAAGTTTCCCATTCCAGAAGAACAAGGGAATGTAATTTATATGCCAGTGCACCTTAATATAGAACACATCCCAACTCCAAAATAGGCTGTGGGTACATTTTATTGGCTATCACAAAAGTGTCGCTCCGCATCCCCGATGGAATTTTGCAAAGCCTTCTTATTCGAACCGCACGCACTCTTGCTTTTTTTATGTATATGTTTAATGTGCGTGCACCTACGAAGGCATTTTACCGATTACACCTGAGGTATATTTTGCAGTGGGTAGGAAAGGTTTGTATGTATTGTGTTCAATAAAGGAGAAAACTATAATTGAGCATTTTTTGACGTTAAGTGAGTGGCGAGCATTTTGTAACCAGTTTTCTATGGCGCACAGGTATGTTTGCCATCGGCTATATAGGGAGTGCATGTCATTGTCTGACGCAAAAAAAAAGCAATGTCATCTGCGTATACATATGTGCATATGCCATTATGACGAGGTATAGAGCTCAGCAATATAATAAACAATGAAAGTGAAGTGACAGCTTCGTGTGGAAACCTATACGTGGCTGTCGATGTCTGTCTAAAAAAAATCCTTTCAGATAGCAATAAATTCCCTATCAGATAGAAGCTCACGAAACCGTTTTATTTTATATTTTGTGAAATGAAGGTTTGTTAATCGTTTTAAAGAGCCTTTGTGTTCTACACTGTCATATGCTCTTGATATATCTGAAGTGACTAGAGCTGCAATTTGTTTCTGGCGTCGTGCTAGTTTTATCCGGCGTTCCATGTCCACATGAACGTGCCAAATGAAACAGCCAGATCTAAAAACAACTTGTGAAGGGCTGAATGCATCTTTGTACTCTACCATTCTCGTAAGACGAACACTAAGGATCATTTTTATTAATTTAATCAAATGAGACATTGGAGCTATTGGTTGAATACTGTCAAGCGTTGATCCGTCACCTATATTTTCAAGAACCGGAATAAGTTTATCGACTTTCTAACTGGAACATATGCATAAAAATTCAGTGAAATAGTTTACTACGTCTGACAGATAATCTGGGGACCCTTTGAACGCGATTTCTAGCATTTTTGTGGTTAGTCCATGTGCACCTGGGCCGGAATGTTGCATACCTTCCACTGCCGTAGCAAGTTTCAATATTGTGATCTCAGTAAAATCATCTGACCAGATTGGTAGCTTGGTATATGGAAATACCAACGAAGTGAACCGACTTCCTAAGCCCTTTGCGATTTATGCTAACCTCTGCGTCATTTCTTCACCAGTGAAAACCACCGTGTCAATGCCACTCGAACGCGGAGGTATTTTGCTGCTACGGAGGAAATTGAAGAGTGGAGACTTGTTTTTATTCCTTCTTGTCGCATTTCTTCTTTATCTTCAAATTGGATGATGGCGCGTTTAGACGATGCCGCTGCTTCGTGAAAGATGATCACTGGCTGAGGCGTGCTGTAGTATGTGATGGACGTAATTGTGTTGTGTCACGTTTGGTAGACCTTGTACGTAGGCGTGGTCGATGACGCTGCCTCCTCTAGGTGCGAGCCATTATCAGCCGTGATCAGCCCTACTCCGGCTATGGCTGCGTATGGCGCAGCCGCTATCTTGAGGGCGATCTGCGATTGAGACACAGTGCACCGAGCGATGATAGCCTTGTGCGCGATGTGTCTCGCTGTTTTGTTCGCGTTGAGGCGAGGAGCAGGACGAGCATCAATTCACTCACTCCTATGGGCCCTAACTTGGAAGACGATGGTCTTACGTGACGGATGGATGGATTTCCTCATCGGTTGGGCATGGAAATACTTGCGCATTTAAAAAGAAAATTAGGAAAAACGTTGACGGTGGTGAGTTTAGAGCCTGCGACCCCAGGCTCAGAAGCCGAGTGTTTTGCCCACTGGGCTAAACATCCACGCTTTCCGAATATGAATATGTCTGAACCATATGAATGCGTTGTACCGGGGGTACAAAACAAATGCCGAAAGAGTACAGTTTCTATGAGGGCTTTCTTGAAAGACGTGGGGATCGTGGGGTAAAAGCCATCTCTAGGACCACACGTAAACCCGTTTGGAGCATTGTAGACATTAGGAAAACTCCGACTTTTTGAACATTTAATGCTAAACATGCCACATCCCCGATGTGTTTCAGTTATAGCGTGATGCGCCTTCAGTTGGGGTGCTTTTTTTACCGACCGAAATGCCACCGAACTCTGAGGGCTCATGCGCTTCGCGTCGCGTAGCACAGACAGATAACCAATCAATGAGTTCATAAGGTTGCTAAGGAAAGACTAGGGGTTATATGGGTATCATCATGGTTGATAATGGTTCGACGTGGATGGATGAGATACGAAAGAGCGATACGGGCTTATAATGGTCGGAGCAAATCTGATAACGTTGATAAGGACCGAAAAGGGTTGATAAGGGTCGGATCAAGTCCAATAAGGTTTACAGGGAACGATAAGAGTTTATGAAGGTCGGATCATGTCCCATAAGGTTGGAGAGGACAAATCAGGGTTGATAACGATCGTATCGATTGAGATAAGGTTGATAACGACTGATAAGGATAGGTAATTGTTTATGCTGGTCGTATCAAGTATAATAAGGTTGATAATGACACCGGGCTGCGTGGAGATGAGCAAGTGGCACAATGCTTACACATACTTAGACAACTATAGTGGAGTTTCTGCGTGAGGGCTTTTTGATTACGTTAGTGTTCTTAAAGAAGCCGCATTTAAAGGGATGAAAGGAACGCCAGATGTATTTGTTGCACGAGTGAACTTTTTGTATGTCGCTTAGTTTCTGCTTTTAATTTCTAAATGTTACTATTTCTGCGCGATTCGCAAGGGCTACTTTAATTGTCTATTATTGTGTGGCTATATATATATATATATATATATATATATATATATATATATATATATATATATATATATATATATATATATATATATATATATCGTTTGCGCTTCGAGACTGTTGTTGTTGTTGTTGTTGTTGTTGTTGTTGTTGTTGTTGTTGTTGTTGTTGTTGTTGTTGTTGTTGTTGTTGTTGTTGTTGTTGTTGTTGTTGTTGTTGTTGTTGTTGTTTGAGGTACAACACACTTGATGAAATGTGGTGCAGTCGTTGCCGAGAAAAATGATTGTTCCGTTTTCATGTATAAGCAGGGGAGATAAGGCCTTCCTGTCCGGGAAAGGGCTTGCCTCAATGCACTCCTTCTCCCCGGCAAGGCAGAGAAAGCCCATCCAAGCGTCACGTCCTACCATGGTACGTATCAAAGCGCTCCCAATCACCGACGCTCAAAGCAAAACGCTCCTTGCAACGTACCCTCCACCCAAACCCTTCAAAAAAAGAAAAAAAGTGGCTCAACAAACATGAACATTTTTGTTTAGGGATCGAGCGCAACGTGTTTGCGGTATAGATGGAAGCATACGTGAAATCATTTGGTTGTAAAAATTGCTGTATATTCGATAGTGCATGGAGTATAGTGCGAAATACCGCCAGCATTCATGAACAGTCGATGAAGTCGTTACGTCGTGACCATATCTGCCGCCGTATTACCATGTACCGCGCTATACCACGGAAGCTCCCCTGTAGGTATAGTGATAAAAGCGACTTACTACTTTTCTCTTCCTGGTGTAACAAACAAATGGAACACACTGCCCCTGCAATGCCGGACAGCACCGGTTCGCACTATATCCTGCATTGCTTAAGTGTATACAGACACATGGAACACGTTTTTTTGCAGGTGGCTCCGTTATGCAGACCCCTTCCGTGACAGCTTTCACCACCATTTGCACCTGGAATCAGCAGCATTTCGAATCACGAAGACTCGGAATTTCGAGAACACTCCGAGTTTATCAGTGCAGGAGGCTGTCCGCTACACATGTAGCAAAAGTCTATGTAACAAAAGTTCAACGAACTGTTGTGCGATTCTCGTGAATATGTTGTGAGTACTCTGCAGGGGCCCTTGCAGCTGACGAGAAACGGTATGGAACAAGCGCTTAGCGCACTGGTTTATGATAAAAGTGCAAAGCACTGACATCGATAACATGGTGAAGCGTTGCGCTTGAAGTTTCTCGCACGGTGTTCCAATACTATACGTGAATCCGACAAACGCGGACGCGACATACGCGGGTGCGTGAAAATTTCTGGCACCCTTGCAAGACTTAACATGCCGTGTAGGGCCTCCAATGGCATCGCATAGGCGACACTGCGCACCCCGTAAAGAGCCACGCCAGTAACATGACATCTCCTTCAAGTTTGATGACTAATATTCATTTGCACGTTTTATTGATTTAACCAATAGTCTTAGATGGTTTAAGATAAAAGTCATGCGCTGTGAACGTCATGTTTCGTGATATTTGTTTGCGGGCTGCCACTCCTAAAAACGATCAGAGGAATAGTCAGTCAAGAACGTAAGACCCGGTTGGAGCAAGTTTTAAAAATAAAATTTTTGGTGGGCATATTCGCATAATCCCCGAATAACTCGCCAGACCTTTCGATACAGCTCTTCTTCTAGAGTATAACATACGAAAACCACGATATGATTACGAGGCACACCGTAGTGCCTCGGAAATAATTTTGACCGCCTGAAGTTCTTTGACGTGCACCCAATGCACGAAACACAGGCGTTTTTTACACTTCGTCCCCATCGAACTTCTGCTGCCGCATCCGGGATTTGATACCACGACCTCACGCTTAGCAGTGCAACGCCGAAGCCACTACTTCACCGTGGCGAGTTTGAGCAACTTAGGTAGTACAACAGCATAGCATCTACCTAGGATATACGGCTTGCATAAACATATACATATAGCATATAGCATATAACATATAGCATATAACATATAACATATAGCATACGTATACCTAAATATTTGCGGAACGTCACGACAACGCCGACGGCGATGCCATCGGCGGCGACGACGGCACATACAGTACTCGCCTGGAGTGTCCATATAATTACTATCGCAATAATATCACCCCACTTGCTGAGACGCGTCGCTCTCGGCGCATCCTCCAGCTTAAGTGGATTCCTAGTCACAACTGCATAATTGCCAACGAGAAGACTGACGCAGATGCGAATATAGTACGCAATGACGAAAACGTTATAAACAAGTATCATTCTCTTCGCTACGACGTAATTACCTCGCTGTTCAGTACCATCGAGATATCTATGGAACATCTGTGAAATGACCCCAAGCATCGACGAGAGCGCCTTTGAAGGCGACTCTGGCCAGTGCTCCTGGTTTTCCCCTTTGCCTCCGTACCTTAGACACGAGGAGACAGTGTACTTCCTAGACTATACGCTTCGGTGTTGCAGCTGAACTTACCGATATACTTCACATCATTGGACATGCATGTATAAACTTCTGAGTGCTGCACCTTCCCCACTATACCGAAATAATTTGTCGCACACTGCGTGTTTCATATATGAATGCGGCCCAGCGGCAGGCACAACCTGCTACCGTTGATCGCCTGGGCTTCCATTCCTTTTCTGAGGGGAGTATACGAGGATTTTGGTTTGTAAGTAAGACATCGACCACACCAATCGTGTTTTTTTTTTTCTTAAATTTCTGTGGGATGCAAGTTTGGATGCCCAGCTCTAGCACATGCGGGACGTGAAAGTGAAATTGCGAAGTGTGTTCGCGCAAGCCTGTTCTGTGTGAACGTGTTACTTGTGCGTGTAGTTCGAGCGACGTTCATGTACTGCGTGCTAATGGTGTAACTGGCCAAGGGTGTAACGACCACGATATAAAACACGTCAGTGAACGCCAAACATTTTTTTCTTTTTTTTCAAAAAAGGAGGCTTTGTGACTTTGGCCCAAGAGTAGCGGTTTTCCTAAAGCATTTTTATTGCGTACTTGAGGACGCCATTCAGTTGCAGCGTACTACTTTGCGATGCCCACAATGTCGTCTACGTCCTCTACCGCATACGCCGGCTGTGGCCTCTGAGATAGACGCACACAAACCAAGATTCTCTAAGTCCGCGTGGCGCAGGAAACCGCGCAGATATTGCTCAGTGTAAAAGTTAGTTGCACGTCAGTATCGATGCACGGTTAGCGCATCTGGCTCCTGAATCGACATTGCCGGAGGGACACGAATTCGGCGATCGGCGACGGAAGCTTGCGAAGCTTTTCTCTTATTCGCCATATGGTGTGAGGGAAGATGAACATTAAGAGTTGACCTAGGGATGTTTTCTAACTTGCAAGATAATGCATTAACGTTAATTCGATTCACATCGCACGTCATACCAGCTGGATCAATTAATACCTTTTCGGAAGACTAACTACTGATTTCTCAAGCAATGATCCCGTAAGATCCACCAGTTGCACCGGTGAAGTGTTGTATCGATGAAGTGTGTGACTTTAAACTCGAAATTACAGAAAGAATTCAGCTTTCTGACAACGATTCCTTGTTTAGAAAGGAAAGATCAAAGCTATGAGACGAGGAGAAACGAAACGTGGAAAGTACAAACAAGCGTTTGAATTTGGGACTGCAACGCCTGTTGCCACGTGTTTTGAACTATGAATCTGTGAATTTTGATGTATTCACCGGTGCTTCAAGCAAACTACGCTTGAATACTGCAAACGTGACGCCATAATGTGATTATGCAGAACTTTTCCTGCAATATCTTATTATATATTTGTTATTCTGGTACGTTATTTGGCCTTCACTGTATTCAGGTCATTGTGCTACTTGGACCCCTTTAAAGAGGGCTGTGGGCTCGCCTAGCTTCCGAATAACAGCTTTTATCCATTATTCTTCTATCTGTTAAAAGAAACGGATAAAACTAAATTGATTGATTGATTGATTGATTGATTGATTGATTGATTGATTGATTGATTGATTGATTGATTGATTGATTGATTGATTGATTGATTGATTGCAGGATAGCCACGACACCATCATGATGACACCGGCTTAACGAGAAAGGTGGAGGTAAATTCAATTATGTGGTTTTACGCACCATATCCACGATCTGATTATGAGGCACGCCGTAATGAGTGACTCAGGAATAATTAGTACCCCCATGGGATTCTTTCACGTGCACCTAAATCTAAGTACACGGGTGTTTTCGCATTTCGCCCCTATCAAAATGCAGCCGCCGTGGCCGGGATTCAATCCCGCGACGGCGTGCTTAGCAGCCCAACACCACAGAGAAGGGCGGCGTACCCAGAAAACAAAGTTTTAGCCTTCGAAGTAAAAAAAGAAAAGCGCCAGGATAAAGTTTCAGGGATTAAAAGTGAGCGCCACTTTTCTGCCTCGTCATCGATTCGTCGTTGGTCTACGTCCTTCGGAGCACACAGGTTGACGTCACCGGTTTGTTTTTCCAAGAAATGTCATAGTGCAAGCGCACTCGATCTAACGCAGGTACTTGAGCATCGTCTCACTTTATTTGAACTAAGCACCAGAGCACGCCTAATCTACAACAAAAACAAAAAATAAGCATTAGTTTTGTCAAGTCAACCTTAAACGGCATTGACAAATGAAATTGTTGCTGGGCAAGTTGGTACGATTTTCTATGCATTCTTTTTAACCCCGCGAACAGCAAACACCAGTCGCGAGCTGTCACATGCACGCTAAATAAGAAAGAAAGGGGGTGGTTGTGTTAGCGAACACGTCAGTCACCTTGCATTCTACAAATATAGTTATTTATTTTTATTGTCGTTGAGGTTTTTCTTTCTATTGATGAACATAGCAAGTCGCAAAGAAGAACACGACACGATGTTCAAACTGTCGATGTATTGCACGTGCGCAAAAAGTATTCGTCCTTCTGACGCCTTCCATTCAATAAAAATTGGTATACCAATTGACACACCCAAGCGTCACTATAGTGACGCTTGGGTGTGTCATGTTCCCTGTGGAATGTTCCCTTTTCGAGCTGTTCAAAAGAATTTAAGGTAAAGCCACTCGAAATGTCTTGCGGTTCATATTGACTTAGTTCTCTTGTTCTATGTATATTTACAATTTCGCGATAACATTTTGTATGTTTTATAAAACCGAAACTTTTCACAGGATACACGTTGAATATCGAGCACGTTATTACTCGAATCATGTTCTTCTCATATACGCCCCGTAATGAGAGAGGCATAAGTCACGGGAAACTGCAAGCCTTTCCTGAAGCAAGCACTCACGCTAATAATATTAATTCCTTGCTTTGAGACGAGCAGTGTTACGCTACTCCCTATTCCGTCCTTTCAGTGGCACTCAGTGGCCAACCTCGGCATAAATAAAGACTCCTCTATGCTGCTCCTGCCAACCTCCCTGATTAAGAGATTCAACATTCAACTGTCACAGCCGTCGCTGCGCTGTCTGTCTGTCGTAGTTTTTTCTCTGCTTCTCCCGTCTTTGCTTTCCAGTTTCTCACTTATTTGCACGTCGTCCTCTCTCTATCTTTCTCTCTTTACACTTTTTTTTTGACACCACGTTGTCAACCTCCCCAGCCCCTATCACTTGTCCGCTCCCCCGCAACTCCCCCACTTTTTTTTTTTTCGTCCAGTACTTCTAGCTCTTTGAACATCGCCAACTCCCTTACTTTCCCATTCACCCTTCTAACCCCGCAGCAGTTTCTGGTTAAGTCTCCGTTCCGTCCCCTCGTCTTTGACTCTAGCTTTCGCTCAACGCACCGTGCCGTTCCCTTAATGTATTTTTCATTATCCCATCTTCCGCGCTCAACTAGCCCGGTTCATTCTCACCGTTCTCCCCGCCATTTCCATTAGACGTGGCGCATGGCGTCTCCTCAGGAGCGTTCTACTCACTCTGGGCGCTTTGGGTGCCTGCGCCACGCGAGTCTTTCTTTTTTCTTCTCTTTTCTTCTTCTTCGTCTTTTTTTTTTGATGTGGAAACATAGAAGGTACACTACGTAAAATCTGACTATCACCGAATTTTAAATTCGTTACTCAAGCAACGATAGAAAAGGCAAAGAAAGAAGCAAACACCGAAAAGCATTATACCCAAACAAGCACTGTGCGCGTCTCGACGGATTTGCAAACATGGCTTCTTGGTTAGCTTTATTTACTATTTTTTGTTGCTGTTGCTGGTGTATTCAATTGCAAAATCTGCGTGCTTGTGACTTAATTTGTCTTTGTGTGTGCGGCACTTCTTGGAATGTTCTTCTAGCTTTATTTTTCTTCTCTTTCTTCCTTAGTTTTCTCTCATCTTGGAATTGCCGGTGCCTGTCCATTATTGCTTTTCAACATTTAAAGCAATGAAATAAATGGGCGTTAAAGAACCTGACGTACGCGTTCCGTCAGTTTCTTAGTGATTCAGCAGAATAATTCCAATTTAAGAACGCAAGGAGTAACCGAGGGCTGTGTGTCTATACGCCCTCAAAGCTATAATTAATTCCCTAGTTTTCGCTCAATAAAAATTAAAACGATATATGTGAAAGCCACAACGAGCACGTTGAGAAAGCCCAACATTGTTTTTCTGATTTATGTTCCTCGCATTTTTTTGTGGGACCTTCCTTATCGTTTCATTCGCCTCCCATTCCAATAGCAATTTTTTGCACGTGCAGGGCTGACATCTACAGCTGCAATCGTCATCTATCTCTCGGTGTCTTCCTCACCGAAGCACCGAAGTTGCTTTAAATATTGGCTAGTCCGGCCGCGTAGAATAACTCCCACAAAACGATCGCAGAGACCGCGAGTATAAGTAATATACGAATAATAGCTTACTATATCTGAAACACTGCAACGACACTGGTCACTGAAAATAAATTTGAAGAGGCAGAGAGAGAGAGATGAAGAGGAAAGGCAGAAAGGTTAACCAGATATCAGTCTCCGGTTTCTTACCCTACACTGGGGATGGGAGATAGGGGTTAGAAAGAGGACACAGAGGAAAGCGGTACAAAAACAAAAAAAACACGCACACACAGAGACACACACACACACAAAAGGCGTTCCAGGGGCAAATTCTGAAGCCGAATCGCGCTCCGGAAATCCACAAAATCTGAGGTTTCTTCCAGTGCCTGCGTTGATTGTTCAGCACCAGTCAGAACACCTTCAGTTAAGAAATCAAACAGCATTCACAACCAGTGCCGTACACAAACGAGGAAAAAAACAGAGGGAAAAGAAAAAAAGGGGGGGGGGGCAGCGAGGCCGCATAGCTCCCCAATCGCGCCTGTGCCAAGGAGGAGAAAGCGAGCAGCCGTTGAGGAGAGCGCGGAGCCGCATCGGCGGCGCCGAAAAGAAAGCCGTCACCGGCGTCGACGGCACCCATCGACGGAACAGTCGTCAACAACACGCACCGGGGGTCTCAAGTGGCCCCGGGGTGGCGCTTCCGAATTGCCCAATAATTGCCGTCTCCTCTCTTTGGAAAGCGGCACCCCTCTGAGTGCACCTCCCGCCCCACCCCACGGTACTCCCTCCCCCACCCCCCATCCCCTTCCCCCACCCAGGGTGCCAACGGTACGAGAAAGTCGTTTCTTTCGCCCCGTGTTCCTTCAGTCCCGAAACCACACTAATTGGTTTCTTTTAGAAGGGACCTCGAGGGGACACAAAAAGAAATGAAAGAAAAATGCCACGCAATTTTATCTATGTCACCCTGTCCCCAGTCCCTCCCGGCCAGCGCGGCCGCGACGGGCTTGTTCGGCGGTGGCAGCGCGTCGCCCGGAGTCGCACAGGAGGACGCCGCTCGAGTGGTTTTCCGCTGTAAAACCCTCCCTCGTTCCGCCCTTTCTCGTTGACGTTTGTGCAAGCCCTGCTCCCGATCTGTGTCATCTTTCGAAAATTTTCCACTATTTATTTTTTTCTTTCTTCGCTGCCGCCCGCTCTTCTCTGGTCTGTCTCCCCTTCTCCTTCCCTTGGTTCGTGGCACGGGGCTGTGCTCTCGTTCCCACGAAGTCGCCTTGTATTGCACACAGGTCCTTGTTAAGGTTTTTTGAAAGCCCGCGGCAGGTGTCCAAGTTGCGGTCAGGCCGAAGGTCCAGCCTGGCTGGACCGCGAAACAGCGCGTCTCCAAGAGTGGGCTCTTCTTTCGTTCCGCTCGACGTACGTCCCCCCGTGCACGTGGCGTCTCGGAGCGGCTACAGAGCTCGGCACGCTTTGAAATCAATCGTTACGCGACTGCTGTGGCTTTTCCTAGCATCGTTCAGTCACGAGCAATTTGTCTTGCGTAACCGCCTTCAGGCTGACTTCGCATGCACTGCGGAAAGCAGCAAACGATTGAAGATTTGAAAGGTGAAACACGGCACAGGTGATTACGTTAACGCACGTGTGTACTTGAGCAGCCACCAGCGGCGTTTCTAAATAATCGATGACATCTGACGTGTCAAAACAACCGTGTTCTTTATCGTTTCTTTTTTCAGAAGCAGCATCGTAGTGTGTGGTCTCTGATTAATTTCGACTGCGTGCAGTTCTTTATGCCCGTTGATCCAAAACCAAAATGCACAGAAGTGATGTACCGAGAATGCGCATCGAAATCTCCATACGCCGAGCGCTTTTGCATTTTGTGACCTTCAGTGCAAGGAATCGAAGCAGCGACCACGCGTTCAACAAAAAATCAGAAAGGATTTTTTTTTTTTTTGAGTCTCTAGTAGGTCTGGAATACATGTGATGCACTTAAATATTGCCCCCGGAGAATGCCTTGTTTCTCAGTAGGTGTCCATGAAGCATCCCTGAGATAAGCTGCTGTCAAATATGTGACGTTGTTAATTTCTATTATTTATATTTAACGTCCCTTCATATCTCCATTTGCGGTCGCAATCATCGGTCTTCGTTGCGCACCACTGCTACATTATCTTCCTATAGGTGAAAGAAATTATGTTTTAAAAGCGTTGTAGCCGTGAACGTGAAGAATGTTCCCCACTTTAAAAAAAAATGAGGCAAAAGCCTGGCTAGCTGATTAATTGCCAGAAGCACTTAAAACAAACTTAAATCACTATCAGAGCTGCGAGAAGCGCTGTATGACGGTTTCGTATAAAGACTGACTGTTGTTCGTTAAACGTTTTCTAGGCGCACACAATCATTGTAGTTAGCCTTCTTTTGTTCGTGTTGCCTCTTTTTTTTGCACTTGATCCCATTGCATTGCGGCCATCACGGTCAGAAGGCGAACCCGCGATCTCGTGCTCAAAAGCGCAGCGTTACCAACGCTCAGCCAACACGGCGGCTGAACTCGTGACTATACTAATTCATGGTTACGAATCACAGCATCCTTTTCCATGATATTCGAGCCAACGAATATCGAAAGCAAAATTGCATCCGCAAGAGCATTCTAATGTTGTTGTTGTTTTTTTTTTACTACATATTAGTACAATGGCAGCTGTCATAAAAGGGTATTACAGTTATAGCAGCTCCAGCTTGTCGCTTTTTAATACACAACGCTTCATAATGTACTATGTAATGACAGAAACTTGCTAAATTTAAGAACGCTGGGATGTGAATATTGTTTCATATTGTGATAATAGCTATTTATTATCCAAAACGTACTCAAAAGGCATTCGATATTCGATTTGATTCGTTTTTGGCTCTATTAGAGTAGTAATCAATTCGGTCTCAAAAATCACTATTCGCACACCCCTTAACATTACCATAAGTTTGACAGCGCAGATCTTGAAACTGGCGCCATACTCAGAATTCCTTCCTTGTGTATACGCCTTGCAAACATACATTATACAGTAAAAGCTCGTTAATTCGAACCGCAAGGGGAAGCCGCTTCAGTTCGAATTAACGAAAGTTCGAACTAACGAAAGTGAAGGAGGGCAACAGTACACTGCGATTTGGAAGCAGTAGGGCATGTCAGGAATTCGGCGTGTCAGAAAGTGATGGCGTGTGCCGCGGGCACACGCCATCTTCAAGTCGAAGATCTGGGTCCGACTGTGCCACACCACCGATGTCCACCGAAACGAACGTGAGCCGAGGCTTAGCACCATCACAATGAATCGCGACGGCCGATACCTCCTAAGCTGAAAACAGAGGTGCACAACCGATGAAGACTGCCGAGACATGTGAAGGTGGCGTAGGCCCTGATTCGTTGGTTCTTGATTGCAAGCGCAGCTGCGACGTACTTGATTCGCTGTGTTTCGGAGCTTGCCGTGCCATCTCCGCACAACATTAGCAGCTGTACAAGATTTGCAAAGCCTCCGAGATTCGCAACGGGCAAGAAGTCTCGGAGGTTACGTAGAACGGAGAGGCGGCAGCCGCCGCTGCCTTCTGGCTGACCCCGCGTCGGTTAGATTTTTTTCCGATTTTGCCTTCTCTCGCCGTTCTCTCCGTTTCGGAGGCAATACAGCCTTGTGTGTAGGCAGTAGGCGCGTTTCTCTGGCCGTGTGCCAGGCGAGCGTAGTTCGAATTATCCGTGAGGGAACCTTCTCGCGTTCGAATTAACGGACTTTTTTATACATAGACTTCTGTGGAGATTGGCCGGACCAAATCGTACAGTTCGAATTATCCATAAATTCGAATTATTGAAGTTCGAATTAACGAGCTTTCACTGTATAGTAATACATTAGATAGTAATGTAGATATATATACGTAACAGTAGTATAGATCAAATATGCAGATTAGTTGAAGATGCAGTTGAAGATGCAGTTGAAGATTACTGGGACGAGCCTTCGTTCGGCGAAGAGGACATAAACGATGATGATCATGAATGGTTATGTTTTAAAAAAATAGTATGCAGATATTTGTGCTTTATCTCAATGGTATTAATCAGAATCGTGGCCGCGTTCTGACGGGGGCTGAATGCAACAACGCTTGTGTGTACTTAGATTTACCTCGCACTTCAAGGAACAACAAGGAATGGAAGTTTATCCGGAGTCACCCACTAAAGCGACCGCGGTATCCAGCGTGTTGCTTTTGGGCATTCAACTTCCTAATAGTATTTGGTTTTGATTTATGACGATATGTAACCGTGTGCTCCCTTTAGCAATGTGCAATATTTAGGGAAGCCCACCAGCCTGCAATAAATAACACCAAATACACAGGAAGATGGGAAAAGACAGCGCATGGTTCCGTGCCCGTAGTCCTCTTCCTGTCTTTTCCTCGGTCTCCTGTCTTATTCTGCGATGTACTGTCCTTGTCCAAAGTAAACGGGCTACTTCGCGTCTTGACCGTCTATACGTCGTCCGGCTGTGTGGTGTGGTTCTCGCGGCGCTCCTGGCATTCCATGCCTCTGGGTTATAAAAACAAGGGAATTTTTTATTCCCAAGACCGTTGCAACTAATGGCAAACCAAAGTATGGCGGTCACAGACAAGGCATGTCGTAAATTTCTGACAAAGGCTATACATATGAATAATGTGAAAACAGAAGCCGGGATATTTATAGAAAAACAGCAGCTATATTTCTACGTACCTGTTAATGCGAGTGTCATCGTACATCAACGAAACATCGGCAAGATGAGAGCCTGAGTCAGTTCCGACTAACTGATTAGAGAGTTGTTGCTGGCAATGTTTGGTTTTATTCACTTCTTTTAGGTTATTAAAAAAACAAATGCGCTACGATTTCACAGTGACAAAGCGCGCAATTCATATTGTTACGCAGCGGAAGTACACATTGTTACGCAAGTCTAAGAACGCGCGTCATGCGAACGCTATTTACTGGGTATAGTCACGAACATAACTCTTTCGCCAGAACAGACTGCCGTGCAAGTTGTTTCATGATCAGTGACTTGACAGTGACAGTGACAGTTTCATGATCAGCGAACGAAAACAGTATAAAATGTTGTATGTGCACACGTGTGCGTCTTCCACTTTGCCCCATGGGCATGCGCTGCAAGTTATTGGGGCTTTCACGGACTAACAGCTCCGAAATCAGTAGCCGCTTACCTGCACATTTCCAAAGCAGTATGAGGATCTTCCGATTCCCGGAACCACCGCGCAAACCGTCCTTACCTGTTTCGGGCAAACAATCGTGAAACGCCAATGTATTTCCGCGGTTCAGGGCATAAATATTACCGAAGCGCTGCTATAATGTCCAAATTTGTATTGGACAGAATACGACGTGCGCATTCACTGGGTGGAATTTCAGTTACGATACGCGCACTAACGTTAGTCAATAACGTTAATAATACTAATAATAACGGCAACAACAAACAGCGTCTCGTAAACCATCTGCCATTTCCTAACGCCCTGCATGTCCAACAACGCGTTCTCTCTACTTGTCGTCTTTAATATCCGACTTCTGCAAGAGTACGACGCGTAATTCGAAAGCGACACGGAATAAATTTCCGGCGCACTTTCTGCGCAGCATCACACCGACTAGCTTGTTCTGCATTGTAGCAGCTACCATCCCACCATTCAATGCAGCGTCATTCATCCATCCAAAGCTTTGGCATCGCGCATCCACAAATACATGCAGACAGTTATAAGGCGTAGCGGAATAAACGTGGACAAAGCCATTCCCTGCTGTTGAAGCTTTCATCATCATCATCATCATCAGCCTAGTTACGCCCACTGCAGGGCAAAGGCCTCTCCAATACTTCTCCAACCACCCCGGTCATGTACTAATTGTGGCCATGCCGTGCCTGCAAACTTCTTAATCTCATCCGCCCACCTAACTTTCTGCCGCCCCCTGCTACGCTTCCCTTCCCTTGGGATCCAGTCCGTAACCCTTAATGACCATCGGTTATCTTCCCTCCTCATTAAATGTCCTGCCCATGCCCATTTCTTTTTCTTGATTTCAACTAAGATGTCATTAACTCGCGTTTGTTCCCTCACCCAATCTGCTCTTTTCTTATCCCTTAACGTTACACCTATCATTCTTCTTTCCATAGCTCGTTGCGTCGTCTTCAATTTGAGTAGAACCCTTTTCGTAAGCCTCCAGGTTTCTGCCCCGTAGGTGAGTACTGGTAAGAGACAGCTATTATATACTTTTCTCTTGAGGGATAATGGCAACCTGCTGTTCATGATCTGAGAATGCCTGCCAAATGCTCTCCAGCCCATTCTTATTCTTCTGATTATTTCCTTCTCATGATCCGGATCCGCCGTCACTACCTGCCCTAAGTAGATGTATTCCCTTACGACTTCCTGTGCCTCGCTGCCTATTGTAAATTGCTGTTCTCTACCGAGACTGTTAAGCATTACTTTAGTTTACTGCAGATTAATTTTTAGACCCACTCTTCTGCTTTGCCTCTCCAGGTCAGTGAGCATGCATTGCAATTGGTCCCCTGAGTTACTAAGCAAGGCAATATCATCCGCGAATCGCAAGTTACTAAGGTATTCTCCATTAACTTTTATCCCCAATTCTTCCCAATCCAGGTCTCTGTATACCTCCTGTAAGCACGCTGTGAATAGCATTGGAGATATCGTATCTCCCTGCCTGACGCCTTTCTTTATTGGGATTTTGTTGCTTGCTTTATGGAGGACTACAGTGGCTGTGGAGCCGCTGTAGATATCTTTCAGTATTTTTACATACGGCTCGTCTACACCCTGATTCCGTAATGCCTCCATGACTGCTGAGGTTTCGACAGAATCGAACGCTTTCTCGTAATCAATGAAAGCTATATATAAGGGTTGGTTATATTCCGCACATTTCTCTATCACCTGATTGATAGTGTGAATATGATCTATTGCTGAGTAGCCTTTACGGAATCCTGCCTGGTCCTTTGCTTGACCGAAGTCTAAGGTGCTCTTGATTCTATTTGCGATTACCTTAGTAAATAGTTTGTAGGCAACGGACAGTACACGGCAACGGACAGTTGAAGCTTTAACCACCACCAACTCGTAAAGGCTGCAGCTTAGTAATATAATCGCTTTTCAATTTGGTTTCTATTACCTACTCATGCGCTTGTAACGGGAAAACAATCTTAAATACCATGGTTAGGTGCTGGACAGATCATCTCGATATCTAGGTTGGCAAGCTTCAAGCCGACACCTCTTGTTTGTTATTACATTATTTGCAGGTATTACTTAGCCCCCATCGTGTCGCATGTGTTCCGTTTCGTTCTTGTCATTTGCACTGTTATAAACGCTGTCAGCAAGATGAACCAGCTCACCCAAATCAAGGTATTATTGTGAATTAAGAGCTCTTTGCCTAAACAAAGAAATAAGTGTCATAGTTTGTCGGGGACGCCACGTTGGCGCCGCATCCTAGGCTTTCCTGCACCGCCCCCCCCCCCCCTTCTCGTGGTAGTCTTCTCAAACTTTACGGTGGCTTTTCGCCACTTGTGACGGCAGAAATGTCTAGAACAAATTAGTGTCAACTTTCTCGAAAGCCAACTGCAAGATCATGATCAGAGACTTTCATGCAGTTCCGCTAAATTCATGACATCATGCCCGGGATTATTATTTTACGCGAACGCTTTCGGCTTCATTTAAAAAGAACACACACAAGTGAACGCAATGTACACTAAATCCGATGTACAATGTGTTTGAGCATGTTAAATTACGTTGAAGTGGTTTTCTGTCCCCTAAACTACTGGATCCACAAGAAAATCACGCCCAAGGCTGATGCCCATTGTCATGGAAACTTCGCAAATGCTTGCCTCACAATTTAAACTGAGCCGTGAGTCCTCAGCAACACTGATAGTCCGAGCCAAAAGCGGGCCTCATAAAACGATCACGAGCCCTGCTTAAGGCTCTCAGTATAGAAATTAGGGCTAAGAGGGGCTGCAAGAATCGATGGAAGCCGGCTGAAGAAAAAAAGAGAGAAACAAGGCGGCTGCCACCACTCAAGGAGACCGCACAAATGTTTCGCCGCGGGCGCCGGCGTGGTCTTTCGGCCAAAAAAAGGCGGGCTTTTCGACGCGCGAATAGCATTCAATGGCAGCGACGAGACCTTTCTGCACATTATTGCTCAGGGTGAGGAGGAAAGAGCGCGCGGTAGACGCTGCGGGGGTGGAAGGTGGCGGTGGCCTGCGCAAGGACAAGTTTCGACAAATTTCTGTTGCCGGCCGAATCCCACCATGCCGAAAGCAACGCGCACTTCTACGCGGGAACAGGAGAGCGCCAACAAACTAAGCGAAGAAACACAAGTTGAAAACGGCGAGGAAGGCCGGTGAAAAGCTCGTACTGAGTGATCCACCAATGCCGAAAACAAAACGGCAGTACAGGAAATGGAAACGCGGAGAACTCGTTAAAAAGGCCGCAGAAGGTTGTAAAAGGAAAGCTCGCTGCAAAAGCCACAGGCAACAATAAAACGGGCGCAGAGGGCGCGCGGCCGAGGGAGGCGTTGTCCAACGAATTGGGAACACGGGAGAGCTGCCGACAAGGTCACCGAGCAGTCGAAAAGCCAGCTGAGTCGGACGGCCGTGTGAGTGTCTCGGCGAAGATCAGAGCGACCGAGAAGAAGAGGAGGGAAGAACATCCCCGCCTTCCCCCTCGACTTGCACAAGTGGAAGTGTACAGCCGGGAATGCGTCGTTATCCGCCACCTCCCTAACAGCAGCGTTCGCACAACACTCGTGTGTGTGAAGCTCGTATGACAAACTAGAGCATGGCGGCAGTTTCCTCTCTTTCTTTATTATGTTTTTTTTTAGCTCTCCGACTCACGATGTTGCCATCGCGGCCCCTCCCGTGCACCTTCCACGAGCCCGGAGCAGTCGAGGACAAGAAATTAAATAAGAAAAATACGAATGCGGCGATCACCCAATATATACCGCATTCTGTAACATCACGTTATAACCATCGTAGTGCACGACAGTGCAGTTATCTGGATTTTCTGCATCTTTTGCAACTTGTTGTTGTTGTTCAGTCTTTCGGCCTATTTCTAGTGTGCACCTTTCTATAGTGTAGCGCTTCAATCTCGCTCTAACCGCTGCTTTCTGCAACATGCCGTATTTACGCAGTTCGAGCGCGCCCTCGATTGTAACAGGCACACAGATTTTCTTAATTTTAGAAATTCCAAATGCAATGCCGTTCATTGCTATCTCACCAAATTTTCGCGGTGAGAGAGCGAATACGCAATATATTCTCAATTGAAAAAAAAAACGTATAGCAGCCTAGCCACGGTAGGCCAAATATCACTCGTCGTCACTGTCGGAGTTCTCCTTATTACAGTAGTAACTGCCCCGAGCATACTGCCGGGCACCCGCAATGTACGACAGAACACGGATCTAAAGATCTGCGTTGGGATTCAGACACTACTATACCAAAATTTTGGTATGCTTACACAATTCTTATGCGAATGCGATACTTTGATTAGTTTTCATGGCAGAAAGTTCATTAAGATATATTAAGTTCGCCGCTCACACGCCCCTAAAACTTCCTTTCTTTATAGATGAATATAAACAGAGGAGTGGTTTTCGACATTTTCTGAAGACAGCTACACCTGTTTTGGTTGAATGATATAATATAGGATAGAAAAAAAAATAAAGTATCTATAGAGAGATATATATTTAGGTGACTCTCTCTCCAGAGAGAGAGAGAGACATTTAAAGCGGTAGAGAAGCTGAGAGATCGGCCTGAATCAAAGTTCTCACCTGCTAGTCAACATTGGGGAAGGGCGACAGGAGTAAAGAGAGAGAGAGTGAGAGAGAGGTGTTGATGATGAGTGGTTTGCCTGGCGGCATGCCTAACATGCTACTCCCGACGAAGAGGATGAAAAATGCAATAATGCGCAAAGTTCGCAACAACGATACACAACTTACCCAAAACACACCCTTAACAATCGGCAGAAGCGTCTCATTGAGGCCAGTGCCTCGAAGGAAACACAAATGTGCCTTCATTGCATAATATGCAAAGGCAGTGAAATGCGTGGACCAAGGACGTGTAATGTAAGTGTTCAAAAGATGACAGGCGGCGAATGTTGACAGCGGATATATATATATATATATATATATATATATATATATATATATATATATATATATATATATATATATATATATGAACAGGGCCATTCTTTGTAGAGTATACTACCTGCAAGCGTATATTAGGTGGGCTGTATTTTCCCACCCTTTCCACGCAGGGTACAGTGCGGATGTTAACCATTTGATTATTAATAAGAAAAAGCGGGTGTTTGCCACGCTTATATCGATTAATTCGGGGTGGACATACCCTGTCGTGCCTGTTAAAGCCACATGGCATGCGAGACTCTGGGAGTGCGGGTCGACATACCCCAAGTTCATCAAGAAGGAGTGGGACTCGCTTCTGCGTAGCCCCGCTCTAGAAAAGCGAATCTTGGCTGTCCGGCGTGCCCGCGACCGGGCCGGTGGGCTAGACCTGCCGGTCCCGGCGTGAGACTAGCCGGGTGCGCGACAAGTGCGGACATTGAGGCACTCTACTTTGCCTGAAAACAGGATCCCGCGGTGACCGCTACGAACACACATCCTGCGTGTTTGTTCCACGTTATTTTATTTCGCTCCCGAGTGACGTTACAACGAGAAAAGTTTTACAACGACTGGTGCCTACTGTTAGCGGCGGGTGTGTTCGTGTACTGCGTCGCTGCGTTTTTCGTCGGACGGGGTGAAGTGACGGAGCGAAACCATTCTCAGCAGAAATCAGAAAAGTGTGCGCGCATGAAACAAACGTACTATAGTGTCTCAACAAAGAATATTTGCAGAAGAAGCCTTCAACGCAAAGATTTGTCGCCGTGAACTTAGCGTGAACGATCATTGTCAGCCGTGAGATAGCCGAGCGTCTAGCCACTGTGTTAGAAAAAATACTTCTAACACCGTGCGTCTAGCGACGGTGTTTGAGCGTTGTGTAGCACCGCCGATTGATTGCTGTCCACCAGTGCTCACTGCACGCGCAAGCTGTAGAATGCGTGCTGTTAAATTGTGAAAACACAAAACCAAAAAATATAAATTTTATGCTATTTAAAACCAAGAGTATTTATTTAAAACAATGAATAAAGCATTTTTGTACCTTCCTGCCTCGACCGTATTCTCGCCCAGGTTTGTAATGGTTGCGATAAATGCATTATTTTATATAAGTACTTTTTCAATAGCAACTGATTCATTTCAAGCTTGGAAAACGAGTAGTAGATACGCCGCGTACATGCAAACAAGCCATGCAAAGCTGCTCTTTCTACTTTTGTCACTTGCAATGAAGCTAAAGAGCAGACGACGGGCAGCGTTGTAGAAGGCGTGGGGTTATGTTTCTTTCACTATCCGGCATGTGCTGTGGCACATGAGAGCTCTGCTAAACCAGTCATCAAAATACAAAAGTCTTTATTTATACCGAGAATTACGCGTTTCAGGAGCACGATTTTTCGAGCGGGACTATTTTAGTCGCGGAGGCAATTGGCTGTCGCGCTTCGGTCATCTGGGCGAGGCCTCCCCTTTTTTCTAAAGTTGTATCCGACTATAGAGAGATGTTGAGTAGTGTGGGGTTTGAATCTCTACCATGCGGTACTTCGAGCGACACCTTGCTTGCAATACGTAATGCATCCATATTAATATGCCTTGCACACCGTAAAGTTTTCATTATAACAAAGTCTGTGAATGTGGTGCATGCAGGTTTGAAACACAATTACTCAGGACGCAGTAGAATGAATAATCGTCACCAACGCCGGCGTTTTTCAAGGAACTGTTCAGGTGATTTCCTTCCTTTGTGATGCACTTTTGATGACAATGGGCCTAACACCCTGCCAAATCAAAAAGGCCGATGTGAGCCAATTAAAATGCAGTTCTTGTTCGAGGGCCGAGTGACGGCCCTGGTCGTCGTGGTCGCAGAAAGATGTTTAACAAGGTAGACGCTTAATTTCAAATAAAATGCACTTTGCACAAGCGTCATCCTCGCCCTCCTCATTCAGCACGACACGCTGAATCAATAGCCCTATCGTTGGCATGAATAGAGGCTGCACCCCACGCGTGCATAGATGGATTTAAAACTGGCAGGTGATATAGAGAGGCGAGTCAATCTCAAAGTAATGTCTGGCCACGGAAGTATTTTCCGTAGATTGGCACTGGCTGGACAGTGCAGAGGTTTGCAGTATATTGACGTGGGATATGTGACGTCGATGTCTGAGTGCACGATGATAGCGCCAGAAACTCCACGTGCATGGTCTCTTCGGTCACCCAGAGTATGCCGAACAATGGTGGCTGTTGAATGCGGATTTTGTCATGTCTCGTACTGGGCTTGTTCCCGCTTTTCTTCCTTTAGAAAGCGTACACCAGATGCACGACGTGCGTCGGACGTATAGGATTGTGTAAGCGTGGCATTTTTTTTTTCTTTTCCCCAGATGGATTCCGTATACTCCAGGAGTAACGAACAGTGACTTTTTCTATCCTATTAATTAAAAATGCGTGCCTAGATTAAAGAATCAGAACTTTCGCCATTGTTTGGGCAGAGGCGCACCCGAGAACGTCTCTATAGGGTTAGTGCGTTGCTTGTAAGGATATGCTGAATGTATGAATTACACCGTTTTGTCACTTTCGTTTGTCTGCTTATAGGGCTAGTCGACTAATAAAAAGCGAAGTGTTCTGTTGATTTGCTCTTGGAAACTCTAGACTCTAGAATGGCTGGAATGTAGGGCTTTTTGGAGCCCTACATTCCAGCCATTCTTCACGTAAGAGACAAGAAGTGCTGAACAAAATAGTTGAAAATACGTTTGCTCACTCAAGCTCGCAGAAGTCTCCTTTTCAGGCTTGACCAGATGTCGCCGACCGTTGCGGCCCCCATATTGCGCGTGATACAACCACGCTAGCTTGTCGCCCTCTACGCCACACTTGAGACACGTGGACCCATTGCCCTCAACGCAGCTAACATGGCTGAGATGCCTCCATGGAATTGATTACGTACTCGCTCTCTGTTGTGATAAAAGCACTAAAGATATCCTTGTCTGCTCATGCGCAACTACGACGCGACAGGCTCCTGTGGAGCAAATGTAGTAAGTCTGAGCCCCTGAATCAAAGGAATATCATCAGTTGCCTATTATCGTGCAAATGTGCGTGAAAATTTGCTGCGGCACATATGCCGCACATAACGATCTACAATTACGCATTCTTTTGTTTCGTCATTTTTGTTTTTCGATGTCGTAAAACACAACTGCCATTCGGAACATCGTTCTATTTAAATATGGAGTTTTAAGTGCCGAAGCCACTTTCTGATTACGAGGCAGGCCGTAGTGGGGGACTACGGAAATTTCGACCACCTGGGATTCTTTAACGTGCACCTAAATCTAAGTACACGGGTCTTTTCGCATTTCGCCCCCATCGAAATGCGGCCGCCGTGGCCGGGATTCGATCCCGCGACCTCCTGCTTAGCAGCCCAACACCATAGCCACTAAGCGACCACGACGAGTCGAAACAGCGTTATTATGGCAAGAAATTACCGCTGTTCCTTAGTCCACCAGAGGCATCCGACAGGCTTGGACAAATAGCGCGCCATTGCTGAGAGACATAGCAGCCAAGTGCTATACACGACTCCGATTCCACAAAGATAAAGCCGCTAAGGACAGCGCTCGCGGTAAAGAACGGCTGACGCTGATGCCTTAGCGATCTTTAGGGGAAGAAAGACAACGCCATCAGCTGCCGCTAGTTTTCATGGATGGCCCCGTGAACGTTTCTTTCAAAGCGAAGTGCCGGTGCCCTGCCGAACAGAAACGGAGGCAGTAACTTCCTTCGGTCCCGCTCAGCACTCAAACAACAGTTCCGCGGCGCACAGGAGCGGCTACGCGCAGCCGGCAGTAACGAGCCCAATTCCCAGGTCCGCCGACCGCCGTCGCCTCTTGTCGCCGTGCTTCCTCCTTTCTTCCCTGTCCTCCTCTTTGTGTTTCCTTTCAACGGCCCCCACACGCCCACCGCTAAATGCCGAGCGTCGTTTTCCTAGGTATTTCCCCGAGTGCCCCCCTCTCAACGCTGCGGGCTGCTTTTGGTCTCGCCGCTCCTTTGGCTTGCAGTCTCTCCCGCCGCGATCGTGCACTTCAAACAAACAACATGGCGCCCAAGTCGAAGGCGATTGCAAAAAAAATATATAAAAAAGAGGGAAAGTGGTCACTGTGGGATTACACCAGACCGCTTGTGGCTTGGGTGCGCCGCAGTATACGGTTTGCCCCTGTGGAGACCAGAGGTGACACTGGCGGTTGCTGGCTGCGAGTGGTCGAATCGGGACCGCCTTTTGCTTTCGTGTTCTGAGCTCGCTGGCTTTACGAACACGAACGTTGCGGTGGCTGTTCCCGCTGCTTGGACTTTCAGAGAACGTCGTTTCGGCAAATCGGCTACGTTTGCTCTGACATGCGTGGCGGAACACCTAGCGCAACATTCGTTTGCAGACCGTCTTCGAAGTCGACAGGACCTCACATTGACGTCTGATTCTGCAAATGGGAATTACGGCGCACCCGGGACACCATCGGCCATCTTTTGGCGACCTGTGCAGTTCGGACGAAGACACAGGTGCAGCGATGCTCGTCACGTGGTTATTGTGGACGCTGCGAGCTTGACGGAGCTGTCTTTCCCGACACCTACGGTAACCCACGCGTGTATGTGTAGCTGTGAAGGACGCGCTCGGCCCCACGCCAACGGACTATTCCAGGGTAGGTAATCTGGAACTGTGAAGAGCGCTTCGCTTGTTGACTTCTTTCCCTGTGTGGACAAATGAAGTAAGAAAGATCACGTGAAGGACACGATGTGCCTTAGAGCATTGACTCTGCAACGATAGCTTTACTCGCAATGACAAGCGCACCCCGGAACAGCGACTCGGGAACACTGTGTGAAGCCAAGAGTGCCTTCTGAAGGATTGAGTGAAAGGTCCCATCCTGCGCTACCGAAAACGTGAGTGAATTTGGAGCTATGCGCCTTCTTTCGCCTTTCGGTTGGTCATTCTTAAGTGAGTTCTGTCAAAATGTCGTTACGCCGAGATGCCCCTAGCCCCCATTTCCCATGTATACGTGATGGCGTTACCCACTACATACACGAATGGTAGGTTATAGTGAAACTCTTGCTTTACTCAGTTTTGAACCACGAGTACACAGTCAGGTTTACAAGAGGCTTACGACGACACACAGGCCATGAATATGAAGTGACATTTCATTAGTTTTGGTAAAATATTTCACCCCGACAAGCCCATCTGATCAACTAGTTTTTCCACGTGCATAAGCATCCCTTCATATTAGGTCCCGCGACTCTCGGTTCGAGGACCACAGGAAGGTCAGTGACCTCGCGTAAGTTAATGCGAAAGTTCACTGTCTCATCCGACACTTGAAACCATGAACGACGCAGCTAACGACGATGAGTGAAAGCGCATAAATGCATCTTAGCTTTATATACCAAACTTTATTTCCGCGCACAATAATCAAAACGAAGAACCTGCCATGGCACATTTCTACTGAGACCAACAGAACAATATTTTAGGAAGCGATGCGTAATAAAAACGCTCCAAGTAGGTCTTTTTTTCTTCCTCTGCTTTTCTTCTTGTTCTCAGCTGTGGTTTACTTTTTTTTTTCTTCACGAGATACGGGCTCTCAACAGAATTCTCACTGCTCGGTTTTCATGTACGCAAACAGTTGGTCACATTCATTTCCCGCAGTATTTCCCCATTAGTTCCTTTTTGTCACATCCATGTAAAGTGTGCTTCCAGCAAATATTTTTATGGTATCTATATTTGAGGACAATATGTCGAGCTGTCCATGGCATTTTGTTATTTTGCTGCAATGCCCTCCTCGTTTGCGCAACTATTTGCTACGACCTTGCAGTGCACGTATTCGGTGATGCGGCCACTGTATACATACACACCCGTGTAAGCAAACAAAAAAAAGATTATATGCATCCGTGCCAAAAAACCTGATGTCAGGACACTTTGCACAGGTGGTTCCTAAAGATGATAAAGGGCAGAACTTGGTCATTTCGCCAACCAACGTCGTTCCTTCTGTCGGTGTTGCAAAAGACCGACTACAATATGTCGACAAAATATTGCAGGTCTAAAGGGACATTAAAAGAAACATCAAGTCAGCTTAGAACGATGAAACACTTTTTCGAAACTCTATTTTCTTTCCTTTCGCGGTAACAAGTGGATGATTAGAAGAGGAAATGAAGGTCAAAGTGTCGTTTTTTTTTTAAATTTCGCACCGAAATCTCGGCGCCGGTACAGCAACGTGAAGTCAGGGATCTCAGCGTAATTCTTCGGACTTAGACCGCTGTGGGCACAGCGAAAGTTTCTTCAGGTTTAGCACGTTTAGTCTCTGGCTCTTTTAGGAGAAGATGTAGTTCGCCTTTACCGACATGCAATTCACCAGGCTCGAGCAGACACCGTCGAAACTTATGACGTCACGGATCGCTGGTGCGAGAATTTCAAGGCCGCGTTGCCACCCGTCTTTCGGTTTAGCGTCTTTTCTGGCTTATTAAACCTCTTCTCACGATGAGGCGTACCTATTTTTTTTTTTTGCGAAAAGATAACAACTTGCAGGTTTTATCTCGACTTAATGCGCTCTTTTGTGCGCCTTTAAGGTTGGCGTTTTCTTTTTTCATTCTTCAAACGCCTAGAGGTCTAGCCAGATGGGCAGTGAAATGCCAGTGAGCTGTACTTTCAGGAAAAAAAAAGGAAATGGTGCGCCACTACAGCCCAGAAAAGATGCCCCACCACTTGCCCGCGCTCTCATCTGTTGACTAGTGCCTAGTTGACTAGTGACTAGTTGACTAGTGACTGGTGACTAGTTGCTAGTGACTAGTTGACAGAATGACTAGTGCGAAAAACGGTGTTGTCGTCGCTATAAGCAACTTGTGTGCTCTGTCTTCTTGCTTTCGCCTCGCCCTAAAGGATTGCGCGTAGCATATGTAATTTTCCTAACCGAGTCCATAGTGTAATTATTAGTGTATAGTTCAAAACAGTGGGTTCTCTTGGGAGAAACGGCAAGCACCGATTCAATTTCTAAAGGCATACTTAACTATCTCGTTCATGAGTTACCATAAGTCGAGGTGACAGCTCCGGCGGCGCATTTTACAAGGCCGTCTTTTGAATTTTGTTGTTTGGTTCGCGCTGATTGTCAAGCTCCGTGTTGGCATCAAGAATTATCGCCGCATTTAGCAATATTCGGAACTCTTGATTGACGCAAATGATTAGATTGCTGTGTAACCGAGAAAGAGCATAGAATGCAAGCGATTCATCCGACCTGCGGTTGCGGCAGGCGTGGGTAGGGAGAGCCTGCCATGTGGAGACGTAAAATTGCTGGAAATATTCAACGCGTGAAAGAAATACTATGTAAGTAAGGGGTTTTTCTCTAAATTTTGGAAACATTCCATAACATTTTCGAAATTATTTTAGCACTGCAAACTAAATAGAACTGCGGGTGGGGACTCATAACAAGATGTTTTCGCAACGTATGGCAACATGTTGACTTTGTATAATAAAAACAAAATTTTATTCGTTTGAAGATTCTTGGTCGCTTTTGGTATTCTCACCGACAGACCAATGAAAGCGCTTCTCTTGCTCTAGTAGGAACGCTATGGAAACAGACGCTGCCTATACGGTTGCATAATTTTAGTGTTTTGGAGCAGTATTCACGGATGCAATGAGTTTGCTACGTGGTCCGTTTCATGAAACATGGTCGCAGTGGCGAAGGCTACCTTCAACGTCTGGGCGCCTATAGATGTACGAAACGGCGGGAAAGTGGGAGCCACAAGTATATGCTGTTCGGCGCCACCCGTTTGAAGCCAATAAATTTCTTTCAAAATTCTTTATTTTCATTCAATTGCGCGAAAATGTTAATTATTGCGACACCAAAGCCAAGCTGCGCGTTCTTTTTTTATTATTATTATTTCTTTTCCACCAAAACGTTACAGGCGGTGCGTAAGCGTGTGGACAGGAGTTTAAAAATAGTTTCATGTATTTCGACTGATTTGGCGCAGTAAGAGTCCTCAGAAGTTGCTAGTTCGCGCATTTAGGTATATCATAATGCAATGTTGTCCTTATTTCTTGATAAATAATTAACTGCCCTCGTGCAAACGCTCCCGAAAATTGATGACGTCGCGACGAGAACGTCCCGGAATGCTCAGGGCGACGTCGCCCTCCCCCCCCCCCCCCCCCCCTCTTTGTTTTCGCCTCTTTTCTACTTTGCCAAGCCATTTCCGATCCCCATGAGAGTGGTCACTGAGCACTGAGGAAGGATATAAACGAACACGAAGCATTAAGCCACGCCACCAGCTTTGTCAAGGTAGCTCTCGGGGAAGCCATTCCCTTCGCCTTTTCCCTCGCAATACTGGCTTGACACGTGACCTCTGATGCACAGCGTATGGGCCGGGAATGTTTGGTTCCCTGCAGTATTTAATCGGATGCGGGCACTTGTTTCGCTACTGTGCCGTGACTCTGCCTGCAGTGCCTACCGAGGGCTTTGACATCACGATCACGTGTTGGGCCGATTCATTTAGCTTCAATCTTGTTGCGCCCAGTTGTTCCTTCCCGCAAGCCATTGGGTGTGCTTGGATGAGGATAGTGACAGAGAAATCCCGGCTAATTCTTTTATTTCAATTAGCCTTGTATATAGCACTGCGAAATCCCTCCGTATACGCCGAAACCGAGGTTATTTTTCCAGCGTTCGCCTTTGTTTCGGCATGAAAAAAAAAAAGAAGACTTAACTCGAACAAAGTGGAGATTACAGTTTACACAATTGCGTGCATAACATTAGAATATCGAAACAGTGTAGCAAAATAAAATGTTCGATGCTTTTGCATACTGTTAAAAAAATTCAGTTTATTGCGCGAAAAGGAGCCACATAAGGGTTACGGTCATTGCAGAGTTTTAAACTGAAGACCACTACACCATCTTGTAAAACAAGAACAGCTGGTTGACGCCCCACATGCTAAATGCATGCGTAAATTGCAAGTTTAAAGTTTTTAATCTATACTTCTTAGTTTGCAAGTTTATAGTAGACAGCATTTTTTTTCTAAAGCCGTATTCATTATCCACATATAGAGGAAGTCTGAACAAAAATAAGTAAATAAGGATGGTGCTGAGAACTACGCGCATGCAAGTATATGAAAAAGAAGAAACAAAAACGTTTTACGGTGTCTCTGACTATACACGTCGAAGGATATTGCTTGTGCGGCGTTCCTCAGAAGCGCCTGTAATTGAAAGCCAGCTTACACCGGCAATCTGGTCAAGAGCTTTGTTGAAAACGTGAATAGCGCCCAGCCCTCATAGACATTATTGGACCACAACAAAGACCATGCACTCTTACTCTTGCAGCATGCACCTGCTCGCAAATACCGCATCTCCTGTAATGGTGCGATAAATAGTTAAGAAATGGCGGCACTATGACACCATTATGGAGGAATAAAGCACCTTCCTCTATTCGTATCGTAAGGCTGTTTGACACTGTGAACTGTACACGCCCCTTCGTTTCAGCTTTGCTTTCGTATTTTACCACCCTCGTTCCCATTTTCAACTAATAATTTTTTTTTCTTTGTGCTAAAACTTACCTACCAAAAAAGCCCATATGCCCCAGAAGCCACGTATCCGATAATCTCATATGATCCGTATGTGAGAATATACTTGGTTTTGTGTGATCTCCATGTGTTCTTATGAGATTTCTTGATATTGGGCTTATAGGCAATGTGCGTTTATTTGATGTGGTTTCCTCGAGCATTTGGTTATCGCTTTTACGGTCATCACACATGAATCACTGAAATTATACGTCACATTGACAATTCAGCCCTGAAAACGAACGATGCCTATCAGGTTATAAGAAACATTGTTTAAATTTCCTTATAATCTAAAATTATTTCCATACTAATCCTTTATCAATAATATTTTAATACGCTCTGGTCACTAAGGTTGTGTAAAGCTTGCTTCAGAATAACCCGTTATTCTTGCTCCTTGGCGTATATCTCTTTCCTTTTTGCTCTTTGCACTTTTGTTCTCTCATTAGAGCATCTATTATCCTTTTCTTTTTTACTTTCATACTTAAACTCAATTCGTGGCCTACAACTCCAATCAAGGCGTTGTCTATACGTGCAATAGATGAGGACTATCAACTTCGCCATCATCAGTGTTCCATGTGATTGCCCACTACGAAGGGCAGCAGCTGCATTATTATCTCATTTCGCGTCCCATGACACATGCCATTCGAGCACTATGTTTTCAACATCTTCCTTGGTTATACGGTATAAACGGTCAGACGTGTGAGTAGATTGTTAAGGCTCAAAGGAGATGCGCCGCCTCTCCACCTTAGCTCTTACATTCGCAAGCACTTGACGCAAGATAGACGTTTTGTGTGAAATTGCGCCAACTGTTGTTTCTTTGAATCTTGTCTTCACCAACAGCGCAATGAGAGGACGCCCCTCATCCAGAGGACGTGGTCCAGGGAGGCCGCGAAAGTATGTGGCAGCCTCCAGCCAAGCGCCAACGCCAAACCGACACAGGACCGCAACAAAAAGGTATACAGAGCAATTAGTTTGTCATGAGCTGCGCCTGAATGAGACAAAGGCTTTTCACTGAGCGAATTGGCTGGGAGCGTTACTTTAACCAAACTGAGCTGTCTAATAAGCCGGAATATAGTAATGACGGCGACAATGGTTATGTTGTAATGATGCTGATTACACCACTGATACTATTCGAGGCGGAAGTTCGCTGTTGGGCTAGTTGACACATATTTATAAACATTAGAAATTCACCGACCATTATGTACCCCTAATGGGAAATTTGAGCGCAGCTCTATATGTGTTTTCATTTCGCGATATATGGGCAGGCGCAAACAATTTGTCTCGTGCGGCACGTTGCAAACGGACCGAAGTTGGGTGCGACTCCATTGCTAATCGACAGATCGCGAGAGGCACCGCGTGGGTGACGTGTGGGCGCGATTCGAAGCACCCGCCGCAGACAGACCTCCACTCATTGAATGGTTTGTTTCCACACAGACGACGCGCGCTACTCTGGTGCCGTCTCGTAGCCATCGTCGCCGCGAAGCCAGTCTTGCGTGGCACTACGCTTTTCTTCTCACCCTTTGGCCATACCCACTTCCTCCGCTTTCCACTTCGCGCTCTTTTCGCTAGCGCCGTCTTTCATCTCCAGCTGCGCTCCGCGTTCGCTGTCATCCTTCACTGTACTCGTTCGCTCTGTTACGAAGTACAACACCGGCGCTAGCCGCAGGAACGGGTGCCGAAAAGCTGTGCTCTAAAGAGGCGCCAGGAAACGACGGCACAAGAAACTGATACACACACAGACGCTGTATCACTTTGTCGCCCCGTTTCCTGGCCCTGCATTTAAATGGAGATGAGGATTGTGAAAGCCGAAAGCTGTCGACCAATAAGAATTGGTACATAGGCGGGCCATGCCCATGAGCATCGTCTCCATGATGTTTCGTGATGTGACGATAGTGAAAGCTTGAACCTTGAATTTGAAGGTACACCCGAGCTGTGCCTTCAAACACTTTAACCTTGAAGCCTGATAGGTACACCCGAGATGCGAGGCGATAGGTTTTTTTGTTCTGGCTGTTCACAATATTGAGTTTTAAGTTTGCTTTAAACGCGCAAGCATTTCTATGCTTATTCAATGAGAAAATCGTGCGTCCCTCCGCCCGTGCGAGCCGTAATACGACCGCTTTCAAGATGGCGCCCGCAGCAGAGAGCGAATTCACCTTCGTGCTGCCCCTCGCTTCAACGCCAACGAAGCGACGAGAACACAGCGCTCACGGAGCTATCAGCACCGAGGCACTTTCGCAGATCGTTCTCAAGATACGGGCCCGCGCGTCTCTCTTCAACGCTAAGTAAGTGGCGAGAACACAGCGCGCGAAGCTATCAGCAATCATCGCTCTTTGACGACATCGCATATCGCTTTCAAGGTACGGTCCGCTCGGCGGTGCCGCCACCCGAGTACGTTTGGTCCCGGTTCATAATGATTCGACACGGACAGAGGAGGAGCTAACGAGTGATAATGGCTTATAATGATCGGAGCGTCATCAGCGCACCTGGCGCCGCCATCTGCAGTACTTTGTTTGCGTTATCAATGCTCCTTGCGGCGCCGTATGCTCCAGTTCATGTCGCCACAGCGCTACCATTTCTACTCGCCGGATCAAGTTTTGTAACATTGATAACGACATCGGGCTGAGTGGAGTTGAGCAAGTGGCACAATGCTTACATCTGCTTAGACAACTCCCAGAGGACTTTCCGCGCAATTTTTCTTGAGTCTGTGTGCGTGCGTGTGTTTAATGTATGTATAAACTAGTATAAGTTACAGTAACGTGTAATGTTTTCATCACTGTTTTATTTTTCCTTTTTCTCATATACGTTTGCATCGCTATCCTTCGAGCCATCTCTTACAACGGTAACGTTTCCCTCAGTGCCCTCAAAACCAAACGCCTCGGGCACGTTGACCGCGTGTACATATACTTCAGGACGGGTACTGAGCACAGAACAAGTTCAGTAGTGCCTGTACAGTCCAAAATTAGCTACTTGCGGCATCCACTGCGCCACCTAGTGCAGGTGGCTGTATCGAGACAATTCCTTTTTTTTATTTTTTTCAGCGAGGGGTGCCAGACCACCCCTCATCGCGCTGCATTCTGTGAAGCGAAGGCAGCCGCGGTAGCGTCTGTATGCGGTTTTTATATAAAACAAAACAGTCATGCGGGGACATTAGCTGCATGCAGTGAGCGATAGATCACACCAGACGATAAGCCACGCCCCGTATTTGAATCCCAGCGACTGCTGAGGCTCGCCTGGCCTAGGACAGTATCGCAAGTAGGGCAGTGAAATTCAGTTGAAAAGAGCATGCTGTGTCACAGAAAGAAGAAGCGTGAGCAAGGGTGGCACACCCATGTGGCAACGATCGTTCAAGGTAAACCGCCTAAAACGAACGACCTACGGTATAGACAACATAAACGCACGGCTGAGCATCGCACTCAACAAAAGTCTGCCCAGGGCTGCACCAGTTCTACAAGCCATGCATCAAAAATTATTTTCTTAGCCTATAGTGCTCAAAAGTAAACTTATCTGGCTTAGAACAGTAGGGCGCTGCCATATAATTAAACATAAGACATTTCATTTGTGATTTCACTCGGTTTTAGATAAAATTTCATAGTTGGCTATTTGGTCGAGTCCATCTGCAGTGCCTCGGTGTCTCTCAATGTACATATAACGCCGATCTTTTTGCCTACTGCATTGCCGTGACATTTACTGGCTAGCTGTCTTTTCTTGTTCGTCCTCTTTGAGTCAGTGTTCTCATTTTTTATGTACATTCATACGTAGTACCTTAAACACCTTTTCTTTTTTCAGTTCGTATTCATTATTCCTTCTAAAGTCCCTGTGTCCACTTCCGGCATGTATAATGGCTACCACACCGCAGGAGGGCCGATCTGTGCGGCAATTTTTTCCTTTCCACTCGCGTTTGTATTTGCCAAGACCTAGTCACGTGCGTTGAAGATGCGTCCTCTTACAGAGAAACCAACTTCACGCTGACTCTGACGCTTGTCGCACAACCTTTCTGCCAGTTGACAGTTCATTGTGTGCCGTGTTCAAGCGCATTACGTCAATTAGGAATATGTATATTTTTTTTTTTTGGCACGTAGGTTGCCGATTACTGGTTTATTTCCAAATATCGGTGCTTCTCAGCGCCGTTGAGCTGCTACCTTAACTAGGGGATGCAGACCAAATTTTGCAAGGAAGAAAATCTCCAATACGTCTTTTTTTTTAATCTCGAAATATTTTACAAGGACCCAGTTACGTGTATCCTAGCATCGCACATGAAATTCACATGCGCATGCGATCCCTCACCTGTACAGGTGCATTCTTGTGAAATGCACAACGGGACAGAGCGCACACCAATACACGATGTGAATTTGGTCTTGCAGCGAACACTGCTTGTATGCAAGGCATATTCTGTATGCGTAAGGCGACCCGCCAGGCTGCATATATGAACACTGTGGGCATGGCGCGCCTGAATGCCGGGCAAATTAAAACCAACCGTGGAGAATAGTAAGAGACGGCTGTATTATTGGTGCCATAAAGACAGCGAGCACACACACTGAAACATTACTTTTTAGAGCAATAAATTTATTCCCGGTTCGATGGTTTGCGGATCTTGGCGGTCGTTAGTAAAAGCGGCAAAAAGTAAAAGTAACGAGCTTAACGGAATCAGCCACCACGCCATTGCAAGGGATACGCTCATAGCATGCATCCTTTGCAGTTTCTCTAGGTCCATATGTTCTGTATGCAGTAATTCTACTCAGCTGAAATGCCTCTTGTTTCATTCAAGGAGGGTTTTTTTTTTTGCCTATGCGCGTTTGTAAATACAGGGTACCTTCTATTGCACGGGGTCAGTTTGTCCAAGAGTACCAGCGTCCGAGCTCAGCTATGGACTTCGTGTGTTCACTATTTCCCTTCTTCTCTTTATCCCCACGCCGCAGGCTTTGCGACAGTCCTGGATCAGTGGCTCTTCGCTCCAGACTCCAAATAGGTGAGTGAGTTTGAAAGGCATCCAGAGTGTAGAGATCAGTAAGTTAGTATTTAAGTAAAAAAAAAGGGGGGGGGGGGGGGGAGGGGACATCGGAAAGTTGAAGGTGGTGGGACGGGAGGGCTATAGAGGTGAGAGAAACTTCTTGCATACTTTTTGTTCAGAGCTCACTACAAACAAAAGACAACGAAGCCTTCCTCATATTCGCTAACTCAGTAGGGGTTGGACACGTCCTAGGTGACCGTTAATCATCGGTCTAAATTTTCGGGCCGAGGATCCGACGGAGATGCTCTACACGTTCGATACTTCTTTTCTTTTTTTCGCGTGTACTCATTGTCATTTTTCTATTCCCCACAATCCTTACCCCTTGTGCGAGGTAGCAAACCGGACGCTGGTCTAGTTTACCTCCTTGCCTTTCCTCTGCCTCCTTCCTCTCTCTCTCTCTCTCTCTCGTCCTCGTTTATCAACCTGCACCGTCGCATGCGCGCATTCAGCAATTTCTCCGTAACCGCTGCTCCGAATATTCGCCTGTATACAGCAGTGGTGTGCTATCGGCTTCGAAAAGGTTGTGGGGCTCACGGAATCCGCGAGGAAGTTCAAGTTTCCTCGATAGCTGAGCAAGCATTTTTGCATAATCTAAAAATTATCTAGTGTTGCGTATTGCACGCTTTAACTGCGAGGGAAACTAGACTTTTTTTCGACTTCTTTCTTTGTTTTTGGTGTAAGCTATTGGAGTTTCACGAGGCTACTATAATGGCAGTTGCCGTGTATAACGAGCAGACCAGCGTGGGCTTCACGGTAACTCACGCATGAGAGACCACAGACAGCACCGTCTACAGAACTGCAAGTTTATAGCCTCGTGCTTCGCTTTCAGTGCCCGCAACGTTCTATTCTCTACAGAGGCAACAAAAAATGCAGCTGTTTCTCACACTCCTTTATTATTTTTTTTTCGACAGCGCGGTTATGATCACAATGTGTTACACTAAACAACGACAAAATCAGCATACTTCTTTTAGGTCCCATGATCTGCCACAAAGTGAAAGGAGGCATATTAAATAGGGTGCCCATTCACGGAACGTTCGTGATATTGCGCTGCGACGCAGGAAATGGTGAACTGACGCCAAAAATGGATTGCGCATTACATTCTAGCCGCGGGTAAATTTGCACAGTTAGAGAGCTCCGCGCAAGTGAGCGAAACTTGCTGCGCAAGTAAGTTGTCGAGTAACGAAAAAAGAGATACTTGCCCGGAACTTCTCCGTTTGCCACCAGTTGGAGGACTTTCTGGGCGGCGACTACAGCTCTCACTGTCGCAAAACTGAAACCATGACCATATTCACGCGCGAACAAAATGCTGCATGCAGACCGCCACAGGTTACAGGTCCGAATTGTGTTCGTATCAAAGGACGCTTGTGAAGGATGGGTGCCAGAAGAGAGAAGAGAGAGAGAGAAGAATACAGGAAGGCAGGGATGCCAGAAAAATTCTATTAGCCGACCGACAAGGCGATACCGAGGGCATAGGCCTGACTGGGGCCCGGCCCCCTGTTACCTGGAATTACAAACGCAGTTTCCTGCTGTCGTAGTTCGACAGAACAACAGTTCATCCTAGTGCAATGTGCACCGTGGTCAATAAAGTCATGTTCAAGCAAGGAAGAAAACAGTTTGCAGCCACATCATACTTAAGGCCCTTCTCAAATGTTTATACATTTCAGTATTAAGCAGAGCACGTCATTATTAAATTATGGGGGTTCTGCGTGCCCGAACCACGATCTGATTATGAGGCACGCCCTAGTGAGGGACTCCGAAGATTTGAACCACCTGGAGTTCTTTAACGTGCACCAAAATCAAAGTACACGGGTATTTTCACATTTCGCCCCAAACGAAATGCGGCTGCCATGGCCGGGATTCGATCCCGCGACCTCGTGCTTCGCAGCCCATCACCATAGCCACTAAGCACACACAGCGGGTGCAGAGCACGTC
Source organism: Dermacentor albipictus (assembly GCF_038994185.2). NCBI lineage: Eukaryota > Metazoa > Arthropoda > Arachnida > Ixodida > Ixodidae > Dermacentor > Dermacentor albipictus. The sequence goes on along the minus strand of NC_091823.1, from coordinate 130,159,374 downwards.
ATTGTGATACAGTGAAGCAGTCTAAATATTACTAAACAAGAAATTGTGCACAAAAAAGTGGAGAATATGTGAAATAAGATTGGTCCACACACACACACACACAAATATATATATATATATATATATATATATATATATATATATATATATATATATATATATATATATATATATATATATATATATATATATATATATATATATATATATATATATATATATATATATAATGACTCCTGCCCAAAATATTTGCTTCCCGTGGACACAAGGCTTGCATCTCACATCATTGATCATGCCTCTTTCGCCGCAGTGCTTGAGGCTGTACGCAGCCACGACGACGCCTGGCTGTTCGCCATGCCATTGGACGAGACGATGTGTCCGGGATACTTCAGCACCGTCAAGGTGAGTACCTCACTCCCGGCTCAGTGCCCATGGTGACGTCACGATGCAAAGATCTGAGTCCGCGGCCCGCTTGCGCTACTTGCACTCGCAGGAGCCTATGGATCTGACCATGATCGCCGAGCGCGTCGAGAATGGTGCCTACGCGTGCAAGGAGGCCTTCATCGGCGACTTCAAGAGAATGGTCGAGAACTGCGCTTTCTACAACGGCCTCGAGAGCGGTGAGACAAAAGCCCTTTCGGTGTCTCCATATGGAGAAGCCGCTTTTGAAGTTCCGACTAATGTCGACGAGATGAAAGATTATCTGGAACAAGGTGCTGAATGTAAATGTAAACACCAGTTAATCAAATACAGTATCATGCGTTACGGAGAGTACCGCAAACATTTGTATTTTGCGAAGTGCACTATACCCGGTTCAACGTGTTGTATCCGTATCACTGTCTGTTAATTGGTGAGCTCTCTTGCATCAGGAAGCACTCAACTCTGTATTAAACAGCGCATAAACTTGCAACAAGTATTTCAGTCATTTTCGTGAAATAAGGCCTCTTGATAAAATGGGAACGTTCGTAAGAAATTTTTTTTGCCAAGATAACGTCTGGCCTCATCTAAAGCGATACAGGTGCAAATTTCTACATGCTATGGGTGTAATTTTGTCTACAAGCTTGGCGGTTTTTTTTCGACTGTACATATTTTCTTTGAAGACATCGCGTGCGACAGATAGCATAATTCTAGTCCTTGAGCTAGAATACACAAAGAGGTGGACATTGCACGACGAGTCAAAATGCATGATGATCTAATTAACAGAATATTACTAATTAACATAAAAACAATTACTTTACGGCAAATATTGGAATTTGCATATTAGAGCTGGTGAGTTCGCCAGGCGTATTCACTTGCACCGAAATTTCAGGATGATACCAGTTTCAAGATATTGATTCCTGAAATGTGCAAGGAAGTTAATGGGCATTCAAGTCACTTTTGTGGTTCAATGCAAAAAACGGCGTTTTTTTTTTATAAAAGTAAGTGGAACAACAGTGCGTTTCTGCCGCAAGTTTGATGGCGGATATCTCGAAACTCGTGCCATCCGCAAAATTTGTTCCAAGAAGATATGTCTAGCAATCTCACCGGCTATACAATTCGTAAGTTGCTATATCTGCCGTATGTATAGTAATTAGGTAAAAACATAGTTATTGATCCTTTGTTAATTGGTTCATTATGCATCTCGATTTCTCGTGCAAACAATGATTGCCGCTTCAAAACTTCCAGCTCAAGTGTCACCGTTATGCTATTTGACGCAAGCGATATTTAAAAGTTCTGTATCGTCTAAAAAGACACCCGGTATGTAAATGTGAAAGCCGTCGGTAACATTTACTCGTAATTTGTGATTGAAGGGGTTAAGCTCAGTGTACCGCACGTTCCCTGCATGGAAATAACACGGCACATACTACCACGACCGTACTACTGCACGGACGTCGCGCGTTGTACAATCGCGAAAGCGACTCTTGGCTGCGGATTTTAACGAAGAAAAAAAACATGGTTTTGTCTGAACCGCAGAGATCGCCACCAAGGGATACCGGTTGTGGGTGGCCATGCTGGATGCCCTGCACACCGTCTGTTTCGACGACGACGAAGAGGCTGAGGTCGACAGCACTCGGGACAGAGACGCGAGTTCCGGTGCAGGCATCGCGCGCTCGCCTGCCTCGAGACTGTACGTTCCGGAGCACGTGAGGAAGCCGAGATCGAACGCCAGCGACCAGCGGGAAGACGAGCGCACCATGCCGAGGACTCGGCGCGCGAGCAGGAAGACGGCCGCGCGAAGGAGCAGCAGCCCTCCCAGAGTCCAGGACGAGGCGGCCGAAGGCGATGGCGACGATGACGAGGACTTCGCGGCGCCCAGTGTCAAGAGGCGCAGAGTAGGAAGGCCACCCAAGGCGTCCAGGACGCGAGGCGGAAGGCGGGCCGCGTCGAACGCGACCTCCCGAACCCGTCCAGTCGTCAAGAGTCCTGCGCTCGAGGCCCTCTCGAAGGCCACGCGCAAGGCTTTGGAGGTGAGCGCTGTTAGAGATATCATTCGCCAGATTACCCGCACCACCAAAGCCTTACACATGAGGTTAGAAAAAAGTGATCAAAGCGTGAAATTATGCGTCATACAGTGGGCACTCTGTGTGCTATGAGGTGGACACTTTGTGTACAGTCCGAGGTGGCTAAGGCACCACAGTGCATGTGCAAGTGCCTGAACAGCATCGAATAAGTATTGCAGTGCCACGCTACAGTGTGTCCGTAAAGCCCTGGTGCACATTTGACCGATCACGGGAAATCAACGAAACAATATAGAAATGTGAAATCTTCACCAAATAAAAGGAAAACTTTCCAAGTTTCATACCTGTTCAGTGCAGTTCGATGTGACCTCGATTATTGGTAGCAAACACGAATCGTTTTGGACTATCCGCCGGTTTGATAGCGTGCAACAGCTGCAATTTGTAACCCGAAAAACGTAGACGTTTCTTTAACACCTTATAAACTGTACTATTGCTTAGGTGTAATCGTCGAGCACACGCACGCACAGATTTTTTACGGGGCTCCTAAGGTAGCTCTCCCGTATCGCCTCTACAGGCTCGTTACTTACCGACGGCCTACAAGAACGAGTTTTGTCCAACAAACTGGCGGTACCCTTGAACTGCTTATCCCACCGATTAATGTTGTTCCTATGTGGTGGTGCTTCGTTGTACACGCGACGATATTCACGTTGAACTTTTGTCACGGATTCGAATTTACCGAGCCACAGAACGTGCTGACCTTTCCTCAGTACCATCCAAACCTCGACTGGCGTGGGCGTCGGCTGACCCGCTGCTGCGCAGTTCGTAGTGCTGCGTCACCACCTGTGCGCGCGCACACCCTTGCACATCATATTACGGAAAATGTGGGAGAGTTTTCCTTTCATGTGGTGAAGATTTCATACTTCTATCTTGTTTTGTTGCTTTCCTGTGACCGGTCAGAAGTGCACCATGACCTTACGAACACGCTGTGTTTGTTGCCTCACCAAGCGTAGTACACCCTTCTTTAGGCTGGCCAGTGCATATCTACTGATATATTTTATTGGTTCTTGCTTGTTGTAAAAAAAATGCTTTCTATTAAGATTTCTTGTGCGCTTTCTTACCATAAAACTACAGTCCGAGGCCTTTAATTAGGTTGCATATTGAAGAATTCTTGTTTATTGTTCTACCCGGAGCTTTGCATATCCTAGTTTGTTTTTTTTTTGTTTTTCACCTAGAGAGATGATAATATGTTTAAAGTATTGACTCTTGGTCTACTTGGAGAAATCGCTAAGCGTGGCTCAATATGGAAGCTTGAGATCGGCCACCTTTTGAGACAGGCCGGAACTCTTTTCGGAAAGTTCAGAGTCATTCGCATTTTCATGCACTACCAACGTACAACCCCGTGACTGTCTACAGTAGGCCTGCTTGACAGGCCTAGATGCCTGCGCAGACACCCTGATTTTTCTTCCTTTTCCCTCCCAGTTGCCTGGTTGAACGGAGGTCGTGGCTCTTCAGTTAGGCCGTCAGGCGCGTGTTACAAAAAACAAGAATTTATTTTGTAATTAATATTGCTATGCTAAAACAAAGCGATTTTTAACTTATTGCAGACATTCTGGCAAGTCTGGGTGAATACGTGTAATACAGCAGTGCGACAAGCTTTTTTCAGAAGGAAGGAAAGCGCTGGTGGACTCCTTCACCTAAATTTTTTACGCTGTCATAATTAATGTTTGCCTTGTACATCACGAACAATAAAACACTAGCCCACATGCAGAGAAGTGCACTATTGCATGCATAAATTACATATCTTGCGCCGATTGACTTTTTCTCTGTGCTCCTTAGGACTCGGCCGACTTGACTTACGACATCTGCCGTCTGAGCGGCGACTTCGAGGCGAACAGCGACGTGGCCGGCTACTTTCCCGAACTCAACATCGCCGGCACACACAGCCACCCCTCCGACCTGCTAGCAAGGTTCGCGGGCACACCGAAGGACAGTGGCGGGTACACCATCGCCGAATCTCCGGAAGCGTCATCGCAGAGTGAATCTAATGACCGCAACCCACACGTCAGCGACAGCAGTAATAACACGGGCGAACCGATGAATCCCACCGGTGACGATGAAGCAGGCGGGGAGCAAATGGATAATCGTGGTGAATCGCCCGACGAAATTCACAATCCGGACTCAAACGCTGCTGCGGTGGATGCTGAACACGTGACAGAGGACACGGACAGAACGCGCTCTGGTGAAAGTGCAACGGAAGATTTCACTCCAGTCCTGGAAGAGACGACAACCACTGCAAGCCCTGAATTCCGAGTAAGCAGCGTCAGCAACGCAGCTGAATGTGACGAGCGAGTGAGTGACGACTCTGTAGAAGGTGCGAAAGGTGGAGCGACGCAAGAGATGGCGCCGCCAAACAAAGCCCGCCCTGGCACAATGGCGACGGGCAGCCCATTCATGGGCAACAGGCAAGGGCCTTACTTTCAGACGTCCGTTGCGACGCCTCCGAGGTGCCGCTCTGTTCCTCCTCTCCACTTCGTTGCTGTTAACATGCGTCACGCGATGAGAGTCCCTCGCTCGCCCGGTTCCTGTGGCCGCGACAACGGCGATTCGATTGCCACAGCTAGCGCGCAGCCTGGCGAACAGGGTCGTTCGGCTGCTTCCTTAGAGATCCGCGAGAAAAGACCCAGTCTCGTTGAAAGTAGGGAAGACAGCACCAATCAGGCAACGGCAAAACCAGACGGAGAGACAGAAAGCCGAGAGATGAATGGCTGCAGATCGGACGGCGAGACCGAAACGACTAAAGAGAGTTGCTTCAGCACTCTCTGTCAAGTCAGTGACGGATGCAGCGATTCAACTGCTAGCACCGGCCACGCCGCCACTAATACGGACGCCGACGCGGGAGACAAGACCACCGGGATGTCGTCGGAAGGCAGCGAAGAAACCATCCTAGAGGCTGGGGACAGTGAGAAAACGAACGAAGGACAGACGGGTGCATCACTTCCCGCTGGCAACGTTTCCCCGGAGCGCATCCAGGCGCGGGAACGATGGATTACCAGGCTCCAGGGCGACCTCCAGGGAGCTGAGCAAGAGTTCTACTGTGGACTGGATAGCCCAAAGTCAAGCTTCAGCTTTTCGTCGGGATACCTGAGCGAAGAGGCCCTGTCGCCGTCCATGCGGTATCACAGTAGCTCGAGTCCGCTCCCGCAACTGTCTCCGTCACGCCTGTCTCCGCTGCTGCCGACGTCGTGCCAACCGCCGCAAAAGGTGACGCCTCCCCCGGTGGAGACGGAAGAAATGCTACCGTTGAACGACCGAGGAGCAGCGGCTGATTCGCAACCAGCTAAGGAAGTTCCACCGGTAGATGCAGCTTCGTCGCGCGAATGTTCGGTCGTTACAGAACAACAGCCTCAGCACCGGGAGCCAACGGCACAGCCACGGTCCCCGCCGTTTGGAGCGCCGACGCCGCTGCAGAAGATATCCGCCCTTGTTGCCGACATTCCATCTCCAACCAAGAGGTGCGGCGCCTTCTTTCCGTCTCCGTTTGCGCCGCCAACTACGTCTGCCAGCGATACGTGTGGTGGCGGAGATCATCTTCGAGACGGCAGAGACGGCAGAGACGGCGCTGCGTTTAGGGTAAGTGCGGTTGGGCTCGTTCACAGATGGGTTTCGGAACTACCAAACTTCTAGACGGGAGTATTAAGGACGCTACACTGAGCAGAATTTGAATAGTTTGCACTGGACGTCGCATAGCGGGTGAATAGTGGGAAGCACATCGTCGCTTGTTCTGTAGTTGTTTATTTTTGATTCTTTCTTTTTTTTCTGTTTTTGTCAACTCCGATAAAGTGTTCCATACACCATGACGAGCGTCAACGTGACTCGCAGAACGATACGGATAGACGTAACGCAGTGGCAATAACAAGGTAGCGTTCAGTCGCAAGTGCCTACGATGCTGTGTGTTTTCACGTCTACCTGCACGACGTGTAGGGCCTTACAAAATTAAAGAAGACCTTTTGATGCCCAAGAAACGATTATTGGTGTAGTACGTGGCAGCAAACCTCACCCGCTAAAACTTTCCCGAGTAGCTCACCTTTCGATGAGTCAGCCTTTTCGCGTTTTCTTTACCCTGGGCTAAAAACGGTGAGAAGTAACAGTATCAAATGCAGATCGGAGGTTTTATTTTACACTGGTACCCACTGCGCAATCGCGATACCGTATTAGACCAACACGGGGTGCTGTTGATCTCGCCGCATACAGCTTGGTGAGAACATGTTGAAAGCCGACATTGTGAGTTCGTCACACAGGCCGCGGACACACATCAAATCCTTAAACAATTTTACAAGTTATTACAACGCAGCTGTATATGGCTAGGGTTCCGTGCATTTTTGTTCTCCTGGAACAAAAACTATCATCATCAATGGCTCATACTCTGTAAGCATTCATACTCCCGTAAGCAAGCAAAAAATGCAATGGCTCATAGTCCCGTAAGGCAGAGGCTACAAGTAGTCAGCAAAGTGAAGCGAACAATGCTCAAATTATTTCTAATCACGCATACAAGACACAAAGCAGCATGTCGAAAACTGTTATCATCAATGGCTGATACCTCCGTGAGCAATGGCTCACAGCCCCGTAAGCAAGCCAAAAAACGCAATGACTCATAGTCCCGTAAGGTTCATGGCTACTCACTTTGCGTGAATGAGCTGCGATAACACTACCCCTGTTGTCGTTGTCGGTGATTTCGATGCGGATATCTCGGTACCGAAAAGGGAGCGGTTTACGCGTTCCGTGTAGCAGACATATACATTGCGATGCCACACGGGTATACGGCCCAACCGACCACCCAGCGGCGTACGTGCATTGATTTGACATTATCAAAGAATGTGATTGCAGTTGCGAGTGAAATAATGACCATCACCCATGAAGACAATAAATAAGTTCGTACCTTTGTTCAAAATTATCTGTCACCTCCGTGTCGTGTGCTAAACAGCTTCGCTGGTCAACCACCTTCGCAGAGTGCAATGGCTCATGATTTATTTATTTTCTTACACGTACGTAAATATAAGCGCGCTTTAAAAGGAAACAAATAACATGGTGTCATATTAGATGGAGAAAAATCGCACCATGACACACACTGTTCAATGGCACCATGCCGCCATTCGGGATTTTCGGAAAGCTTCAATATTATGCCTTCATGTAAGGGCCATTTTTAGCTCTTTTAGTGTTGCTAGGTCATCTTTAAGCCTGCAGCCGTCATCTTGGTTAAACTGTGATTTTTTTTTTCCACGTGGATTATCGATTCGGCTGACAAGTATAGCTGAATTGACTTTAGTTAGGTAGATTGATATGATCCTGCAACACGAGTTCTTTATTGCATTCCCCCCAAAAATATCCCAACACCAAATACTTCAATGCGCGATGAAATTTCCAGATGTGTTATCGCTCCTCTTCATTCTACCCATCGTTTCTCTCTCTCTCTTTTTCTCTCTCTCTCTCTCTCGCTTCAGCTGCACTGACGCTTCTAGTGACCTAAGATCAAATTGCATGCTTACTGCAGCAGCGGTTACGTTTTCCACACATTAAATTCTTTCCTGTGTAACATAAAAAATCACAGGAAAAAGTGACGAAATCTTCACACAAATACTTTGAATCTTGCAGGTGACAGAACTGCATGCTAAGCAAGACTTTAAGCAAGAGTAATCGTCAGAAGCCGGTGATCCCAGCATTGGTAAACGAGGCATCTACGACTCTGCCACCCATTTGCCCGAATGTGCTGATGCTCTCTCATGACCTTCACTATTCATTAAACTCTCTCTCTCTCTCTTTCTGTGTTCACTAAGCCTGCCTGTCTTTTTATTCATTTCAGTATTCCTGCATCTCTATATGTGTATACGTCTCTCTCGATCATGAGGCATCTACGTTTAATGTTTTTCCGCGACGCTCGCAAACCAGCTCTGACAGTGAGTGCGAACAACAAGGATCCCGGAATTCAAGGGCTCAACTTTTTGCTGGTAACAACAGTATCAGGCCAATAACATAGGGAAAATTTTTAAAGGGAAAGCTTCGTGCAGGCACGCGCCCGTGCCACTGCTCTCGCATTCGTCGTCGTCTTCATCCACAGCTGGCTCCGATGCCGCTCATCATGCCAAAAATGAAAGGGCCAAGTTAATTAAGATACAGTTCATTCAGGCATTCTAACCCACGACCTTCGGTGGTAGTCAAATTCTCGAGCTTATGTGGAAGCCGAACCCACAACCATTGGGTTAAGGCGAAGTTAAGGCACAGTTAACATAGACTTAACTAGGACACTCGAACTCACTACCTTCGGTGTTAATTAGGGCCAAGGCGACTAACGCACAGTAGATTGAGGTAGCGTCAATTAAAGCACTCGAACCCACGAACTTTGGTGGGAGAAAACAAGTATAAGGAGTAGCAACGCATTCGAATGATAATGTCAGGTAAGTTAATGAATGTCTCTTGAGAGCGCAGGCTTTCGCCTTCACCCTCTTTGATGTATGCGGGACTGTCAATTTTTTGTATGTTGAATTGGAATGTAGAAATAATAACGCGAAGGGAAATGAAATTGGACGAAGAGACAAACCGTGGTCCGTGGGTGCCGTGCCCACATCTTCCCTGTTTAAGCGTACAATGTTGTGCTGATTGGTAGCCAGGGTGGCGGCGGCCCCCACGCCAACTTTCTCGGGTACTAGTGCATATGTGTGCTATAGACCTATCTCTGTGGCTGTTAGTCAGCGCCGTTAGCGGCGAATTGTTTTAAAGCGTAGTCGCTGAGTTACTACTTGATTCACCCTGCATAGCCTAATTACCGTAATTACGAATTGATTCAGCAACAGTGAAGAGCCGATAAAGCTTACCATTGGGAGCTACCTGTAACCGTGAAAGATACTCTCATATATCAACCCTTAAAGTAGCTTTAGCTTATGTATTTTTACATGGTTCGTCCCCACGACTTAAGAAAATAAAAAAAGCGAGATTGAAGATATCGCTAGTTAGAGAAGGATACTAACTCAGTACCTCTAATTTGCACTCATTTGTTGTTCGCACTGAGCAATGTTCGATGGGAACAAGAAACACTTGCATGAGCAAAAAAAAAACGAGAAAGGAGCAGCTTATGGTCAATATTGTGACTAATTTAAGCACAAAATTGGGAATGAAGAGCCCCACAATTTCGTATATCCTTCGCGCGTGAATTATCCGACGCTAGAAGCTCGAAAGAGCTTCTTTCTGGTTGTGCGCGGCTTTTATCGAACGATTGATGAAAAATTCATTAACCTTAGCCGACCCCTTGAACCTATACGCATTTACTATAGGTAGACATGTGCCAAATAAAGAGGCCACAAGAGTTGCCACAATAGCACAAATTACTTGTGCGGTTTTGCGTCCTCAATCTCCACAGTAGTACAGGGAGTCTCAGCTCAATTTATCCAATGTTTAAAAGTGTGCAGAAGCATTCTAGGAGGACGCTACCAAATGCATATTGTTGGCTATTTTACGGAGCAAGGGAAAGTCTAATATTTTGCTTAATTGCGCGTTAATATAGAAGAAATAATAAACCTCAAAACTATTAAATTTAGGGCGAAATTTTCAATGCGAATTGTAGAGCGTTTTCAGAAACATCTAATCAGCAGCTTCTAATTCCTAGTTGTTCTGTAAGTATTTTTCTGGGTCGTAAAGAAAGCACGTGAAAAAAAAAAAACGTCACATTCCCACTTCCACAACGCGATTGCAAGGCTCTCAAAGGTGCCGCGTAAGAACAAACAGCACATTTAACCTGACGTTCCGCCGCTTAAAAGGTGACAAGGCGGCGACGCGGACGCTGGACGCATTATTTGCGTCTTTGATGTGCTTGCCTCTTGTCATTTCATGATAGCGATAATTAGAAGAATCGTCAAACTTGGGTATGTGGTCATTGCTCCATCTCCCTAGAACGGCTCCGTATAGTGCGTCTTCGCCACACGACGACTCTCTATGCAGTGAAAACGTAAACCGAAGCAATGTTATGGAATCAATAGTAATCTCACTGCAAACACTAGCTACGAGCTAGAAACAGGGAACCAACGTGTCCGTTAGTTCAACTGCTCGAAAACCACAATCACCCGAGATATGTGACACCTGAGAGTTGAGCTGAGACTTGTAACATCTGCGGCGCCCCGATCAAAGCAGGGCGAATTCCTAGGAATATGCAAAACTATGTACAGTAGCCTAAGGAGAGAAAGGGCTCCGACGGTAAGTGAGAGGCAGCCAGGCGAAGCCAAGAAAGCATACAAGCGACCATTGAGATGTCCAGAAAGAAAGTAGTGCAGCCGCAAGCACTCGACAGTAACGTGCAGTTACGTGCAGAACGTGCCCGTCCGGGGGAGCGTTAAGTCTTCGGACTGCACCAGGTCATCGCGAAGTAGAAGAATTTCAGGGGTTATCGTAGACTGCATGTTTATTGCAGTCTTACGAGCTTATTACATGCCGAAACTAACCGTATAATCAAACAACTATAGGCTATTTCTTTCCTTTCTTTCTTTTTCCGCCTGCCTGAATACGCATTCGTCGTGCCAGCTTGTTGCGTAGGTGCGATAAGCTACCTCGGCCCAGCGCACGTAGGGAGCACTACCGAAAAGCCTCGCGTTCAATAAGTAGGCTTCTGCCGCTGTAAAAAACTGGGTAGTTTACAGACCGTTCGTGCTGCTAACCCTGAGGACGATCTCAGCTCGTTAAAACCGACTCACATGCCCAAGCTCTTCAGCCACAACGAGCGCGCCCACAATCCACTCCACCACCAAGCAGACGCTGTGACTCACTGGCTGCGGCATTCTGTTGGTAACGAGGAGGTCACTTGTTCGATTGCCAGCCGCTGCGGCCACATTCCGGGAGCGAAATGCAAAAACGTCCGCTTTCCGATGGTCCGAATTATTCCGAAGCCCTTCATTGCGGTGCCTCTCATAAACCCTGGGTTTCTTCGAGACGTTAAACCCTATAATCTATACGAAATCTTAACTAAATTCTGGGCTCTTAAGCGCCGACAGCTAGATAGATCTGTTTACGAGGCACGCCACAGTTGCGGACTCCGTGTTAATTTTCACCGCTTGGGGTTACTTAATAATAGCCCCTTTCGTGGTGCGCTATTATCCCGAATTCTGAACAAAAATGACGAAGTTATTTTTGAACACCACAGCTTGCAACTTGTTTCACCTCTTCAAAAAGACTAAATTCCCTTCTGCATGCGCTGTCGCGTGGATTATGTGCTGTCATCTACTATAAAAGACCGACTAAGCACAGAGACAAAGCTATAGGCTCGTCCATGGTATTGATAGGAAAAACAGAGTGCCGCTGGTGAGCTGAAAGCTCGTCCATGGTCGTTTTTATTTTATTTTATTTGTTACCAGAAATCCGTAGATGAAGCCGGCTGCCCCAAAGCACGGAAGGAGCTCTCATGCTTACTTAAACTTAAGTAGACAAGAACTAAATGTAAACATAAAAAAAAACATATAAATGTTCCTGCAGGACACCAAGCTCGACAAGCGGCTCTAGCGAGGCAACTGTCTCATGTACATAAGCACTCACCACTTCTCTTATCACCATCATCCATCCCAATACTTTCACTCCCCTTCCCTCTTCCCCAGTGTAGAGTAGCAGACTAGAGCGCACTAGCTCAAGTCGACCTCTCTGTCTTTCCTTCTATATTCTATATATAAGTAGACAAGCGTTGTTCACCTTCCGCACCCATCGGAATGCAGCCACCGCGGCCGCAATCGAACCCGCGACCTTGAGCTCATCAGCGCGACGCCATAGCCACTGAACTACCACGACGTGTGCCAGTGGATGCATACGTCTTGGCCTTTCGTATAGCTGAAAGACAGGCTGAACACAAAAGCACTACGGCAAAGCAAACAAATTGTTATGTCACCTCAGGATGCTTTGTTTGGTATTGATGTTTACATTTATTTTGTGCTGACATTTAGTAGCGCTTGTGTTTCAGAAAACGATAACATAAATAAATATGTATGTATGTATGTATGTATGTATGTATGTATGTATGTATGTATGTATGTATGTATGTATGTATGTATGTATGTATGTATGTATGTATGTATGTATGTATGTATTGACGTTCATCCTTTCCATCCCCGTGCAGCCTATGTGCGTGAACGCGAACCACGCCGGAGGTCTGCGACCGACGCCCTCGTCGTGCATCACTCGGCCCGTGCCCACCCAGCCTGTGGGAGCGCAGAGGCTGCCGTTCCCCCAGGAGAACATCGCGTACTTCATCCCTGCGCCCGGGGGCCACCTCCAGCCGATGCCCGTCCAGCGCGCGGCGCGCAGTTCCGGTGAAGGCATGGTCAGCGCAGCTTCCGTCTACGACGTGAGTGCCCTTGGCCCACTGGTGTGCTGCATATTGTAGCGCACCAGAAAAAGAAACAAAAAAAGCTCTGAGAAAATCTAAATTGGTAGATCGGCATCGAGGAAACTCCGTGGAGCACGTGGACGGGAGAACAATATGCTTTCTTTTTTCACTTACAGCAGGTGCAGAGGTCGCGTGATATTGAGTCTCAGATTAAGTGAATATGTTTTTTTTTTTCAGTTACACATGCATAAAAAATAGACGCAATCAGGCAAATAATCAGTGCACGTTCTCACCGTGTACTTCGAATATATGTTTTTAAACGGATATTAGTGTGCACCGCACGGAAAGTAAACTATTCTACCACCTTTATTATTATTATTATTATTATTATTATTATTATTATTATTATTATTAATACTAGTACTGGAAACTGTTTTTGACTTTGCCCTCCGCTCGCAGTGGCCTGGCGGCGTGGGCATACCGCTCCCGTGGGGCTGCCCGCCGATCATTTACTACCCTGCCGAGCTGGCGGGTCACGCGCCTCAGGCGCTCTTCCTGCCGGACCTGAGCCCCGAGGCGCAGCGCAACGCGCTCTGCAGCGCCCCGTGGCTCAGGAGCCGCCACCGCCGCCAGCCCGACTTCAGCTCCCACCACCCGCAGCAGCAGCAACACCAACGCCACCCGACGGCCCTGCTCCAATTGGCCGGTCACGTTTCCCACGTGACCAACGGGGCGCGCGGCTCCGGCGCTGTCACGGCGACGGCGACGCCTGCGTCGGTTTCGCAGACGACGACGCCTCCCGAGAAGACAAAGGCGTTGGTGGCACGCGGCACCGCTTCGGCGATGTGGCAGCATCACCGGGATTTCGCGACGCATTACCAGATGGCACAGCCCCTCATGGTGACGTCCGCGGGACAGCTGCACCACCTGACGGAGGCGTTCTACCAGCAGGAACGATAAGTAAGGGTCCCTCCGTGAAGTGGCAAATTGAGAGTGCTTTAGAGATATTTCGAAAGCGAAGCTTTTCGTCGCGAGTGTCGTCCGGTTTCGCGACCACGCGAGCTGCGGCCTGACTGTTCCCTTGCCGAATAGCCCAACCAATCATAGCGAAGCACGCGCTCTGCCGGGTCCTTTGCAGCAGCACAACCAAATCGCACTCGCCTCCGCGCATCCGCGGCAGCACCGGCCGTGCGGGGGGAAAGAACAAAAAAGAACCAGAAAGCCCGTCCTCGCACATGCGCGGCGGCACGGTAATGAAGAAGTAAATGTTTCTTGCTGACAGAATGGATTCGAATTGCGCTACGTACGCGCGCATGGTGGCTCTGAACCGATGATGCGTTCAAGACGTCCGTCGTACTCGCTAGTAGTCAGCAACTCCGCTTAACAAAAGAGTCGGCATAGTGTGTGGGTGCGTGTGTACGCGTGCGTGCGTGCGCGCGCGAGTGTGTTTGTGTGTGTTGCCGATGACGTCCCAATCCGCGTTTTTCTCGCTTACGTTCGTCCAGTAACTATGACTGTCCATGTCATAAGCTCGCGTCGAACGGCCCCAGCGTAAAAAATAATGCCGTTGCCACTATGCGATCGTCTCAAACGTGGTCGTCGTCGTGGTGCTGTCGTTACAGACACGTACGCTCGCGACACATACACGCACAACTACCCAATTCACACAAACACGTTGGTACGCCTGGTATCGTTCTGCGGAACTCCGAACAATGATGTAGAGCCAGGTGCCTGCAAAATGCTTCGCGTGACATGGCTTCCTACAGTGCGGGAGATCTGCACAATTTTTCTTTTGAAATAGTAATCTTCAAGGTTGTCACGTGAAGCTCCCTCCTAGTTGCTTTTTTTCTCTTCTTCTCTTTTATAGGTGTCGGCATTATTGGTGGTTTTTTATTTATTTGTTACTTGTGCAGCAGTTGCGCTCATCACAGAAAAGAAACAACACGAACTTGCGTCGCCAGTAGAATGGAGTAGAGGTGTGGAGACCGCGTACAGTTTACGCTCAGCGTGAGGTGAAATTATAAGACAGGCTCAGGGCTTACTTAATTGCTTTTGTGGGATTATCGTGCAAAATATACCGGCAATTATCGGCAATTATCGGCTTCCTCTTTAAGCTCGAAAGGTTGCTTAGATTCGCTGTGAGCAGCTTCGGAGGTAGAATTCATGCACAGTCTACGCCGTTTATAATGCCAAATAACGGCGCTGGGAATGCAAGAAAAGTCGTCTGCAATATAGTTGTGCTATCCTGCCGCACTGTCCACTTCCGCCATGTTTTCACGTTTCAGCCAATCGGGGAGGACGTGAGCTCTTCCCCTGTGCGGACAAGGTGGCGATACCTACCGTGGCGAAATATTCAGAATAGCCCGTGGAATGTCACTAAGAATTCAACAAGAAAAAAAATTCGGGCTCTAGGAGTTCAATTTGTTCATCGAACGACCAAATTAAGGAGATGAAAACGCGCTTCGTGGCAACCGGCTTCCACCCACAGGGACAAGGCGCAGCCGACAGCCGCTGAGAGCCAGGCGCACTAATCACTAATCAGCAACTACCTACATTTTAATAACGGCACCTTGCGCGCCGTACGGCGTATAGTTTTGAGCCAGTTTGTACGTATCCATGATAAGCAGCAGTTCGTCTTCTTTTTTAAAAAATTCTGGGATTTTACATGCCATATAACCACGATTTGATTATGAGGCTCGCCGTATAATGAGGGACGGCGGATTATTTTTGACCTCCCGGGGTTCTTTAACGTGCACCCAATGCACGGTACACGTACGTTCTTTTGCATTTCAGCCCCATCGAAATGCGGTCGCCGGGATTCGATCCCACGATCTCTGGATTAGTAGTGCAACACCATATCCACTACGCCGCCACAGTGGGTCAGCAGTGCGGCGTGTCCTTTCGTTTTGTCTCGTGCTCCGCGGTTCTGCCGATGCTTTATCACGCATTATGGCGCGTGCATGACGCAGCCACATTTGTCTATGTCGTATCAGAAACTTCGCTGACAACAGTAAATGGTTAAGCAGATGCTGAGACGACTTTGAAGTGTTTCGAGGCATGGTGTGGGGTTCGTGGTAAGGCGGCTGAACAGATGACTTCCTTTAGCAAATCCGAATGACGAAAACGGCGACAGCAATGCGGGAATCATATCAGTGCAGCCGCTCGTTGATTGCTCTTATGTAACACTATAACGTGCGCACAAAAGTGTCGGGCTAATCGAAGTCAAGACAGCGATAACGCAGTCAACTGCGCTACGTGAAACTTTCAGAGGATAACGGGAAACCTTGTTTGACAATCATTCTTATTCCGAGCTGTTGACGCGTCCTAGTATACGGGAAACGCCAGGTAAAATTAGGTAAACGCCAGGTAAATTGAGTTGAAGAGCCATGCAACGCTCTACATTTGCTTCCGTATACCGTGTAATTCCGTAATTCGCCGAGTGGTTTATGTTTGTCTAAAGGCTAATTCTCCTACCATAACCGCACTCTAGCCCTAGCTGAACCCGGCTTAAACTCGCGCAAGAAGCAAAGAAAAAAAGGAATGATCCTGTAATCTGGAGACAATCAGAATGACAATAAAAATTAACTAACAGTAGAGATTAGAATCCCAACAGAAGTTATAGTTGTTGGATCCCTTACTAAGTTTACTTTTAAAAAATTGCCCTGGCAATGCTTTTCAATTCCTTTCCTTTTCAAGCAAAAACCGGCGTTTGAAAACTCTGGAATCGGCATTCCAAAATTTAGAAAATGTCGCAAGTTGTTGAACGTCGCTGCTTTGACGACTTTTCTTCCTATAGGTCTTTATTTTCCTGTTAGCGCAACAATGTATTCATTAGATATCATCATGGAACGGCAGGAAGTGTAGCACAGCAAAAACAAAGGCACAAAAAAACGAAACACATACAAAAGTGCTTGTGTCTGCATTTCTTCTTGTGTCCAAGTTTTGCTGCGGTACAGTTCATGCCATTTCATCATGAGCAGCCATTAAGCCCACATTGCCACTCTAGTTTACGATACATCGACTGCATGGGAGATTTATATGCTAACTAAAGCAGATAAGATTCTAGCGTGGTTAACCTCTTAATGTACGATTTTTATTTAATATTATCCAAGCTTCATGGGCCACACATGCCCAAACAAATCTCAATGTTTTAAAGAAATGCATGGTTCGATTTTATTAGCGAGAGTTATATGTTCGTGATACGTGATACACGACGCGTATCATATGCATGACATGCATTTAAGGGTTCATTTTGTCGTCATATTGAAATGCATTTGAACTGAAGAAAGTCCGCAAGAATATTTCGGCCATTGAAAAACAGCTTCAGTTTCTGCTATAAAAAATTTTGTGTATTTCTCGCAGCTTCAGCTAGTACAAGTTTCGATAAAATGTTATGACGTGAATCTTAACTGACTTATTCATAATTTCGATATCTGGGCTAGAAACATTAGGGCGCTTCCTTTTATGTAAGTTTTTGTCTATCATAGTCTTTAGGGGGGCTTCATGCACGCTAAAAGAATGCCTTCTACCTGTTCCTCCGAGGGTTCTTTGCTAGTGATGTTGTCATAAGCTCTTTGAAATACAACAGGCCCAACACTATATCTATCGTAAACACTGCTGGAATTTTCATTTTCTAACATAGTCATGACGATAATTCTAAAAAAAAACGCCTCTAAAAACGTGTTTGCCTTAAAATGTGTTCCCTTGAGAAAATTGCTGGCGTCAATAAAAGTTTTCTCTCTCTCTCTCGCATGAGAATACAGAAATCCCCTTTGTCTTGTACAAAACAAACCATAACTGCATGATACATCATATGTGACACAGTAAGTAAAGCTTGCCTCACAGACCCACCTGAACGTACTTATCTTTTAAAATGTCAGAGTGGGCTGATAGACAGCAATGAAACACCCTGGTAGTTCTTGTGCGCCTAAATCATACATAAAAATTGTCAAAAACGTTTTTGCGATTATTTTACCTGTTGCTGTTAGATGCCTTCGTACAATTTTCAAGGAAAGGCTAATTAAAAAAATCACTTCCATGTTAGTCGCAGTGTGTGTGTGTGTGTGTGTGTGTGTGTGTGTGTGTGTGTGTGTGTGTGTGTGTGTGTGTGTGTGTGTGTGTGTGTGTGTGTGTGTGTGTGTGTGTGTGTGTGTGTGTGTGTGTGTGTGTGTGTGTGTGTGTGTGTGTGTGTGTGTGTGTGTGTGTGTGTTTTAGCTAGGCATGACATATATTGTTCTCTCGGCTTTTTTTGTGTGTTTTTTTTTCGTGTCTTTGATGGTCTACATTGCGAAGGTGCACAAATTTAAAGCATGTTAAGTAGTTTACAAAACACGAGCGGTAAATATGTTGCATCAGTGAAATCCATAAAAGCGGCGCACACGTCGAGCGCAATAAAAAAAAAATTTACCCACGAGATAATTATCACTGATTGCCGACTATTTCCATTAAGAAGCGCCAGTGCGCTCGACGTGCGACGACTATTTTTGCAGCTATCTGCCGACCATCTCTCCATGCTTCGTTACGTTAGCAGCGCTGCGCGGTTTTCATGAGGCTGCTCTCGAACGTCGGGCGTTCGTGTCGTGTTCTCTCCCGAGGGTGCACTCCCGCGAGCAAGCACTGCCGTTCCGAGGTCACGTGATATTGCTGTACACTAGCCACCGTCCTTTGGTTTGATTGGTTCATAGCTCGCTTATTTCGAGTTATCTGCGCGGCATTATGTGCTGCGGTGCAGTAAGGAGGAGGAAAGAACTTCATTGGGTCCTGAGGAACCCCTTCCCACCCACTCTTGGTTTAGTGGTCGGCAGGAGTCGCGGGCCGCACCCACGTTGGGACGGGAAGCCCGTGAGCCTCCGCCCTTTCGTGAGCCCTCTGGACGGCCCGGAGCTGGGTCTGGTGGTCGTCGCTTCGCAGGGCGTCCATCCAGTCTTCTTCTTTGCGCGGTGCAGAAAGGATGGGGATTAAGGGCTAACTGCAACGTAATTTTGAGCCACGTGAAAAGCCTATATTTTCAATGAGTGCCGACATAAAGTGGCCTCTGTGTAATATTTTACACCTGAAATACTAGTGGGCGCTTCGCAAAAAGCTCGAAAAACTCGCAAAAGTAGCCGTTCTTTTTATGCCACAACTGGAAAAAAAAAACGTTGACATTACCGCTCGCCGGAAGTGACGCACGATTCATCAAGCGCGGTTCCTCCTCAAGACGGAGGCCAAGATTCGGCGCCGCCGGCCAGTGCCCACGGCGTGCTTAATAATCGCTCAAACGACGTCTTTGCACTTCGTATTCGCTAGCCACCATGCGCCCGCGTCGGCTGCTCGGCTGCTACTTAAAGGCTGCAAATAAGAAAATTAGTCAATTGCTGGCCCTGCAGCTTTGCCAATTGTGCTTCAGTAGTAGACACCACATACTCATTATCAATTTTGCCCAAGTGAAACTTCATTGCATTTGAACGAGGCAGAAGCAGCTATCTCTCGACATTCTTGAGTGGCGTCTGACGGGAACGAGTGTGGCGTGAATCCAGTCAGTCGCTACGCCGCAGGGACCACTCGAACCTCAAATGGCGATCGTTCGAAAGCCTTGTTGAGTGTCACAGGCATGGCCTGAAGAAGAGCGTCTGCAGGGATGAAAGCAAATAGAGCGAGGAAAAAAAAGGAATAGCTAAGTCAGTAAGATACGCAACATAGTGGTGGAATGAATAGTATATACGAAAAAAAAATTCAATACCGAAGTTTGTTCGTTTCTCCTTTCTCTATTCATCCGTACAAAATGTGCCCCTCTGGCCAAGCAATAATGGTAAATAAGTGAACGTAGTTGCGTAGCTTCTTAAAAATTTTCAAAGAAAATAAAGCTTTTTAACGCCCTATACGGATGTACACTGAAATTATTAAACATTTGTTTATATTCGAGCCTCAACAAGAATCTGTCTTTGTAACCAGCGGCTTTTATTTTGTTGTTTGTTGAATTGCTTGTATAAAATTAACCTGCATTTATGCTCTCTGACGTAATCCCTTTTTTTTCTGTACCAGGTGTCCGACAATCGATGATAACCGTGCACGGAGAAAGAAAAGCACTCCCGAGGTGCGTTGTTGGGTCAAAATCCCCGAGGTGTACTACCAGTGAAAACAGTACTAGCAGTGACAGTGACAGCAGCATCAGCGGTGCGTCCAAGAACCAGAACATGTCCCTGAGCCCACGGCTCACAATGCCAAGTTTTGTGTCATTCGCAGAATTGGAACGTCTGTGCGTCTAACCCACACGACTGACCGCTGAAGCATTCATTCTCGGAGAAAACTTCAGCCATGCTCTACGGCCCTGAGCTGCTATGTGCCGCAGAGTTTGACGGGTGTTTAGAAAACGTCAAATACGCGGCCATGGCGCTGATCACAGCCCAAGGAAAAGTGGCCTCCGTCTGTGTTTTCAAGCAAGCCTGGGTCACTTCGAGTGTCTGCGCCTCTGCAGGAAGCCTACACATGCTTCCCTTGCGCTACTACGGTCATTTGTATGATGCAACCACCGAACGAAAGTTTTGTACTTTTTTTTCTGTGTCATCGCCGAGAAAGTTGCATGGACTCTCTTCTCCAAGGCCCCGCAAGTACGGCACTCATGTCCTTGCCCAGTGCGCTAGGGCACGTGTGTGCTGACAGTGCATTGAGCAACAAGGCATGACGTAAGCAGCAGTGATGTGCAAACTGTGGAATCGCCTACGAAAAGGCATCGACAATACTTGCGCGTGTGAGTGTGTGTGCCTGTGTTTGTGTACTTCCACTACGAGGAATTGCACATATAGACTTGCGATTGTAATACGCTCATCAAAGGTACGCATTCCGAAACTATTGAGGGGAACCGTGCGCGTGACCGTATATGTACTAGCGCCATTTGCAAGCTAACACAAACTTCGTGAAGAATTCTGGGAGGCGGGAAGGCGGGAAGGGGAGAGGGCAGGAGGTTTATAGTGGCAGACATAAAGCTGCCAGTAGGTCTGCATTCGTATAACCAGTGCGCGACTTTTCTTTTTCTCTGATGTAAAAAAAAACATGCGTGACTTTGCGTGTGCGCTTCTTTAGTCACATCGGATGCTTAGCGTTGGCTTGTTTGCTTTTATCGCGGCGTGATTGTTCAAAGTTTAACGACTTTCTGAGCCATATGAGTCTGTTACACTGCATCGTTCTGTTCCAAAGCGGTGAAAAGGAAGAAAAAACCACAGGAAATTAAATGTAGGAGAAGTTCATCTCAAGTGGCGGAGCAGAACAGGTGCGACAGCAGGCACAGATTTACCGGCGTTCCAGAACGGTCGTGGATGCTCGCATACCATCACAGTCGTTTCTGAAAAAACGTCGAAGTTATTTACACCGAGCGATCGCCACGAGACGAAGAAGCTTAAGACAATATCGACGAATCTGAATAAAGTTATATGAGAATTAAGCTAATAACAGTGTACATAGTCTGGGCAGTCCCAATAAAGTACGTTTTAACCCTCTTTTCTGCGTCCTCCTGTCTATGCGTGGACCGCATTGTGACGAGCACAGTGCTCTCGACGGGGTCGTCATGCCTGTGCAACTGCCGCGAACTCAACGCCACAATCTGTTGACACTCAAGACCGGACGGAGCCCCAAGCAAGGATTTGGGCTAGCCGTATCATTGCCACTCCGGAAACTATACCTGCAACCCTGGAGCAAAAAGGTGTTCCCACTGGAATTTCAGGTAATCGTCACACCGTTAGTGGTATAAGGCGTATCGTGTTCGTTCCCGTCATAGCCTCCTTATAATGCAGGGCCTTCAAAATTCAACTCAGTAAGTTTATTAAAGGGGTGGAGACATCAAAATTTTCGTTCATGCGTTTGTTGATTCAAACGTTGCGTCATGCTTCAGGGAGCATGATACACACAGCGGGATTCACATATATCCGATAAATAATTTAATAATATCATTATTATACCGAGCGACTTCGGTTTCGGTTTCTGGGCTCCGGGGGATGCTATGACGTCACAGAGGAGGAAACGCAACATGGCTTGGTCACGTGGGCCACAAAAAATAGTGACGTAAAAATATGCTGCGTCGTCTGCTCGCGCAATGCGTGCTCTGCCAGCAGAGGTCAACTGGCGATTCGAAGTGCATGTCGCGATTATTATAATTATTGCGAAGAGCGACAACGGTAAGAAAATATTGCGGCTTGTGAGAGTCGGTGATTCATTCCGAAGCGCCGTAAGCTTTAGCTTCGAAGTGAACCGGAAAAGGCCTAGCCACGATATCGGCGGCGCCGAACGATCAGAGGCGGTGAAGCTGCCGTCGGTGCACAGAGTGACCACTCCTCGGACGCTGATTGGCCGCTTCGCCGTACGGCTGCCGCACAAATGGGTCCCGGGCCCGTGCTCTCTACGGCTAGGAAATCTCGCCGTTCGCGAGCAAAACCGCTGTCGCACGGGGGCCCGCGATTGGCAAACGGCGTGCGGCGAGTTTCCGTGCCGGTAACGTGGACGGGCCTTCACATTGAGAAAGGCCAAGCAAAGGAGAGACCGCTCCGAGCTGCCGAACTATGTGACTATGCGAGGAGAGAAGCGGACAACACGAACGCCGCATATCCTCCCTTTCGGAGTCGGCCGGCTACTGTTTTACACTCAAACGTGCAAAGGCCCGTCGGCACGGCAACTCGCCGCACGCAGTTTGCTATTCGCGGGCCGCCGTGCGGCGTTCGTGTTGTCCACTTCTCTCCTCCTGTGTCCGTGTCTGCATGCCTTACCCCTTCTTTGCATTAAGGATTTCTATATGCCTGTAGCTCGGTCATAGTGGAGGCTATGCTCGGCTCAGCAGGCTCCGTAATCGGCATTTCATCGCTACTCATCATACGTCACGTTTTTGTGCTGGTGTGCTATGACGTCAATATTTTCGTTCCTCCTCTGTGACGTAGTAGCTGCCGCGCTAGCGATGGGTCTCGACTACGAGAAGGAGTTTTTAATGACTTTTTGGAGCTGAATTAAAATTATTTTGAAACGATTGCAGCGTCCGATACCTCGTTCTGGGTGTCCTTGCATACGGAAGCAACCTACAACATGCTTTTTATAGCCTCAAAATTTGGTGTCCCAACCCCTTTAAGAAAGGCTATGCTAACCACACAAATGCTGCTTCGCAGATTACTTATGCGGCTTGGAGAACGCAGTTTTTGCGAACAAGTCAATAAATACATAAGAACTTTGTTAATTATCCTTTTTTTTATTTCGCGATTGGTATATGTTTATATACGAAGAAAAGCGTATTCGAGGGCACCTTCATTTTGTGTCATACTTCTAAAGCGTTTATGTCGCAGCGTACACTGGAACCTCGTTCATGCGATTCTGTATAATACGTATTTCGGGATAATACGTTCCCCCTTTTTTTTCCCCATCGTCCCATAGAAGCACTGTATTTTCATACGGTCATAGCGATCGTGTTTTCACCTGAAATTGTATAATACGACTGCAGAATTGGGCTTCTACTGGGATTATTCTAAAACTCATAGTTTTTTATTCCACTGTGCTAACTTAAATAACATTCCAAAGACCCACGAACAAGGTGTTAAGCCCCAGCCACACTGAAGGAAAAACGTACGCGGCGCGCCGCATATGTTGGAATGAAATTGGAAATTTGCAGATGCAAGTTCGAATCGGTGCGCGGAAGGCAGGGGTAATGGTTGCTGGGAGAGGCCTTCGACGTGCAGTGTACATAAAGATAGGCTGCTGCTGCGGTATGTATTAAAAGTTTATATGAACTATGGGGTATGACGTGCCAAAACCCCTTTCTGATTATGAGGCACACCGTAGTGGAGGACTCCGGAAATTTCGACCACCTGCGGTTCTTAACATGCACCTAAACCACGGGCGTTTTCGCTCCCGTCGATATGCGGCCGCCGTGGCCAGGATTCGATCCCACGAACTCGTACTCAGCAGCCCAACACCATAGCCACTGAGCAACCACAGCGGGTATGTATGTATGTATGTATGTATGTATGTATGTATGTATGTATGTATGTATGTATGTATGTATGTATGTATGTATGTATGTATGTATGTATGTATGTATGTATGTATGTATGTATGTATGTATGTATGTATGTGTGTGTGTGTGTGTGTATGTATGTGTGTATGTTGTATGTATGTATGTATGTATGTATGTATGTATGTCTGTATGTATGTATGTATGTATGTATAAGCGGAATTAACCTTCATTTTTTTTCATCTAATAATCAACCCATTACGACAAAACAACGAAAATTTTGTTTTGAAATGATACTTTAACCATTTAAACCGATTTAGCATTTATATTTAGTGTCCTTTTAAGAGGTGTCCATTTGTAATGGTCTCGTGTGATGTATCTACTTGCCAAAACAAGAAACTTACGAGTACGCGAAATTCATTCACAACCTGATACATCAATTCTGTCTTCCATCTCCACAGATCTGCCAGTCTCTTCTTGCTTGTTTTTACCCTTTGTACATTTGAAGCAGATTGCATTTGGCAGATGAAATAATGGGAAGAATAGGAAGTACAGAAGTATGGAAAAAGAGAAGACAGAGAGCGGTTTGGTGAGAAGGATAATAAATGGTGAACAACGCCCATTCTAATAAAGTTATGTGCAGTGGCTAGTTATTCAATTCCGGACCGCTACATATTTTGACGTAGAAAGATGGGATGTGGCGCTACACTACCAATAAACATTTGTCTCTCTTCTAGAGTATTTCCTGGAGAAGCGTCTTATCCACACGTGCGGAACCATAGGACTCCCCTAACCAACGATTCTGGCTTTACTGAGGCAGGAGCTCTCTGTGGAAATTCGAAGTTCTCTTGAGAGCCCCAAGGACCCTATAAGAGACCCTGCAGTGTCTCAGATATGTTACCAAGAGTAGCACTAGAACGGGAAATTCAGTGTGTAATTAAAAATTAGTTAAATAATGGGGTTTTACGTGCCAAAACCACTTTCTGATTATGAAGCACGCCGTAGTGGAGGACACCATAGTGCACCTAAATCTAGGCACACGGGTGTTTTCGCATTTCGCCTCCATCGAAATGCGGCCACCGTGGCCGGGATTCGATCCCGCGACCTTGTGCTCAGCAGCCTAACACCATAGCCACTGAGAAACCACGGAGGGTAGCTCAGTGTGTAAGAGAGAATTGTCTTTTGAAGTAATCACATGGATAAGCTGAATCAGAGTTACGTGTACCTACCCTCCGTGCACATGACCATAAACAGCTTATCTGTTTTTGACTGTTGTAGCGTTGAACATCCTTACATTGCTGCGCAGAATCAAGAACCCTACCAGCGGCAACGCGAACTCAGTGAGAGTGATAAACACAAAAGGAATGATCGCCACGGTACCGCGCATGCAGTTAATGGCGTCCAGCTTACTCCACGTACCATTAAATATTGATGGCGTCAAAATTAACACCTCGGCAGACGGTGGAGCTTCCGTGTCCATCATTAACAGAAATCGATCGTACTTGGTATTTTTTTTTGTACGCTGGTGAAGCCTTTTGCGTCCAAGCATACGATTGTTCGGTGAGCTCGCACGAGTGGGTGCACATAGCCATTGAATGTCAAGGCCATTCCGTTGCCAACCACGCGCTGGCAACACCAGAGATACTTGTGACTTTGTACTGTACTGCGTTGGACATGAAGAACCTCAAGCTTATCTGAACTAGGATGATAAAGCGCTCGTTGAAAAGGAGCCAAGAGTGAAGGCAAATGCTGATACCTGCACTGTAAACCAATTTGCACCCTTAAGGGGACTTTACTGTCTGTTAATTCACGTTGTTAAGGTGTAAAAGAGTGAGTTAGACACATTTGTACCCTCAAGAACTCTTAAGGGTTAACTTCCTTTGCAGGGTAAGAATTTGTACATGGGAATTGTCGTCACCACATATCTGTGGTAGAGTATCGCACGGGCAATGTGGAGAGCATGGATTTGGTTCCCATCAGCTGCAAGTCGTTTTTTTGCCCGCTTTCCTTTCCTTTACCATATATTTGTACATCTAAATTAAAGGAGCAAATAATCTCCACTATGCTTACCTTTTGCTTTAATATCTGCGGGCTTCATATGATTGTTCACTAACGAAATCGGGCTCCTCAGGCTCCCCTTCCTCTCGTTCAGAGTTTATTACGAGTCATCCACTTCGGAGACGACATGTATCAAAACTGTAAGCCCTAGCTGAAGCCGTCTATGTATATTGGAAACAACCTTTGAGCTGTTTACGCTGCATACATGGGCTGCACCCTTACGAAGCCATACTTTTTTTTCATACAGCACCACACTACGCCGACACGAACGCCGCCGCGGTCGCGGCACCTCCTATGCATCTGCTTCAACCACTGCTGCAGCCGCGCCTGTACCTTCGAGGCGCGTGACGTTATTGGCCCTTTTCGCGGCGATCCGATGGGCGCTGCCGTGCTTGATCACGTAGTGACGCATCCATTGCTTGCCTCAGCTGCCTCTGCAGTGTTTACACTGGATGCGTACGACGCCGGTGCGGTTTAGCAAGCATCAGTTTCTTGAGATATCGCAGACAGGGATTGGATGGACGACACGGAAGTTTGGCCGCAGTGTTCGAGACCATACAAAAGCGCTTTCGAAGCTATGTCCAAACGGCACAAGCAGCGTATATATGATACTTGATCTAAAAGTGGGTCTAAATATGTATTCCAGGCTATCCAAACTTGCCGCTCATGAATTTAATCAGGATTAGTGTGTTTTGCTATTCGTTCTTTATTTGGCAGATATCTTGAAGCAGCGGCTTGTCACGTTTCTGACTCAGTGAAGTTCCTCGTTGCGGTCACTATCCGATTATTTTCTGCCTAATCGCTCGCGGGTGGGCTCAGTTACGATAGAATTGTTGCTACTGCGCACAAGACTTGAAACGTAGCTGTTTTGTACGTTGTAACACGTTGTAGCAAAGATATATTATCGCTCGCAAATCGCTTACTCTACGAAACATTCAGCTTCGACCATTCGTGAGCTATCGGTGTAGTCCGTCATTCATTGTGCGTATATAATGCACATATATTCAAGGGCGCGCCCATTCGCTTATTCTTGACCCGTTCGCGTTAGAGTGGGCGTAAGTTTATGTGCCAGTTCGGGTAGATGCGTGTAGATACTGCGCGTGAAACTTACTATGGCAAGAAGCGGCGCTAGCAAGGCGCTACTCACTTTGTCGACGTTCCGGGGCTGAAGCCCTTTCTTTGAAAGTCAGCGGTATACAGCGCTGGCGGATGAGCAAAATTCTGTATCCTCGAGGAAAGCCGTACATCTCGAAGTGCCGGTAACACACACGGACAGTTGCAGCAGCGGTCAACGAACTTGGCCACACAGATTCATTCCATTCCTTAATACGCCAGTCACTATTTTTGCTGCCAACTGTAGTGCACGCGTCTCCAATCCAGCATGATTGGAGCACAGTGCGTTAGCGAAAAATCAGTTGCATTTCCGACAGCTCATCGCACAGAAGCAAGCCAGAAGCGGTAATGGTTTCGTATTCGTACGCTGTCGCTGAGGCCACATGCAGCGCGCCGCCAAAAGCGCCATCTCGTTTCCCTAGAACAAACTGCTGCGCGAAAGGGGTCAATAACCATATCTTACGCCTCAGGCGATCCCTTCCAATAAATGTTTCAATCAATCAATCAATCAATCAATAACCACACAAACGCATGCCACGTGCACAGGCGCCGTCGCCACACTCCTACCCCCACTTCCCCCTACCCGTCTCCATTCCTGCAGCACTGTCGGCACACTTTTTCTGATATTGCAGCGCTTTCGCTTGGTCAGAACACCACAAGTTGGTTCGCGTGTTTCTCTACCATCTATATTAGCACGTCATTAAAACTTCTTTCTGGGCGCTGTAACAATTTTTATGTCAAATATTAGCACGCATGCCGAATTCATTTTCTTACGCTTCTCACTTCCTGACTCCATGACACTCGTCGTGGGGAACGCATCAACGACCCAAACGCTGCCGGTGATGAGACGCGCGGCTCCGCGAATCGCGGTGAATACCCCTGTTTTGCTTCGCTTACAAATGCTGGCGCACACAAACGAGTAATCCCTTCAGCCCCCTGCTCTCTCCCACACTTGGTTTTTGAAACAATATATATGAAGAAACTACGTCGCAAGAATTTAATGTAGCCCTCGAGAAAGCTCAGACCACCGACCAGAACTGTTGGGCAATTAAACCGAAGATAACCACGAAATTGTGCTTGTCATCCTGCTAAATATGTTTGGCCCATTGAAAATCCAGGCACAACTTGGCGGCTATCTCCAGTAATGCACATATATATATATATATATATATATATGCTTTTTTTTCAGTAACCAACTTTCTAAGTAACCAGTTCCAATTTTGGCAATCTTGAATTTGGCGGTAACTGCAGTAGAGCGCCCGAGATCATATCACGCGACAGCCTCGTGGATGCTTCGTGTTAAGACGAGCAAACCCGGGAGTTGAATATTTGTTTTTTCAGGTTAACGGCTGCACAAGATGACGGCCGACTACGCTCTAAAAACAGTTGCACCCTTTGGGGTGTATATTTTCCACACAACGATAATCGTCATCTGTCTGGCCCGCATTCCCTTCCTTTAACGCTGCGAGCCCGATACTTCCAAGTCAGAAACGGCATGCGCGTTATCAGCATGACAGGTCATTTTCGACAGGAAAGTAACGGAGCGCAGCGTTTTCAAGAAAGGAAACGCACGCAAGACAGATGACGATTATCGTTGTGTGGCAGATATACACCCCAAAGGGTGCCACTGTTTTTACACTCTTAAAACTGTTGCACCCTTTGGGGTGTAACTTTGTCCCACAACAATAATAGTCATCTGCCTTGCTTGCGTTTCCTTTCCTGAAAACTCGGCGCTCGCTACTTTCCTGTCGAGAATGCTGCGTCACACTGATAACGCGCGTGCCGTTCGTGACTGGGAAGTACCGGGCTCGCAGCGTTAAAGAAAGGAAACGCGGGCAAGACAGATGACGATTATTGTTGTGGGACAAGATAAGCCCCAAAGGGTGTACATTTTTCTACACTCTTAAAACGGTTGAACCCTTTGGGGTGTATATTTGTCCCACAACAATAATTCGCCATCTGCCTTGCTTGCGTTTCCTTTCTTGAAACTCGGCGCTCGCTACTTTCCTGTCGAGATTGCTGCGTCACACTGATAACGCCCATGCCGTTCGTGACTGGGAAGTACCGGGCTCGCAGCGTTAAAGAAAGGAAACGCGGGCAAGACAGATGACGATTATTGTTGTGGGACAAGATAAGCCCCAAAGGGTGTACATTTTTCTACACTCTTAAAACGGTTGAACCCTTTGGGGTGTATATTTGTCCCACAACAATAATTCGCCATCTGCCTTGCTTGCGTTTCCTTTCTTGAAACTCGGCGCTCGCTACTTTCCTGTCGAGATTGCTGCGTCACACTGATAACGCCCATGCCGTTCGTGACTGGGAAGTACCGGGCTCGCAGCGTTAAAGACAGGAAACGCGGGCAAGACAGATGACGATTATCGTTGTGGGACAAGATAAGCCCCAAAGGGTGTACATTTTTCTACTCTTAAAACGGTTGAACTCTTTGGGGTGTATATTTGTCCCACAACAATAATCGCCATCTGCCTTGCTTGCGTTTCCTTTCTTGAAACTCGGCGCTCGCTACTTTCCTGTCGAGATTGCTGCGTCACACTGATAACGCCCATGCCGTTCGTGACTGGGAAGTACCGGGCTCGCAGCGTTAAAGAAAGGAAACGCGGGCAAGACAGATGACGATTATCGTTGTGGGACAAGATAAGCCCCAAAGGGTGTACATTTTTCTACACTCTTAAAACGGTTGAACCCTTTGGGGCGTATATTTGTCCCACAACAATTATCGCCATCTGCCTTGCTTGCGTTTCCTTTCTTGAAACTCGGCGCTCGCTACTTTCCTGTCGAGATTGCTGCGTCACACTGATAACGCCCATGCCGTTCGTGACTGGGAAGTACCGGGCTCGCAGCGTTAAAGAAAGGAAACGCGGGCAAGACACACGACGATTCTTGTTGTGGGACAAGATACGCCCCAAAGGGTGTACATTTTTCTAAGAGTTTACACTCTTAAAACGGTTGCACCCTTTGGGGTGTATATTTGTCCCACAACAATCGTCATCTGCCTTGCTTGCGTTTCCTTTCCTGAAAACTCGGCGCTCACTACTTTCCTGTCGAGAATGCTGTGTCACATTGATAAGGCGCATGCCGTTCGTGACTGGAAAGTACCGGGCTCGCAGCGTTAAAGAAAGGAAACGCGGGCAAGACAGATGACGATTATTGTTGTGGGACAAGATAAGCCCCAAAGGGTGTACATTTTTCTACACTCTTAAAACGGTTGAACCCTTTGGGGTGTATATTTGTCCCACAACAATAATTCGCCATCTGCCTTGCTTGCGTTTCCTTTCTTGAAACTCGGCGCTCGCTACTTTCCTGTCGAGATTGCTGCGTCACACTGATAACGCCCATGCCGTTCGTGACTGGGAAGTACCGGGCTCGCAGCGTTAAAGAAAGGAAACGCGGGCAAGACAGATGACGATTATCGTTGTGGGACAAGATAAGCCCCAAAGGGTGTACATTTTTCTACTCTTAAAACGGTTGAACTCTTTGGGGTGTATATTTGTCCCACAACAATAATCGCCATCTGCCTTGCTTGCGTTTCCTTTCTTGAAACTCGGCGCTCGCTACTTTCCTGTCGAGATTGCTGCGTCACACTGATAACGCCCATGCCGTTCGTGACTGGGAAGTACCGGGCTCGCAGCGTTAAAGAAAGGAAACGCGGGCAAGACAGATGACGATTATTGTTGTGGGACAAGATAAGCCCCAAAGGGTGTACATTTTTCTACACTCTTAAAACGGTTGAACCCTTTGGGGTGTATATTTGTCCAACAACAATAATTCGCCATCTGCCTTGCTTGCGTTTCCTTTCTTGAAACTCGGCGCTCGCTACTTTCCTGTCGAGATTGCTGCGTCACACTGATAACGCCCATGCCGTTCGTGACTGGGAAGTACCGGGCTCGCAGCGTTAAAGAAAGGAAACGCGGGCAAGACAGATGACGATTATCGTTGTGGGACAAGATAAGCCCCAAAGGGTGTACATTTTTCTACTCTTAAAACGGTTGAACTCTTTGGGGTGTATATTTGTCCCACAACAATAATCGCCATCTGCCTTGCTTGCGTTTCCTTTCTTGAAACTCGGCGCTCGCTACTTTCCTGTCGAGATTGCTGCGTCACACTGATAACGCCCATGCCGTTCGTGACTGGGAAGTACCGGGCTCGCAGCGTTAAAGAAAGGAAACGCGGGCAAGACAGATGACGATTATCGTTGTGGGACAAGATAAGCCCCAAAGGGTGTACATTTTTCTAAGAGTTTACACTCTTAAAACGGTTGCACCCTTTGGGGTGTATATTTGTCCCACAACAATCGTCATCTGCCTTGCTTGCGTTTCCTTTCCTGAAAACTCGGCGCTCACTACTTTCCTGTCGAGAATGCTGTGTCACATTGATAAGGCGCATGCCGTTCGTGACTGGAAAGTACCGGGCTCGCAGCGTTAAAGAAAGGAAACGCGGGCAAGACAGATGACGATTATTGTTGTGGGACAAGATAAGCCCCAAAGGGTGTACATTTTTCTACACTCTTAAAACGGTTGAACCCTTTGGGGTGTATATTTGTCCCACAACAATAATTCGCCATCTGCCTTGCTTGCGTTTCCTTTCTTGAAACTCGGCGCTCGCTACTTTCCTGTCGAGATTGCTGCGTCACACTGATAACGCCCATGCCGTTCGTGACTGGGAAGTACCGGGCTCGCAGCGTTAAAGAAAGGAAACGCGGGCAAGACAGATGACGATTATCGTTGTGGGACAAGATAAGCCCCAAAGGGTGTACATTTTTCTACTCTTAAAACGGTTGAACTCTTTGGGGTGTATATTTGTCCCACAACAATAATCGCCATCTGCCTTGCTTGCGTTTCCTTTCTTGAAACTCGGCGCTCGCTACTTTCCTGTCGAGATTGCTGCGTCACACTGATAACGCCCATGCCGTTCGTGACTGGGAAGTACCGGGCTCGCAGCGTTAAAGAAAGGAAACGCGGGCAAGACAGATGACGATTATTGTTGTGGGACAAGATAAGCCCCAAAGGGTGTACATTTTTCTACACTCTTAAAACGGTTGAACCCTTTGGGGTGTATATTTGTCCAACAACAATAATTCGCCATCTGCCTTGCTTGCGTTTCCTTTCTTGAAACTCGGCGCTCGCTACTTTCCTGTCGAGATTGCTGCGTCACACTGATAACGCCCATGCCGTTCGTGACTGGGAAGTACCGGGCTCGCAGCGTTAAAGAAAGGAAACGCGGGCAAGA
The DNA here is from genome assembly GCF_038994185.2 of Dermacentor albipictus. Taxonomy (NCBI): domain Eukaryota; kingdom Metazoa; phylum Arthropoda; class Arachnida; order Ixodida; family Ixodidae; genus Dermacentor; species Dermacentor albipictus. The sequence goes on along the minus strand of NC_091823.1, from coordinate 130,127,210 downwards.
CAGATGACGATTATCGTTGTGGGACAAGATAAGCCCCAAAGGGTGTACATTTTTCTACTCTTAAAACGGTTGAACTCTTTGGGGTGTATATTTGTCCCACAACAATAATCGCCATCTGCCTTGCTTGCGTTTCCTTTCTTGAAACTCGGCGCTCGCTACTTTCCTGTCGAGATTGCTGCGTCACACTGATAACGCCCATGCCGTTCGTGACTGGGAAGTACCGGGCTCGCAGCGTTAAAGAAAGGAAACGCGGGCAAGACAGATGACGATTATCGTTGTGGGACAAGATAAGCCCCAAAGGGTGTACATTTTTCTACACTCTTAAAACGGTTGAACCCTTTGGGGCGTATATTTGTCCCACAACAATTATCGCCATCTGCCTTGCTTGCGTTTCCTTTCTTGAAACTCGGCGCTCGCTACTTTCCTGTCGAGATTGCTGCGTCACACTGATAACGCCCATGCCGTTCGTGACTGGGAAGTACCGGGCTCGCAGCGTTAAAGAAAGGAAACGCGGGCAAGACACACGACGATTCTTGTTGTGGGACAAGATACGCCCCAAAAGGTGTACATTTTTCTAAGAGTTTACACTCTTAAAACGGTTGCACCCTTTGGGGTGTATATTTGTCCCACAACAATCGTCATCTGCCTTGCTTGCGTTTCCTTTCCTGAAAACTCGGCGCTCACTACTTTCCTGTCGAGAATGCTGTGTCACATTGATAAGGCGCATGCCGTTCGTGACTGGAAAGTACCGGGCTCGCAGCATTAAAGGGGTTGGGACACCAAATTTTGAGGCTATAAAAAGCATGTTGTAGGCTGCTCCCGTATGCAAGGACACCCAGAACGAGGTATTGGACGCTGCAAACATTGCAAAATAATTTTAATTCAGCTCCAAAAAGTCATTAAAAACTCCTTCTCGTAGTCGAGACCCATCGCTAGCGCGGCAGTTACTACGTCACAGAGGAGGAACGAAAATATTGACGTCATAGCACACTAGCACAAAAACGTGACGTATGATGAGTAGCGATGAAATGCCGATTACGAAGCCTGCTTAGCCCAGCGACCGAACATAGCCTCCCCTATGACCGAGCTACAGGCATATAGAAATCCTTTACACTAGCCGGCCGACTCCGAAAGGGACCAGGATATGCGGCGTTCGTGTTGTCCGCTTCTCTCCTCGCATAGCCGCATAGTTCGGCAGCTCGGAGCGGTCTCTCGTTCGCTTGGCCTTTCTCAATTTAGGGACTTTTAGCGGTGCTACGGAAAGTACGGTATACGGTACGGTAAGTGCATACCGTACCGGTCGAGGACTGCGCATGCGCCAAACGTACGGAATGACTTTCCGTACGGCATACTAGACGGTAAGGAGTCGGTAAGGCTCGGCTGGCAATGTGTGTCGCGAGCCGAGCTGCACCAAGCCAAAACCGTGGGAAGCTGATGTCGGCCACAGAGTCGACGTCTCGCGTGCTTTTTTTTACCATGGTAATGCCAAGGCAAGAGGTTACGTTATATCACCTTCTGAGGAGCGACGAAGTGACAAGTAAACAGCGACATAAAAAAACAACCAGGTAGGTGGCGCCATCTAGTGATGCAGAGTTTACTTAGAAGGGACGCAGAAGTTTTATTGCAGTAACTAACTATATTCTACTTATCTGCTGGTGTAAAGTGTCAGCAGCGGTGCAATTTACAAGAAGCAAACCCTTTTTTATGTATTGATTAGATACGAACATCTATGTAACAAAAAGGTTTCACGTGTTGCAGGACGAAGTGTCACAAGATGTCGCTACCGGCCTTGTGACTGGCGTCTAAGTTTGCCGTAGCCGGACACTTCTGTAAAGAATAATGCCTGTATGGACAAGCTAAAGCTTTCTAGTATTCGTCAAAATAAATATTTCGAGCTCAGCGCATAGTTATTGTATTCTGCAAAGTCCCAATGTTAGCCGCTATCATCATTATCATATTACCGTCGCATCGAGCGGCACAAACGTCTTCGGTCATCATAGTAGAGACTTTTAGCAGTGCCTTATTACGGTACGGTAAGCGCGGTATACGGTACGGTATTACTGTTCCGTACTAAATTACCGCAATGACCGAAGACGTTTTAGCTGCGTGTGCCGCTCGATGCGTACGGTAATCTGATAATGATGATAGCGTCTAACATTGGGGCTTTACAGAGTACAATAACTATGCGCTGAGCGCGAAATATTCATTTTGACGAATACTAGAAAGCTTTAGCTTGTTCATACACGCATCATTTTTTACAAAAGGGCCCGGCTACGGTAAACTTAGACACCAGTCACAAGGCCGGTGGCGACATCTTGTGACACTTCGTCCTGCAACACGTGAAACCTTTTGTTACATAGGTGTTTTTATCTAATCAATACATAAAAAAGGGTTTGTTTCTTGTAAATTGCACCGCTGCTGACAATTTACACCAGCAGATAAGTTGAATATAGTTAGTTATTGCAATAAAAACTCTGTGTCCCCTCTAAGTAAACTCTGCATCACTAGATGGCGCCACCTACCTGGTTTTTTTTTTATGCCACTGTTTACTTGTCATTTCGTCGCCCCGCAGATGGTGGTTTAAAGTAACCTCTTGCCTTGGTATTATCATGGTAAAAAAAAGCACGCGAGAGGTGGACTCTGTGGCCGACATCAGCTTCTCACTGTTTTGGCTTGGTGCAGCTCAGCTCGCGACACACGGTGCTAGCCGAGCCTTACCGCCTCGTATGCCGTACGGAAAGTCATACCGTACGGTACAGTTCGCGCATGCGCAGTCCTCGACCGGTACGGTATTACGCACTTACCGTACCGTATACCGTACTTTCCGTAGCACCGCTAAAAGTTTAAGTTAGTACGGAACGGTACTACCGTACCGCATACCGCACTTACCGTACCGTATTACGGCACTGCTAAAACTCTCATCTGAGGGCCCGTCTGGCCCGTCCACGGTACCGGCACGGAAACTCGCCGCACGCCGTCTGCCGTTCGCGGGCCCCCGTGCGACGGCGGTTTTGCTCGCGAACGGCGAGATTTCCTTGCCGTAGAGAGGACGGGCCCGGGACCCATTTGTGCGGCAACCGTACGGCGAAGCGGCCAATCAGCGTCCGAGGAGTGGTCACTCTGTGCACCGACGGCAGCTTCACCGCCTCTGATCGTTCGGCGCCGCCGATATCGTGGCTAGGCCTTTTCCGGTTCACTTCGAAGCTAAAGCTTACGGCGCTTCGGAATGAATCACCGACTCTCACAAGCCGCAATATTTTCTTATCGTTGTTGTCGCTCTTCGCAATAATTATAATAATCGCGACATGCACTTCGAATCGCCAGTTGTTGACCTCTGCTGGCAGAGCACGCGTGTGCACGAGCAGACGACGCAGCATAGTTTTACGTCATTATTTTTTGTGGCCCACGTGACCAAGCCATGTTGCGCTTCCTCCTCTGTGACGTCATAGCATCCCCCGGAGCCCAGAAACCGAAACCGAAATAGCTCGGTGTAATAACGTTATTTTTAAATTATTTATCGGATATATATGAATCCCGCTGTGTGTATCGTGCTCCCTGAAGCATGACGCAACGTTTGAATCAACAAACGCATCAACGAAAATTTTGATGTCTCCACCCCTTTAAAGAAAGGAAACGCGGGAAGCACGGATGACAATTATTGTTGTGGGACAACATACCCCCCAAAAGGTGTAAATTTTTCTAAGAGTGTTTGGGGACAATCTGGTGCGCAAGTTGTTCGTACATTACGACACCGCCCTGTTTCTCAGCCCGCTCATCGGGCAAGTTTTCAGTGTCGCCACCGACGTCTTCGCGACAAGAACTATAGCAAAGATGACGAACTAATTGTTTTTACATCAATAGAAGATATTGAAATCCTACATGTGCACTTTTCTACGCGCCACTTAACCACGATGGTGGACTTCTGCTGGCACCATTCTTTCTGTCTTCCCTCCCACGCGGCCATCATGGTTAGGGCTAGGTAGCTGTGTGGGAAAGCCTGCTTACAGAATTCCGCATATCCCGTAGAGTTGGTAAAGGTAAGCCATGCGTGAAGGGCTGCAGAAGACAGACTTGACGTTCTAGGCCAGCTCATTCTGTTTACATTATCTCTGCAATGTTATGAAATGTCTAGATGAAAGTCACGCAGAAGTAATCGATTACATTTTAGTAATGCCTCAATTACTTTTCAGGGGCAGTAATAAGTAATGGTGATCAAGTACATTCTTGAATGAAGTAATTGCAATCGACATTCTTTTTTTTTCTGTGACGTGTGCAAGTCTGGCCTGCGCACAGTGCGGTACCTATTGCTCGATCTTACGGCTAATATTACCATAATATTAACCACCATAAGATGACAGCAAGCGCGCGTCGTCACCAGCACGTGCAACAGAAAAGCACGGCTAAACATGAGCAACCAACGTACGCGTATTCTTTTGTTTAATTCCAGGCGTGAAAGCATTATTTCGTTTAGAAAACTGTTGTCAACACCATGGCTAGGCCGGCCCTACACGCGCGCGCATGCTAACAAGAAAACAAACATCACCATATACACGTAAAGTTTTGTGTTCCATACGGGAAACAAGTGCGACCCTAGAGGAGTGCACGTTGCGTTAAGGGGGCCCTGAACCACCCGTCGGGCTTGGTGAAATAACGTAGTCCGCGGGTAGCACACGCTGTTGTGAACATCTCCGCCAAGTTCTGCTGTCGTACGCGGTCCGTGGAGCACGCAAGCGGAGTGCGAAGTCACGTTTTTCTCAAGCGCTCTCGTTTCAAAAACCACATGATCCTCGCTCTTTTCTTTGTGCTCTATTTCGTCATAAAGCACACTCAAATCGGCTACACCGCGGCCGCCGCCACGAGTACAGCGGCTAAGCGCACTGCGGATCTCTGAGGACAGTTGCGTTTGGCTAATCGGTCATTTGAACTGCGCGCCACGGTGACGTCTCCGCCGTAGCCTTCGCGGTGCAAGGCATTGGAGGAGGAGGGGGAGAACAGCTGAGGCCGTGTTTGATTGCCGATAACTCCGCTTCTGCTGAAAGCATTGAAGTACTTATTGCGGCCAAGTGGTTCGGAAGTAGCCCATCTTCACTTCAGATGTCTTTCTCCACTTCGATAATAAGTAGTTCAGGGCCCCTTTAAACGGGTTCAAATATGGTGAAACTGGATAAAAAAAAAATGGCTGTGGCTTAGGTAAGGTTAAGCCCAGGATGCGAAGCATACTAGCCTTTATTTTAGTTGTTGAACCACTGTTTAGCCTGGTGAACTGCTGTTGCTTGGCTATATTTGGTTCGGCTAGACGAAGAAACAACTCATGCATTACTTCTTCGCCTTCAAGAGTGGAACGCGACAGCGTTCCCGTCGACCCGCCAAGGGGTGTAAGACAATGGGCTACAGGGCAGCGACTACGCACCCCGCATTGGACGCGGTGAGCGTCGAGCAAAGCAGCGTTCGGCGCGGCAACGAAATGTGCGCCTGAGCAAGAGACGCACGCCTTAGAAACAGCTCGTTTCTAAGGCAACACCGCATTCACTAGAGGCGCTTTTGTACCGCTTTGAAGCATCGTACTCGTGGCTCAGTGGTAGCGTCTCCGTCCCACACTCCGGAGACCCTGGTTCGATTCCCACCCAGCCCGTCTTGCAAGAGTTGAGCCAAAGCCACTTCTCCTCTGTCGTGACGTCACGGTGTCACGTGATTTCATGGCGACACCGCCGCGCCTGAGGAGCTGGGTTGAGCTCTCGTAATATGCTTCGCATAAAAGGTCTGCCTGAATAGGGACAGGAAATTCATATATAGCCTACCTGAAAGCGAGGCATTCTTATATTGTATGACTGAAAAAATATTGTGCCAACGTTATCTGCCACTTGCGTTCAGTCAGGATCTGATGCATCTGCGCAAAACAGTGGCGCTCCTGCAGCAGGTTCATTCGAAACAATCCACACGTTTGCGCAAGTCGTTGTCACCCGAATATTCGACAAGTTCGAATACTAATAATAACTAATTATAAATTTCGAGTATCTGGATACTCTTATAGATGACAACTATAACAAAAAGAAACTTGAACAAACTTAACGAATAGCATTTACCGTCTCGCATTGCACCAGGCTTTCTTTTTTAAAACACCCGCGCAAGATAAGAACTTGCCATGCGACCCTGCGTAGCCTCCGGGATCTCCGACTTTCCATGTAGAGGTGGTCGACGGGTTGAAGGTTTATAAGTGTGCAAACTTCTTGCAAGTTAGTCACACTTTATCCAGTATAAAAATAAGTCTAATATTATTCAAAGAATGTGTCTCTTTAGCTATCATTATCATCAATCAACTAGGGAAACGAAAAAGCGGTTCTCTCGGTTTCCTCGCCGCTATGGTTCCCTAGGACCCAGTACCCACTTCGCGGCAGCAGCCATGTAATCGTATGCATCCATGAAGCTGATCGCTTGGCTGCCGGGTTTTTATTCTGCGACGCTTCCGTGCAACTGGGTCCGTTGCCACTTATGCCCACCATGGCACCGTCAGCCCGAATCGCCGCTGCGCCGGCCTGAAGACCCGGCGCAGCCGTATTTCGTAGCCACGACGAGCCCTGGGCAACCGCCGACGCTTGGTTAGCTTCGCCGCCCGCCCTGCTTGTAAACATGGCGGACGTCTCTGTCAAACCAGGTGAGACCTCCTTTGCAAACGTAGCCGCTAATCTACTGGGACCAGCGCGATCATACTCGAGCACAGGCGATCGCGGCGCGGTGATTGTTCCCGCGCGCTTTGTTACCTGTGGCTGCGCTTGTGCGACCGTTGCGCGCGCACGCGTGCTGAGCGGCTTCGCCGCCGATGTGCACATCGCTCCTCTGCATTTGAAATTTCGAGCAAGTTCATCACCGCGAACCTGTTGTTTGTATCGCAGGGCGTTCGTCTTTCGTTCGGGAATCGGCCTGACAAAACGTGCAAATGTTTCGGCCCGTAGATAGTCTCCGAAGTTCCGAGCGCGCTTGGAACGGGCCCCCTCGTAAACTACGGAGCTATCGCGTTTTGAAGCGGTGGCGCTCCTCCGGCCAGACTTGCCTTATTTTGTTTAGCTTTCTTTGGTGTCTGAAGGCTCTCTTGCGGTTGGTCTCGGCCAAACGGTACCCGTCCGGTGCTTTTCGTTTCGTTTTTCCTTCGCGCTTCGAGAGAGGGCGCACGAACACCGGAGAAGACACAAATTTGTGTCATGTGTGACGATCACTGAAATGAATGAACGACTCGAATCGCTGTCGCAAAATAGAAGCGTGTGTATATAACACAAATGTGTCCATGTTACCAGCGTCTGGTTATCGTCAAAGTTTCGCGGAAGGTTCCGCCGACGCGTTTGCAGCTGTGCGATGTGCTCGAACTGTGAACGACTGCATTAAAAGAAATAAAAGAAAAATGGGGCGGGGGGGCAGTTGGAACCATTTGTTATATACCTTCGCCTTTTGTTTTTCGCATGCAATTTCAGACGCGTTAACTGACGAGGGCAAAGAGTTTCACTCCGTCAAATTTAATTAACCGCACGTGTCAACAAGTGGTAGATGCTCGTGCAGCTGCGCTTTCAAATTTCTTGATGATAGTGATCTAGGGAAAGGAAGGACGCCGGCCGCATGCAAAATGTGCGCGTGCTCATTTTCTAAATGTGCAGGTTGTTGCCAGGGTTTTTTTTTTTTCCAGCTCCATGGATTGGCTGGTAAAATATTGCCAATTGTTCGGAGTGCATATGATATTAATTAAGGGTTAAAACACTTTTTACAATGTTTCAGTACACTTCGTTTTTGTTAATGTTGTTTTAACTTTGTTAGTATGTTGTCAAAAACCTTTGGTCTCGATCGCTAAATATGGAAAGGCGTGCTGTTCGTGTTAAAGTGGCTTTACTGCCATTTTCATTAAGGATCAGAATTTTGCCAGCCTATATCGTATAATCGTATGAAGATATTTACTAACCACCATGATTACACCATATTATTGTGGTGTTTGCATATAGGAGGTCTACTCGGAAAGCTTCTGGACTGGTGATTTCGTCGATGCTGCCGATCTGTTGAAGCATCACTGCTGTGTCTTTTTCAGTCCGTGTGGCCATGTATTCTTCCAGGGGTAGGACGTTTAGTTCCTGGGTCATGAAGCGAGCATTCATCGTCTCTAATGACATTTGAAAGAAAGGTGTCATTAACAGGAGTTGGAGATCTTGGCAAACGTAAAGCCATCAGATTTTTTTTTCTTTCTTTTTGTCATTAATAGCCTGGCTACAGGCACTGGTGCAGCATGCCTCATCTCCAAACCTACCATCAAAATGTTGGGACAGCTTCCATGCCAACATGGCTTGGGAATAATCTGATGCATTGTGCCATTTCTGGAATTGAACTGGCCGTTGATCAACCAGAATGCTTGTCATCAGTATTATTAGTCCTGCCTGCTATAAATTAGTAAAACCACAGACCAATTTGGGAATCATTGAAGTGCATCTTCTTCTCCAGGAGCTGTCTCACTTTCTAGAGCATTATACCCAAGACGGGCGGTTATGGCATTCTGCTCGGCACAAGATTGTGCGCTGAACTCTTAACCACAGTTGCTGTGTTCAAATGGGTGTGGAAAGCAAGAACATTTATGTATCAATTTAGATGCACAACATGGAACACCAGGCGGCAAGAATTCGAGCCCTCCACTATGGCGCTTACCATAGCCAACAGTTTTACCCAACTTGCGACAGAATTTTATGCAAGTGCTTGGTACCGTGGCAATATGCAATCTGCCATGACAATATTCACCAAGAGCATGTTGCATCTCTATCACAGCCACCTGAAGTGAACGGACATGCCATCAGCGCACTGCGAAACCATTGTGACGACGCAACTTTCGCCTGCTGCCCCTTGCTCAGGCCTCCAGAGACGCTGCGCACCGAGAGCCAGCCACCATGCTATGTGCGTGACTTTTGTCGAATTTTCAACCATGCCCTTTTCGGCCACATTTTGCCATCGACTGGCTACGTAGACCTAATTCTGCATACGAATGAGTACGAGTACAGCAAATCACTGCGGACCTTCACGATGGCTCCCACCTACACTTCAGACACTGAAGGCTAAGCCGCCATCCATACCCACTAACGGGTGAGCCTGAAATGTCTTGTCACAAATACAACATCTGCACATGCTGGACAATTAATATACCGGCTGCCGCAAGGCTTGCACTTCATCGAAATTCCACCCTACGAACTGCAATCCTCCCTAGGGCTGACGTTCCTGATAAGTGAGGCAGAGCTATGTTCCATCCTTATTCGCATCCTACCTGAGGGAAACGTTGCCCTGCTCACCTGCCATACTACTTCTGAAAATGCAAAGCTTTTGGCAGTGAATCCTTTGATCGTCCTCACTTCCAACTAGCTGCTCACGTCTATCGAGCCACTCCGCCCAACACCTGCCGAGGAGTCATCCATCATATAACACCTTAAATTTCCTCGGCTGAACTCGTGGGAAACATCTGGGACCCCGACTTGGGCATCCTGACTGCACTCATTATGGGCTCCACACATGCTGGATGAACTGTTGGGGTGTGATGGTGTACTGTGCCCCATACAAGCCCCGGGCACAATTCTGCACTGCTTGCTCCATCCTCGATCACTATGCTGATATATTTCCCAATACCAGAGTTATAAATTGCCTTATGTGGGCTTACATTAGGCTCGCCAAACCAACTGCACGCCTGCTCCAGCGGGGACCACCAAGCTGGAGATTCTCGCTGCGAAGTCTGAGCGGCTGCAGACTGCATCTTCCGTCAAATGGAGTATGCACATTGTCTGCGTCTTCGTGCTTCCGCCAATAATCTCCAATAAATGGAACAGCCATCACGTCAGCAGCAATTCATTCTCTCGACTACCTTGCTTACCCAGGCAGTATTCATCGCCGAATCATCTGCCTCAATTGGGACATCTCTCTAAACCAAAAGCATCAGCCATGCCAGGAGCAGCAGTGTACCCAAGAGCTGCTCCAAGACTCCTATCGCTCACCCAATGGCCCAGTAGGCCAAGCTGCCGCAACCTCGCAGGCTGCAGCATAACACCTTTCTCAGGCAAGTCAACCAGGCAGCCATTCCTCAGCCCTTCTTCCCCCAAACACATTCAACAGCCCCTAAACCCGGGTAAAGCAAAATGCAATTATCGTGCTACTGCCCTCTGTACCAACTACCTTCGGGCAGCAGAAATCGACTCTCCTCCCCCTTTCCCCCCCTTTCATATTTTATCTGCTGTGGACATTGCTCCAGGTAATAATAGAGAAACATCTTCTTTCGAAACCTCTTCCGCAACCCTTACTCAACAACTATATACCCCTAGTCGAAGTCTACAGACTTCATCACCCGCTTCTCCGTCTTGAAATTAACGTGCTGCACTTGAACCAGTCGGGTGATGCCTCTTTGCAAAAGGTATTGAACGTCTTGCGGCATGCCCTTTCATCACCTCCTGTGGCTTTCACGGAAGTCTTACACCAACACAACTCTTTAGAACAGTGCTTTGAAAACATATTCTTTAGGGTCGAAGCAGCATCGGCCTCTGTCCGTCACATCTTCATAACTCTTCCCACCCTCATCCATGAAGCACTGTACAATCGTCTGGCACACTGCTTCTGTGACATTGATCATCTGTATCGCTCTCATAGCCCCTGCCTACCCCTTGCGTTTTCCTCAGTAACATCTGCTGCCCCTCTTGAGTATATAGCACTAGCTTAGATAACTTACGTCTTTCACCTTCGCCCTACTCTCCTCTTTTCTAATCTCATTGGAGGTGATTTAAGACCCTGCACACTGCCTGGTGCTATTGAAATAACACCCCTAAAGGCACTCCCCTCCTAAAAACTTTTGAGATCATCCTTTTCTTTAACTTAACAACACAGATTCTGCCACGCGCCATGGCAACTCTGTTCAACGGGACACGACACCGAATCTTACTTACATATGGGGATCCTTGATCGCAATGTGGAACAACACCCTCACAGGCTACCACACTTTTCTTACCACTGCTCTGCATACCACAGCATTCAAGCACCGCCGAAATTCTGTGTGTATTAGGAACTGGTCCCGGGTGAGACAGGTGCAACAGGCTGCCCCCGTTGCCTCCACACTGCTGGAATGGATTGATGGGCTGCATTTTTGTGTTCACGATCACACTACATAGACTTGGACAAGCGCGTCAGATGAACCACCCGATCAACATCTCCTGCATCTTTGGGATGCTTGACAAGGCCTTCTGAAATGATGGCGATGCAACAAAAGCAACCGTCGTCTACTTGCTTGAATTAACTGGCTTAATGAAGAAGTCATCGATTATTCCGACACACTTACGTGAGATAGCTTGCTTCACACTTGCGACTGTCTAGCCACTACCATGCATCTCAGCTCTGCATGGCATCTCCTCTGCTCCCTACTTAATCCTGCGGCCGGATGCGCAAGCAGCCAGCACGCTCAACGCAAGATCCTCAACTCTTATGACACAGTGGAAGCTCTCTATCATGATCTCCTGGACACCTACGTTACCCCATACGATAAACCAGCATACCCAGATTACACAGAACCGCCCCTCAATCAATCCCAATCTTTTGTATCCTTTCACTCTTCATGAACTCCACACAGCTGTTTCATATCTCCGAAGTAATACCTGTCTGGGTCAAGACAAAGTCTCCAATCGTTACCTTCTCAATCTCGCCGACTCAGATTACGATTTCTTAAACCGCCATCATCCCACATGTGTACATCTTCGCGGAAGAACAGCCTCTGTGATGTCACAGGTGGGGTGGCCATCGCAACAACTCTCACACTGTGTAGTCCGGCCCTCCTCCCCACCCTTTCCCCCCCAACATCCACCAATCTATCCCCTACCTCTACGGCTGCTTGGTTGACTCTCATAGCATTATTCATGGCTCACCAGGACATGGTAAGCTTCATCGCAGAAGCGATAAAAGGCATGCCCTGCGGGACCCTGGACTGGAGAGCCCTCTACACAGCTGCTCTTATTAATAAAATGTATCATCTTTTGCGAAAATCCAGGATACCTCTGCACATAGGACACATCCGGAGTTTCACAATGCTGACCCTTCATGCCTAGGGAACAGTAATCTTGGAGGCTGAGGCAGTAATCACAACTTCATGACTGGACGTCATAGGTGACATGCACATCACTTCGCTGCACTAAGATGTGATGCTGCCGTTCATGCACCCATACATGCCATCAGTGCAGCTATGCAGTGCACATCGACATCAGGCAAAGGAACTCTTGACCTGAATTTTCCTCTGTCACCTTCACATTGCCCATCGATACCTTTGCGAGTGGAGGCGGGGCTAGTATTTGGTTGTCAAATGAGGTAGGAGTAAAGGTCAAATGAAAAGACGCTGAAGACAGGAACACAATTGTAGGACCTATTTACGGTGCTTAAGGTGGTCATGCGACATGACATAGACAGGACAGGGGCTGATCGGCATTGATCTGTGCTTGTGATGCTGCGTACCGTATGACATCGATGAAGCTAGTTGCTTCACTGACGCTGCCATGAAGTGATCATGGCACCGTAGTCATGCCATCGAGTGAAGAGGCAAATTTCACATCATGGCACTTTTTATTGTATTTTTAGCCACTGTGGCTGGTGTGCTCCGATGTACGTCATTATCAACATTAGCATTTTCAGAAGCTGAGGGGGAAGGCAATGGCTGCATGCCCTAATCATGTTTTTTCTGGGTCCAATAGAGCCAGAGGAGGAAGTGGCAGCCGTAGACACTGCAGATGCCACAGCAGCGGCTGACCTGCAGACGACACCGGCGCAGGCAGCCGGGCGCCGTACACGCAAACCCGTCCAGCCTTTGGGGGGCGTGGTGACGCGAAGGACCTCAGCTCGACAGGTAAGCAGAGCGCACAAGGCCAGAAAATTGAAATTTGGTTGAAACACTATACATAGGGTTCCTCGTTTTCAAGTAAACTCTGGTAATTTCCTGTTTCTTGCACGTCAGGCAAGTTTTATCAAAGTTGGGTTAACTGTTTAATGATGGCACATAGAAATACCTCAGAAAAATGCCGATTTTCTCTCTCAATGTGCATAATACATTGAGAATAAGCATAATCAACAAAAAGAAAAAATATTTTGTGGTAACTTTTTCAGCAATAGGAGGGAAACACCAGGTAGATAATTCGAAGTGGTCTCTGCCCCAAGCTATGTATGGCATTGTTGGGAATTTATGTAGACAGCTCTCATTGAATGCGAACCATGGGTCTTCATTTCATTTGTACATCTATATCACGTTTGATACCACTGCAGCTTTAGATGTTGCATCGGCTTGTCTCCTCTGCATGAGCTTTCAAAACAAAGCGAATCGCTTGCCAATCCTCTTCCTGCTCAACCTGTGTTCTTGCTCTAAAGCAACACATGATGCTTGCTGCCTGTCATTCAGTGTTGGCTGAAGGCATTTAGTCGGATAGTTCGTACTCAATAACAAAACTGAGAAAGAAGAAAAAACATTGCTGTATGTTGCCTGGAAGCAACATTCATAACGTATTCGTCAATGGTCGCTTTCGGTGAGTGCTTAATGGCCGGATGAGCTGATTGGCTAGTTGAGCACTATGTGACGTGGAAGTGGTATCGCTGAAAGTGATTGTTCAAAATATATCCCATGATTTTTCCGTGAAGTTTGCTCTTTCGTAAAGCCAGAATTCTCCCCACAGTGGGTGGCAGGGGTAATGCTGTCACCACTCCAGTTTACCACCCAACCTTTGAAAGGGGTCCGTGTCATTAGGATGATCGATCTGGCCAAAACTAAAAAATTTTCTCGTCTTTTTTTTTTTTCATGCTCCTCAGTTATGTCTTTATCACTATGGGAAATCATAATAAAAAAAGTGAAGTAGAAGGTGAGGAAATTGCACTTTCCTGGTGTGCTGTCAACAAAAATCGGGTAGAAAATTGGCCATCCGCAGGCGCCATCGCACAGTGAAATGCGCTGCTTTCCGTTGATGCAACACAACTTTTTTGGTACCATCATAAAGAGGATAGATGGGAGCTTCAGAAAGACACAACACCCAAAATTGCTGTGCAAAAACAAAAGAAGTGAGGGCAAAGAGGGAAAGCTGGCATTGCGATTCTATACTGCTACCATATGTATCAAGGAAGCACTCTTATTGACTGATGCAAATTTCAATTGCCAGCACATGCTTTGCACGCATTTTGGAAAAGGTTAGCTTTGTAATTAATTGTCTCAGAGATGTTTAAGAAAAAAAATGTGGAGTTTCACATACGAAATGCACCAGATTATGAGGCATGCCATGGTGTGGGAATCCGGAATTGTTTTGACCACATGGGGTTCTAACATGCATTTAATGTGAGTGCACGAGCATTTCTGCTGTGGGAGGAGTTGCGAAGACGTAGCCGCCGTATCCACGGTTTATTTAGGCCGGCCAGCCATGGCGCAGGAGGATCTCGCGAGAGGCCGACACCGCGGTTGCCCAGGTCGAGCGCCTAGCTTGTTCTATTTTTGCACTTCCTGCACATGAGCCCATCTTCTTCACCTGCTTTGGAGACGATATTCGCGCCGCTGCAGGGCTCCCCTCCTAGTGTGAAGCGTGATTGAAATAAATTCCAATGGTAAAGTCCAGGGGAAGTGTGCAGATGGGGTCGTTGTTGGTAGTGTCATCATCATCATCAGCCTATTTTATGTGCACTGCAGGACGAAGGCCTCTCCCTGCGATCTCCACTAACATCTCTCCTGTGCCAACTGATTCCAACTAGCGCCCGCAGATTTCCTAATTTCATCGCTCCACGTAGTCTTCTGCCGTTCCCTACTGCGCTTCCCTTCTCTTGGCACCCATTCCGTGACCCTAATCGTCCGCCGGTTATCTAACCTGCGCATTATGTGACCTGCCCAGCTCCATTTTTTTCTCTTAATGCCAATTAGAATATCGGCTATACCTGTTTGCTCTACAATCCAAACTGCTTTCTTTCTGTCTCTTAGTGTTATGCAAAGCATTCTTCGTTCCATCGCTCATTGCGTGGTCCTTAACTTGTTCTCAAGCGTCTTTGTCAGTCTCCAAGTTTCTGCCCCATATGTCAGCACTGGTAAAATGCATTGATAGTACACCTTCCTTTTTAATGATAATGGTCAGCTTCCAGCCAGGAGCTGACAATGTCAGGTTCATGCAATCCGAGGGAGATGTAGCAGGCAGCACCGGCAGTGTAGGTTGTGAGTGAAGCACAGCCACAGTGATGCCATAGTGTGATATCACAACTTGCCACAAGTTCTTATAGGTGCCTGGGCCTGCACCAGTCGGAGCTCCAAAAGTAGACTGTTTGGCACCTCGAGACTTGCGTGGAGATAGTGGAGAGAGTGCAAGTGTTGGTAGCTCATGTTGTTGACGAAGACATGATTCTCGAGATGAAGAAACCAGGGCAGAGCAGCTCCTGTAAAAGCTCGGTTGGTCATGCATCCGTGGAAGGTGTGAGCACAGATGCATTGAAAGGCTCGCCTGCTGCTGCTTGCAGAGAAATCTCGAATCCCGATATGCGTCGGGGTTGCAGAGGTCGCTTAAGGCATCGTGTGTTTGTCGTGTTGCCGCACCTGCGAGTGTGAAATTTGCGCCTAGTAGAGTCAGTGGGAGAGCCTCTGAATCAGTGGCTAGTGAGGTGCCCCCGAACAGAAAGTGGACAGCTTGTGGGAAGGTTGTGTGTTCGTGTCATGCCCGGGTCACCAATTTGTGGGAGGCGGCGCGAAGAGGTAGCCGCCGTAGCCATGGTTTATTTAGGCCGGTCAGCCATGGTGCAGCGGAATCTCAGGAGAGGCCGACACCATGGCCGCTCAGGTCAAGCACGCTAGTTTGTTCTATCCTCACGCTACCATCGCGTGAGCCCATCTTCCTCGCCTGCTTTGGAGGCCCATTAAAATGTGGCTGCCATAGAACTCGAAATTGCAGAAAGGTTGTATTAGAGATAAAATCAAAAGAAAAGAAATAAAACTTAGCTGCATGTTTAAGCCTCCCTTTTCCGGTTGCAAGATGTCCGCACCTCAAAATTTTCTTGGAAGAACCCTGCATAAAGGGTAGTAATAAAATCTGGTGTTACAAAAGTAATGAACGCTGCCCACCTTGTGTGAGCACCTGAACCAAGAGAATGCTTCGAAAGGTCCGCGGGTTGAACTCTCAGTGTAAGAAGGAACTGGAGAGGATGAAAACAGAATGGGCCAATGCATTGAAGAAGGAAGGGGAAAGGAATTGCACCACTGGCCCTGTGGGGATGCTTGAGCTCAAAAAAAAAAAAGTGTTGGCTGAAGTCGAGATGTAAATGTCCCTCATCCAAACCAAACTCTCTAAAGCAGTGAAACCTGAGGTGTCGGCCGTGAGCTTAGACTGTTAGCATGGCTGAGGTTGGCTTGCCAGCATTGTGTTGTGATTTGTTGCTCTTATTTCATTCTCAAAAAATATGTTCTCACTTGTTTTAAGGCAGAGGCTGTGTTTTTGACAAAATGATGCATTGTGTGCCTTGGTCACATTGACGTGGGCACATTAATCTTGCATTAGGCACCATTATCTTAACGTTGCAAATAATTTTGACATGTAGCATCAGTGCTGTGTATTTTTATGGAATAAATCCAGTGTTCTGCTGGTGCTGAGCATCCTCGTATTGCTTGTAGTACTTGCCAACTGTGAACAGAGTGTGCAATCATCACGCTTCACCGGTGCAATGTGTTTAAGAAAAATAACTCTACATATCTTAGCCTTAGTTCAACAAGTTAACTGACAGACTTCCATAATGTGCAGTTAATGTAAATGGATTTTATAGCTACGTTTGCTGAGAAAGAATCTCGCTTGTGACAAAACTCGGGCACCATAACCAATGAGGATCAATATTAGTATATTAAAATATCTTACATTCCAGAATATTTGGTTCTGTATGCAGCTCTTTTTTATTATCTGTATTGATTCAGTTTGCCATGTTTTTTTTTTTTTGGCTATGTGTTTCTTTTTTACAACTTATTCTAAGCATATTCAATTTGCTGGTAGTTCCCTTCCTATTCAACTGCACCCCAACGAGTGCCATTCACTTGGAACAGGTTTGAAACGTATTCAGAGGTGATTGCTTCCTCCTGGGTCTGAAATACCAATGATTCCTTAACATTAAAACTTCAAGACATTCAGATCCTGTAGAACATTCGACAAAGTCACGAGTTGCAGGATTAAGGCTGTTTCCAACATATTACAGAAGCTTACCATTGAGAAAGACAGTTCGTGGGATGGTTGGTAGGAGCAAATGGTTAAATCTGTAAAAGCTTTTAAGTAAAGTTCTTGGACGTCATAGTCTAATGTTTGAATAGCTTGCCAACATTCTCATTAATGCAGAAGTTGCCATCAATTGTCACCCATTGAGTATGACTGTGAGGAGCTTTGAGGAAAAGAAATTCTGACATTGTCTCATGTGATAGCAGGAAAAAGAAGAAGAAAAAAACAACAACAGGAGATCGCATTGCGTGAGGCAAGAGTTGCTTTTGTGCCCTCTTCTACTGCTATCAACATTGGGCACTGCTGGGGATAGTTGTAATCACTCCCTAATATGTTTTGGAGATGATAGCAAAAAAAAATTTATTTGCTACAGCTGTGGTCAGCGCACTTACCACCGCCAGACCTGTCTCAATATTGAGAACTTTGTCATCATGTACAAAGACTTTAAAAATGGTAAACAGCTCAAATTACTGAGGTGTTCAAAAGATGAGACGAAGCTGTGTGGTTAAGCCATTGAGTAGCAGAATTTTTTGATGGCCAGAACAACTTCTGTGCCTCCTAAAGACTAACATGAAATGGGAGAGACTTATTCAGTGCTCAGCACGTTCGAAAAATAGGGCAATAAATTTCTCCCAGTTGCGACGAAAGGCAGAAAAGCCAAAGAGGGTTAAGCGACACGCCACTGACAACTGCAGCTCGAGCCCAGTTGTGAGGGTTAACCAAAGCCGGAAGTTCCTAGAAAGCAGGAATGCAAGGAATGTCAACTTGCCACATCGAGGGTAGATGTCTGCTGGCAACCTACGGTCATTCTGGAGGGAAAGCTCATGCTAAGAAGGCACATTGTGGGAACTTCTTGTTAATATAGTTTACTTTGCATTCTGTGGAAGTTGATCGTGTGACTTCTCTCATGTTAAGTTAAAGAACCTGTTGTCCTCTCTCGTGCAACAAAAATGGTACATTTACAGCCATCGCCACTCTGAGTGCATTGTGGGAAAAAGAAACTCGCACAAAAAGCCAATCACATATCCCCTTCAGTGACGAATTGTGGTCTGTCAATAAATTTGTCAAAGTTGCATAATTTTATTCCAAGGCCAAGAAGGTAAAGGTGGCAGAATGCCTTTCAGCATTTCCTAGTGAACTCCTCGTAATTGGAGAGTAATGAAGTCTTCACTTAGTGTACAAACAGTCGTGTTGTGTTTCTGTTTAACAATATTTGACTCGCCAGCTTATAGCACATCTACAATTAATACGGTAGCACGTTCAGCAAAGTGCTATTGGGTAAGCAGACTGCAGTGAAATGGAGGACCATTGGGTAAACAGTGTGTTCGATGTACAGCAGAATGTGTGTGGTTTGTTTCTTACGACAGCTTAACGGAACTGGCAAAAGAAAAAAAAAAGAATTTGCACATGCGTGCATGCACCATGACTGAAGGGGACATGTTAAGCAGTAGCTCATTGGTCAGCACACCTGGCTCCCAACGCACCTTGCCCCAGCGGCAGGACTCCGATATCCACTTGTGGCACTGGTAGGCAAATTATCACTTTTCTTCGGCTTAATGGGGAGGCTGAAACTGGGCATGAGAAGGTGGCCCAACAATGGTGGCATAGCAGAGTAGACAAGACAGATAGAGCAGCAATAAAGAGTTCAAGGCACATTTTGGTTGGGCTAGGGTTGGAAGTGCGCCGTCAACTGTAATTTCGAATGAAGTCACGAAATTTAGCATAACGTGCATGTTCACTGGCAACCGAACACGCAGCCATTGACATGCATTGGCTAGTGCCTAGCCCTGGAACCGAAGCCTAAGCGATCCCTTTCAGCGTGGTCTTTGGAGTGTGGGTGTGTTTGGTGGCATAATTGTAACTATCGTGCTAGAAAATGAAAACAGTATTGTGCTTTATGTTTTGTTTTATATAAGTGTTATGTGTTTGCATACACGCAGACTAGCTAAACATGATTTGAACTGGTGCTTATTTCATGGATCAGTCGAGATGGAAAGCCGCGCTGATTAATTAAGGTCATACGGTCTGCCCAGTGTGTAGCTCATCAGTTTCATTATATATTTTAGCATTCAATTTTGCACCCTGTTGGTACATCTGCATTGTGTACCGGTTGAAAGCCATGCGTGCGACATTCTAAATCTATTTCGCATGTGCGCAGTTGACAGGATGATAGCACGGTATGCCGACAAACGACATGTTTTCCTTCGTGAAACTTCTTGGTCACAAATATCCAATGGCAACCGCAATCGTCAATCAAATTTGCACTCAGGCTAAGCTATTTTCTGCGCGGCCACACCACACAAGATCAGACTTTTGCAACTGCAGAAGGCAAGCCGAGGATGTAAAGTTCGGTATTTAGTCAACCTTAACGGCCAGATGGTGGTTGTGATTAATTAAATGTTTGGCAAAAGCGCAAACCTCCGAAATTGCCTGCCTGAAATTGTGCAGGAAAATGTTTAATTATCTAAATTTATAAATTTACCTAATGAGTGAGATAATAATGAAAAAGGTATGGATGACATTGAGAAATGAATGATAATAGCATTTAACGCATCGTAGGATTCGTAAAGACCTTTCCTTTATAACGACAAAGAAAGCCCATGTAATAAATGAATAATAATAATAATAAAGAAGCACTGCAACTATGACAGTGTTTCTGCCCACCAAAGATTGCATCAACCTTTATGCAAACCTCGTCGAAAGGGAGCACTGAAAACGAGCGTCCATGCTTTTTCTCGCTATGTCAGCAGTTCTTGGTGCGCATCTTTCGTAATTATCAAAGGTTGCATGGTGAGGTTGCATGATTTTGTAAATGTGCACTATTAGAACTGTTGCAAGACTGCATCCCAGGATTAAATGTTGTGGGGTTCTCCTCTGTGCTCTTGGGACAAAGGAACGACAACACAGTAGTGCAAACAATCACAAGGGCATTTATTGCACCTTTCATAGATCAATGCCTGCTTGCCGAGTCGCTATCCACAAAACATGCCGATGGGCGCGCGACAAATCTAGAAGTCCGACTCACCGCAACCGGAAAACGAGCGAATATGTTCGCCCCGAATATGTTCGTCCCAACGCCTGGTCGTTCGCGTGTTCGGTCACGCCAACGGTGGCGCATTCGAAGGCGGCCATGCGAGACGGTCTCGCAGAAGCATGGGTCGGCGCACGTGCGGCATGGCACGTCCGTCCCGCTTGCTGTCCCAAATCCAAGAGAGACCGCCTTGTCTTCCGGCGCCCAAGTAGCCCCGCCTGTCGGCGGCGTTAGCAGCGCAACACTCACGCCATCTCTCGCACTGCGCCCCAACCACATCAACCGCCGCGGGCATCAAGCAGGCCACGCGGCGAAGCCGCACTACAGGAGGCGTGCTATGCGGGAAAAACATCAGGGGATGCGCGAGAGTCGCGCATCCCCACAATGTTTATAATAAACACAATATACTAGATTACCACGTTTACGTCTGAGACCACGTTTTATTGCTGCTGTATGGACACATTTCATATGATTTCTTTTTATTTCGCATGCTTGTTTTTTCTTGCTTTTTGTTTTTGTCAGGGAAAAAAAGACCACACAAGACCCAAGTTGCTACATGTGCTGTTATCAGTCATTTCTCGACGTATTCCACAACCTTTGCATTGGCACCTTATTGAACAAGTAAGATAACAAATGTTAGCTGATTAAACTTCAATACCGTTGACTCTCGTTATAACGGACCCTGATAACCCGACAAGAAACGTCTGTTTTATCCAACGTCCATAACATCCGAAACGCCTCACTTCCGTAATTTTTGTCGCAAAAATTGAGTGACGAACGTCCAAAGTAAAAAAACAAAAAGTCGCAGTTTCGCCTGAAAGGCAAAGCATCGATTGCGATAGCAAATTAGGCAATACGTGTATAAGCGTGGCAGCAGCAGCGAGCGAATTGACCTTCCTGCTGTCTCTCACTTCAACGCAAACTTAACAGCAGCACAGCACACACGAAGCTGCCGGCACTGGGCACTCTTTGTTCACATCGCAGATCCCTTTGAAGAAGAGGCCAGAGTGGACGCGCACTTTGTCCACATTGCAGATAGCTTTCAAGAACGGTGACCGCGCCCTTAACAGCAGCCACTGCAGTAGAACCCCCTTTGTCTTTCCCTCCCCTCGCCTCCCACCCGTGCATCACGTGCAAATGATAGCGTGCTTCCGCCCCGCTTTCCTCCCTACCTTGCCCACAAGATAATGAGCCACGATCGTCGGCTGACCCTCGCAAGTCAGTTGCCAGCCCGTGTTGACATGGCAAAAGTACATTCTATACGGCACATTTTGACAAAAATTGCCGCTGATTTTGTCCGCTGTAGCCGATAGTCCATTGTAGCACGGTCCGTTCAAGCATACTTCGTTGCATTAATAAAATAGGTAGGACAAACTAAGGCTCTGGTTCGTTATATCCGAAAGTCTGCTGTTTGTGGGTCCGTTGTAACAAGCATAGACTGTATTAGTTGCTTGTTCACAATGAAAAAAAAAAAGAAAGAAAAATTTTCTCAACTAGCATTTACATAAGCCTATCAACATAGAGTGGGCACTGTTTGCGGAAAGCCCTCAATTATTTCTCTCTTGGCCACATTTAGTTGGCATATCCTGTACGCAACTTAATGGTGGCTTCTGAGGAACCCGTATGGGCTTCCTTTGTTGCTTCAGGCTGCAGTCGGGAGGGTGAAAATTTTTCCCTATCGTGAATTTCGCTCGCCTTGCCGGCTTCTGCAAAACTAGTTTGCCATGACCTAATAGTGTTCTGCAAAGCCAAATAGAGAACACATTTTCTTCATATGCCTGTATTTCACTCATATTGACCTTTACCAAGCTGCTCTAAGATGCGCATTTACTGTTCCGAAACGGACAATTCATGATCCGAGCCTGCTCCAAAGTGCCAAATTTGCTGCTCCCAGAGCTGCACCAAAATTTCCTTGGCCGCTTCCATTCCTGTTCGGCATTTATGATGTGTCTAGAAGGTGTTTCAAGACCCTCCATGGCTGCTTGGTGGCTGTGGTGTTGGGCTGCTAAGCATCAAGTCGCGGGATCGAATCCTGGCCACAGCGCCCGCATTTCAATGGGGGCAAAATGCGAAAACACCCGCGTTCTTAGATTTAGGTGCACGTTAAAGAACCCTAGGTGGTCCAAATTTTTCTAGAGTCTCCCACTACGGCATGCGTCATAATCAGACTGTGGTTTTGGCACGTAAAACCCCAAAATGTAGTTAATTAATATTAAGGTGTTTCAAGGTTCCTGAAGCTTGTAACGAGATGAGTGCCAAGAGCAAAGAGGAAATCTTTTTCATGTCTTGTGTGTAGCTAAAGAACACTAAAGGACAAGGGAGCCTGGCAAGTCATTAGGGGTTTCTAGAAGCTCAAGAACTGTTTCAGTGCAGCAGTGTGTGTGCAAACAACTTGCCTTTGTCTGCCTCCCACCAGGTAGCGTCGTCGGCATCCCGTGGGAGCGCGGCAACCGAAAGCAGCAACAGCACACCGCGACAAGGCGCACGCGCAACGCGGCAGGCGGGGCCTCGCACGCGAGCCACACCCGCCGCAGCCGCGGAGGCGGATGCACAGGCCGCCACCATGCCGCAGCGGGCTAGCGGCCGGGGCACCTGGAAGCGCAAGAAGTCTGACGCGGAAGAGCTCTCCACATCGGAGCCTGAGATGGAGCATGACGACTCCGATTCTGATCCGGTGTGGGTGCCAGATGCGACGACAGGCAGCAAAGGTGCGGCTGGGGCTGACGCGGACTCGCCAACAGTGGCGAACGACAGCGCAGAGCCCGTGCCAAAGGTGGCGCGTCGCGGGAAGCCGGCGAAGGCGAACAAGGCGAAAGCTGGAGCGCGGAAAAGCGCGGTAACAACAGTGAAGAAACCCAACGGAGCTTCAAAGGGCGAGGCTGGAGCAGGAGGAGGAGGAGGTGCGGCCAAAGGAGGGAGGCGCAGCACTGTGCGCAAGACGGAACCGGCGGCAAGCATCGACCTGGGCAGCGGCGTTGCATCACCAGACTCACTTCAGCTCAAGGTGGAACTGCCTGGTGAAAGCGAAGAGGTCAGTACCCGGCTTTTTCAATTGGGCCATGTGACATTGCGATTTATGCACTAGTAAGTGTCTGCTGTTTCTGTACTAGCTTGTTTGTTGTTGGCACCAGTAGGTATGGCGCTGTTCGCTCGGAAGGAAAATATTCTGCTAGGGCTAAAGCTCCCAAGCAGCCTAAATTCGGCATGGGGGCCTTGAAATTCATGCCAAGCTACTATCTTGATTTCTGACCAAAAATGGACAAATTATTTTTAACAACCCCAGTTTCCAACAAGTTTTACCTCCTCAGAACGAATAAAGACGCGCTGCTGAGCTTGAGATCATGGGTTCTGATCTTCAGGGCCACATTCCTACAGGGGAATAATGTAAAAATGCTCATGTTCTGTTCATGGGGTGGTCGAACCCTAGGGGCTCAATATTAATCTGGAGCCCCCTGCTATCACTTGCCTCGTAATCAGATCGTGGTTCTGGCATGTAAAACCCAAGAACTTTTTTTAAAACAAAGGACTACAAACTACAAAGGAAAAAAAAAGGCGGGGGGGGGGGTGGTGGTCATGAGAGCGATGCAACCTCAGCTGCTGCTGAATGACGCTTGTGAGTCCAGATGGTGTGGGTAAATTTCTCAGTGCATTAACAGCAGCTCTCTATGCGTGCTGCGACTTTGCCACTGCTCTTGTAAGTAAAATTTAGCCTGTGACCTGGAATGGAAAAAGCTGTATTATAACTGGTTATAGACTCTGGTTAATTCGATCCTGGCTTAAGGTCCCGGCCGGCATCCATGCATTTCTATGGTCCCAGACTTTTATTATTCTGACTCTAAAATTGGCTTTCGCCAGATAATTTGAACGTGACCAGTTGGCACGTGCATGCCAGAGCCCAATGGTGTCTCCAACACTGACCCCTTTTGTCTGTCTAGCGTCTGTCTCTACGGAGCTCAGGGGATAGTAAATGCGTTGAACACAGGCCAACTCGTAGAAAAGGCCTATTTTTGCACTGCCCTAGAAAGATTTTCAAGCAATAACTGTACCTCACAGTGCCTGATTATGGTATTTGCCCACTTTTGACATGTGCCTTTTCTTTTTGTTCTCTCCCTCTTTCTTTTTCAAAAAGTTTGCTCGAAAATTGCCTGTGTGGTGCAGTCAAACACAATGCCAAAACCACCTTTGCGGCATTCATAAGCTTTACTGCATAACACAGATGTATCGTGCCGAAATTGAACTTAGGAAACCTGGCAACCTGCAACACATATTAGACCTTTACCCATTTTTCTTGCTGAGAAATTGAGTGCGCTTTAGATTTTCACTTCTGTTTGGGAGCTTTAATGGTCATTTCTATGTCAGTTTTGTACTTTGTATGCGTAGAATGAGGAGCGCATTTGATTCGGGAGCTTGTTTTAGAATCGGAAAAGTACTGGCAAGTGAATCAGCGGTATGCTGTGGCAGTTCTTTTCTTTTTTTTTTTCACATATTGTTTAATTCAACTCACAGAATAATTCGATCAATTTAGACAGTCCCATCAAGGTCTGGTTAAGAGAAGTCTACTATAAATTTGTCTGAACTGTGTTACAATTCGAAAACAAAAAGAAGGGGGACTACTGCATACCAAACAGCCTTTTGTTTACCGTTGCATATCCTCTGTCCTGTTCTGCGATACAGTGGGCAGCACTACACCAACTGGCCTGAAATGCTGCCCTTTATCAGCTAAGCTGTTTCACTTGTTACGTTTAACTATGGCCAATACTAGTAGTATTCCAGGTTCTGACCTTTTACTGGAAACTTTCATTCCGAAACGAAATGCCCAGTCGCTGACCGGATGGTCTTCCGGTTTAATAGGCGCGGCGGCAACGCTGTGTGCAGGGCGGCCTCAGCGGTGGGGTCAAGCGGGACTACACGCGCCGGCCCGCGACCAACACCAGCTCGTGGCGGACGCCGGTGCCAGTTGTGGTGACGGAGCCGGGCGCGGCCAACACATCTGGAGAGCTGCAGCCGGGCGACTACATCATCGCAGTGGCCGACGTGCACCGTGCACGGCCACCCATCTGGCGCATTGAGGGACGGTCGCTGCTGCAGCGCTTCGAGGCCCTTGAGACCGGCGAGGAGACCCTCCTCTACCGAAACAGCTCCTCCGTGAGTGCCTGCTGCGGTAGCGACTGTAGGGTTTCATCACAAGAACACCAGAGGGAAATTTAGTGCTTGTGTCTGTGCATGGCATAGGTTGGCATACCCGCTCACGACTGCACTGACTCGTATTCCCTCCACATGCACCTCACAGGTGTGAAACAAGCATTCAGTGAGTGATGAAAGGTACGAGTGGACATGAGTATAAACAGCAGTGAGTGCCAGTTAACATGTGTGCAAACAAAATTCAGTGATGGTGATTTTGAGTGGGTGTGAGTAGGAATGTGTGTGACTGTTGGCGACTCTGGGTGGACATGAGGATGAGCATGAGCATGAGTCAGTGCCGGTAAATGTAAAATGGAAGTGACAATGAAAATGAGACAGTGTTGGGGAGTACGAGTGGGTGTCAGTGGGAATCTGAGTGAGTGCCGACAAATGGGAGTACACACAAGTGTGACTGGGTTCATCGCCTGCGAAAATATGGGTGATTGAGTATCTGCTTATTTTGCTGGTCGTTGATGCCTGACACCTATGCTGCACTTCACCTGGCATGTCTAAGAATGGCATCGGAGCTGTCTTGCCATGCATTTCGCTGTATTTATAGGTTTGCGTTCTTGACAATGAACGCCCTCAGAAGTTGGCAGGTTGAATGTTTTGCCATTTATTAAGGCTCTGTACAGTCGGATTTTATCATAACGAAATTGTGTCAGATATGAAAATGCCTTCGTTATATCTGATATTTTTTATACGCATACAGCATAAGACTGCTTATAACGCAAGTCGCCATGGTCACAAATTATCTGGTACCACACTATAACCAAGACATTTTTCAGAGGCTGTTGTACGTGCAAAACATGTAGGCCAAGCAGCCCCCTGTGTCTGGAAATCAAAGCATACGACCGGGATGTGCCCTCAATTTCGTTGCCAAGATGGCTCCTCCATTTCCTAAGTACCGTACAGTCACAGCAGTGTATTTTGTTGACTCTGCACCAAATCACAACTTTGGCCGCCGTTTCCAGACAAGAGGGCACAGGCTACGCCTAGCCTGCGGGGTTGCCAGGCAGTACGTCATCGGAAGAAGCTCGCTTTTGATATGTGTTCATACTCATAGACAAATACACGTTGATCTGGCATGACGTCACGTGCACAGGCTGCACTGATGGCAGCGCTCCTGAAGTGAAGTTCATGGCTGGTCGTCTGGCAACTACCCTGAACATACATAGCAAGAGTTTGTATGTGGCCGTACTGGTATAGTGATAGTTTCCTACAAAAGTTCTGGTCAGAACAGTGAAAGCTCGCACATGGACAATGTTCCAAACCAATGAATTTGTGGAACACAGTTTAAACTGACAGCATTGCAGAGTCTAGGTCGCATGCACGATATCTGCACTTCATGACGACGTAAATCACTGTGGGCAAACACGAAACACATTTATGGCCTCAAGTGATTTTTCTGGGATGCCGGAGTTGAAAAAGAAAAAGGAACTACATACTGATCTCTCTATTAAAATTTTTTTCAGCTTGCCCGATAATTCAGCCAATTTTGCAACCCCCTACCCTGTCGGAAAAAATCAGTCGGTGGCTGCACTTTCCACACACAAACTGAAGAGCCAAAGAGCGTCAATTTTCGATACAGACCACGCATGGTTAGCTAGCAGCCGGAGCAAAAGGCTTCTCCATCACATAGGCAACCTGCCGCGCGCCTTTTAAGCACCTCCCCTATTCCCCCCATTGTTGCTGTGATTTTTTTTTTCCTATCCACCCCCCCCCCCCTCAGTTTCTCTTCTTTATTTGCTTGCTCACTCCACGTCGCCACTTCCTTTGCATCACCCTTGTTGCTCTTCCCTCGTCCGACGCACCTCCTTGAGAAGGGCGCTTGCTGCCTCACTTGTGTGCGGGATTTTCCGGTAACCACTTTATAACTAGTATACCGTTTCATGGGGTTGCACTATAAGTGGTATGCAGATACATCTGTGGGAAGAGGAATGGGAGTCAGAATGGAAATACCGCATTTTGTCCAGTCCTACACTATAAGCGGTTATGTTACAAGTAGTACCTCGGGGAAAAAAATCACAATCGGGTCTATGCAAAAGAAACGCGAGAGGGCTGCCACTAACAGGCCACCAAAGGGTCTCCTGTAGATTTTGGTCAACCGTCGACATCTCGCCATGCCGGTGAGAAGCTTGGGAAGAACAATAAATTGAACATACACGCTCTGCACCACTACAAGTACGCCACCGCACAATCTGTGTTATTGCGCAGGATTGTCATGGTGGCCTTGCCAACTGTGGTCTAACCAAGCAAAGCCGCTACCCTAAACATGCACACCGCCTGTAGACTTTTTGGACACTGTGGAACCCCGCGTAGATCCATACTCTGCTACTATGCCCGTGTATCTGACCTCTCTCGATCGCCAGTAAGGTCTGCAACTACAAACGTATTGGCAGTGAGGTTCCCATAGCAACTTGTCACCAGCCACTCTGTCTGCTAGGCTTAACGAGCGCTGCTTCGTCAGGAGTCTGCAACCAAAGTTGTGGTTACGTATCAGTCGATCTGTTGGCGAAATTGTTATGGCCACCATGTTTGTGGCACGCACGCACTGTTCAGGCCCGAAACACCATGTGGCATCCAAAACGTCCGTTATTACCATTATACATTGGTGCTAAAGGTAGGTGGTGGTGCCGCAGGAATGTGCGGGACTGAAAAATGGGGTGTCTGGAAGATCGGGTCAGCGATTGTATCTGACATTTTTGCTACCATGATATGCATTTGTCAGAGCCCACATTACCAATTTCGTTTTAGTAGTAGAATGCTCCATTGAAATAGAGCGTGACCAACCAAATTTTATATTTGCTTTGTCATATCTGATTATTCGTTATGTTTGTATTTGTTATATTGAGGTTCTACTTTAGTTGTTTTTTCAGTGAATGACTAACCAACCTCAACCAGTCATAGGTGCAATCATTGACATCTCTCCTAGCTGCTTTAGGAACTCACTAATGTCAGCCCCCTCTCCATGCTACCTTCATTGATGAAAGTAGTGGTTGCAATGCTTTATGTATTTTTCAATGGTGCCCTCCTCTTCATCTATCACCATGTTCAGTTTAATGCACCAGTGTCCTTCATTATGGCATGCATATTGCCATGTGTTGTTATACTTTTTTTTAATGGTAATAAACACTGGATGATCAGCATTGTCAAGTTGTTGCTCAGTGCAAGGCATACCCTGCTGTATCCAAAATTTCTGGAATATTGTCCCAATCATAATACTTAAGCAATACTTAAACAAAAGGCAGAATGAATGCACTTCTTACCCATAAAATTTTTATTAATGAGATGTGTGTCATAAAAAAAGGTAAAAATTGCAAAAATCAAGATTGTAGGATAAAATTGAACAAAGTTTGTAAATACACGCTTTTATCTACTAAGAAAAAATGTAACAAAAATTATGAGATACGCAAAATGTACTTCCATCTAATTAGCACTATTTCCGAAAAAAATCAAAATTTTTTATTGAACAGGTATTTAACCACAAAAATTTAAGTGCAAGCACTACAGTTCTGTGTGCCAGGCTGCGGCCGTTGATATTCCGGGCTGGCTTGCGTCGTCGTCAGTCTCAGAGTTAAAGTTCGACGAAAAGGTAGCATCCTCAGACTCGCTGCTGCTCAATCCAAGGATACAGTCAGCCACAAATGCAACGGAATTGCGAGATCTGCAATGTTTCGAAGTGCACATGCCGCTCCTAGAGGCGGCCATTTTTGCTTTCTAGTTCGGCGAGTGCGAAAACATCAGCGTATGGTCAGAAATTACCACCTGGAGGAAAAAGGCGAACTGCTTAGGAAACAAAATAATAGTTCTCCTCCTTCACATCCGTTAGCAAAGTGTGTCTCTGAGTGGCGCGAGAAGTCTCGAAACCGGCATTTGAAACCAGAGTTAACAGGCTAATGATACCCAATGGGCGCGGTACGAAAAGAGTTAAATTTATTCGAAAAATGTGTCACGAAAATGCATTAGTTCTATTGGAACTCTGATGCTGCATTTATGAAGTCCAGATTATCCATAAAGTCCGAATTTCTGAGTCCGAAAGATCTGTCGGTGATTGTAGTAGGAGAGGTGTGTCTGGTGAGATTGTGCATGTGTTGCAAATAGTGTACATGTTTGAATGTAAGCAAGCATCCGGGATGACCCTGGAATGTGCTGTGTGAAACACATATATGTCTCGGACACACTTGATCCGGTAGAGTTGAGTCAGCGACTGACAGCTGTGCTCACCACCGTCATGATTGGAGTGTGGCTTGTCTTTGTGAGCTCAAATTCACCCAATGAAGAGTTAAAATTCCTAACTTGCACTTTTGGTAGTACTCAGTTGCTCACCGTCACTACAGTGTAACAGTATGGCTGTTTGTGCAGAGCCTCTAGAGGAGCCTCTCATTTGTTTTGATACAAGTGATCAGTGCCAGCTGTCGGGACTCATAACGTGCTGAAACTGTGTTGATGCAGTTTTCGGCGTGGAACCCGCTGGAGCAGTCCAAGTATGCCAACATCTCGGTGCGGGTGCACTCCAACAGCCGGTCAGCCACCGTTGTCGAAGTGCTCGAGATCCATGCCAGTCCCAGCTCCAGCCTCACCAAGTGAGAGTTCAGGGTGGCACGCTTTATTTTTCTTTCGTCCTTGGGACTTTGTTCTTGATTTCCTTGCGAGTTTCAATGTCCTCAAACTGCACATTGGGCTGCGAGGTGCACTGTAGCAGAGGGCTCTGTATTAATCTTTGCCGCCTGGCTTTTTTTAACATGCAACAAAATCCAAGTGTGCAAGCATTATTTGTGCTCTGCCCACATTGGAATACAGCTGCTTCAGATTAGTTTTAACATGGGGCATGTGCTCAGCAAGAAAATAGATCTTGCATATCCGGTTTTGTTATACAGGAAAACCTCGTTAAGTCGGATTTCGCTGGCCTGAGGATGTCTGAATTAACCAAATGTCAAATTATCAAGAGTATCAAGAAAACAAAACAGATGCTTACTTTGTCAGCGCACTTTTATTTGCTGAAGAAATCGGCAAATCCTGTTTTTATTTTGCACGAAAGCAGTGTGGAAGCTGCAGTTCTCATCTCATGACTGATTAGCCCACACACGGGTGAAAGCCTCGGGACTTCCTTCATAGCGCAGCCTCACCATGCTTCTTCATCTGAGTTGCGCTTTTCACTACTGCGCACACCTCCGAATTATTTTTTCACCAAGTCACTGCCCATTGCTATGTAGACTCTAGGTGCTTCATCCTTGACAGCTTTGCACTGAGTAAAAAATTCACCGACGATTACGATACTCCTTATTGTGAAATTTGAGCGCAGCTCTATACATGCTTTCATTTTGTGATATATTGAGGCAAAAAATATGAGAAAGACATGTAGCAGAGTCGGCAATCATCATAAATGTGATCTGCAGGTTAAGCACGTCAGCTTTTCTCGATGACTCGTCGAAGATTCCAGTGTAATCGCTGGTGCCGCTTGGCTTCCAGAAAGTTCTACACAATTTCCATTGCACATACAACCTGTTTACAAAACAATCGTGAACCACAACAATCGAAACAAGTGTGAACGAGACCAAACCAAGCAAAGCAAACAAGCGCGAGTGAGAGCGGACACAAGCAGACGATAATACGAAATGGTCTGGCAGGTCCGCATGAAGCCAGTTTCCCGGGCATACATCACTGAAGGGGCTGCCCTCATTGGTCTCTGCCATTTGTGGGTCACATCTTTCATCTGCCACTCCGCGTTCGCTCTTTCATCTTTCACTGTTGTGCTCGTGCATTTGGTTATGCCGCCACTGCCGCTCAATGCATTAGGAGCCGAGCTCTAAAACGCAACGACTGTTTGCCACAACCACTGTGGACAAAACCGCGGCTGCTGTCTGTGCAATCATGAACGGCAACCTTGCGGTTCTGAAGGCACGTGACCGAAAACTAATGCTTGCTGCAACTGTGGACGAAACCGCGGTCGCTATCGACGCATTTATGGATGGTGGCTACGCAGTCATGAAGGCACAAAGGTTACGCAGTGCTATGTGTGGCAGTGAACACTAGAATAAAGACTTTAAAGGCACAAATAAGCACCAAGCGTTCTGACATTGCTTTCATTCACTTATGATTTCTACTGATGACTATGGTGGTGCGGAATCCGTCACTTCGTTTTGGTGAACGCTGACGCCGTTTTTGCTCATTTGCGGCACTCCTGAGCGTTGTCCGAATCAACCTGTGTTTGGCCAAATACGTCTGAATTATCTGATTTTGCGAATTAACGAGGTGTTACTGTAGCAGTGGAGTACTCGCTGAAATAAACCATGCCCACCAAAATTTTCTGGCATTGTATGTCACCAGATTTACTTTATTATAGCCAATAATTCATTGTACAGTAGACTGCTGTTAACAGAGAGTTTTATAATAGAGTCCCCAAATGTTGTGGGGCCTCAAAGAAACAGCATCGAAGGCACTGCGCATACGCAATACACAAACTGCATTTGGGTTTTGCATTGGGAACGCTATTTCACCGATATAACGGGAGCCCAAATAGCGGCCCCGAAAGCTTTGCGTCAGCAAATATGGCAACACCCGTCGAAGCGACGGCTCTAACCTAGCACTAAACTGGGCTCGATTCGGGGTAACGCTTGAAGTTCGCAAACTAGGAGAAGTGACTGCAATTATCGCTTTCTCTCAACTAGCGTGTGTTACGCATATTCATTCACTAGATGCCGCTGATTCCAAATTCGGTTGTGGATGTTATGGCTCATAGGCCTAATACGGCTAAGCTTGGCTGGTGAAGGCACGTAAAGTTGGTTTGCTCAAAACTAAGTGCACCTAATCGTTTCCTGGTTACAGAGTAGCCTCTAAATACAGTAAAAGCTCGTTAATTCGAATTTCGGGATAATTCGAACTGTACGATTTGGTCCGGCCAAGCTTCATAGAAGTCCATGTATAAAAAAGCCCGTTAATTCGGACGTGAGTTGGTTCTGCACGGTTAATTCGAACTACGCGCCGCCGCGCCTGGGCGGCGTGCCGCCTGGCACATGGCCAGAGCAGGCCTTGTCGCGAGGCTGCAGCGGCTGAGTTGCCTCCAAAATGGGGAGAGAAGGAAAAAGCGGGTAAAACCGGTGCCAGCACCTGGCGCAGAGGCTGGAGGGCAAGGGGTGACAGCTGTGGCAACAGCTACGCCCTCTCTCTACCTCCGAGAACTGCGGTTTCCGGTTTTGAGCCGCCAATCTCAGAGGCCTAAGAATCTTGTCGTATAGCTGCAGTTGTTAACCGATGGATGGCGCAAACAGCACAAAAAATACAGCGAATCCAGTACATCGCAGCGCCGCTAGCGCTCGAGAATTGAACAAATAGGAGGAGCCTTCGTCAACGTCTTTGTCCTGAACTCGCGGTGGTCTCGGCCGCTTTCGGCAGCCTCGAGTTTTCTGGTTTTCGGCGCGCTTACGACCTTTGTTGTGCGGATCGCTTCAAAAGTTAGGCCTCGGTGGTGTGCTTCGCCGTGCTGACGTGCGGTTTCAGAATGGCGTGCGCTCTGAGCGCTTCTCCTCTGGATTAAGGAGATGCGTGCTCAGGACATACCGCTGAGTGGCCCCGTCATATTGGCGAAGGCAGCGGACTTCGCCCTTCGGCTGGGCTACGACGACTTCGCAGCTTCAGATGGGTGGCTGCACCACTTCCGTGAAAGGCGCCATGCCCTGCTGCTTCCTGGTCGCGGTGTCCTGTTTTTCTTCATTGCTTTCGTTAGTTCGAACTTCGTTTAATTCGAACTGAGATGGCGTCCCCTTGCGGTTCGAATTAGCGAGCTTTTACTCTATTAATTAAACGCGAATACACGCGTCAAAATTACTATTCCTATCATAAAATGGCATATTTTATTTAATTATTTCTAATAGCTTTTCTTCGACGCCGTAGTGGCGCTGTCAGTGCAAGACGCTATCCGCAAACTCAAAGCCCTATTCTAAGACTCTTCAATCCTGCGCGCCCCAACGCTGACACCCACAAAGCTCTTTGGGGCCCCGAACAATTGGGGCCCCTATTCTAAAACTCTCTAATTTGAAGTTGGTTAATTAGATCTTTTGTTTAATTTAACTGTACTGGAATGTCTGTGTGAATCCATACATTGCGGTAGAAGAAAAACTTTAGTTTGAATGCAAAAGCATGCTGATTCGGTTTAATTAGACTGTCACCCGTGCCCCCTCATGCGAGCAGGGGTTACTAAAAACTTGAAAACGCAAGAAATTCAGCAGACGGTGGTACTGGTTCTGTAGACGATGACAGTGACCTGGGAAATGTCTGTTTTGAAGATTTTGTCTGGGCTGGCGACTGCATTGAGGTCTGTGGGCCATTAACGCTGACATGTCTAGTTCTTGTAGTACATTAGAATCTTGTTGATACGTATTGGGAAAAAAAAACACAAGATAAACATGCTAACAGGCAGAACGTATGATCCGATGTCGCTAAAAAAAATTTGGGCTCAACTGTAACGTAACAGCTATGTAATGCGTAAACATTGCACGAATCATTGCAGTACGAGACAGCAGCGCACACCAAGCTGGTGTGGTGGCCCAAGACACGCGTCGTTCATTTTCCGGCTTTGGCAAAGCTTGTCTTTGCGCTCCTCTGATTCACCTGGGGTCAGCAGCTTCTTCGAGTGGGTCGTTTTGACGAAAAGTTTCAGAGTGCGTTTTCGGGGCACATTGTTACAGCACTAGACACCGACAAACCCGAGGCGCACGATGGTCAAGCTTGTGGGGGCCTGAGCGACTTTAGACGCGCGTTGTTATTTTTCCTATTGCAGTGTTTTAAGACTATGACATAAAACCAAAACAAAGTCAAGCTGGTGGGCAACGCAGGAATTCGATGCCACCAGAGCGAAACATGATGCTCGCATTGTGCCGCCTGCAGCAGGGCACAGCAGCGCATTTAAGTTATCGCCTATTCGCCTATTATCATATTTATTCAAATCTAGGCTGATAGTCTTTTTTTTTTTTTTGTCATATAGTAATCATATATCAAACTGTAGGCTTGGCTTATTTTCGATGATTAAAAAAACACGCTGCAGTTTTTCATTCACATTATTAAATATGATGCATAGCTAGCCCCATGTAGAAATATCGTATCACAGCCACTACTTTCTGCGCCACTAGCTAACTGAAGTACACGAGCAACGTCGCCATTTTGACCTGTGTCGTATCGGTGTGCGGTGTGGCGCATCTTAATGGCACCAAACAGGTGTTGTCACTATGCTGCCACTTTCAAATGAAAAGTTGTGCTAGCTGCAGAGGCATTGTCAAACGTTCAAGCCGGGCGGGATTTCGCCAGCTATGAGAAAAACCGGTGGAGGGGGAAATGGGAGACACTTTTTGTGTCTGCCGGCTGCAACAAGGAGACGACAGCATTAAAGGGAAGCTGAAACGGTTTTCAATTTCCATGAATTGCTGGGATTGGGAAGAACAGACCTAATAATTTACGGTTCCGAAATTTTTTTCTTCGTTTTGTTAATATAAGGGGCGGAAATCGCTTCCTAAATCACCCCCGCGGACACGCCCCCATCGCTTCCCGGAGCGCTGGGTGAGGTGGTTGCCAGAGGAGAGAACCGGCGACAGTGGCGTCACTGGCGGGGACCGAGCTGCCGGACCGGCGTGCTGGCATGCGCTGGCATGCCTCTTTCCGTCCTGCGCTTTACTGAACGACGCTACGAGAGATTTGCCGCCGCCGCCGCTCACGTTTGTTTTGCGATTTTCGTAAACTGTTCTTTCCTTCTGTGCTGCGTGAGTGCCTACAGCCAAGAGCGCCCAACATGCCCTCGTTCTGTGCAGCATTCAGCTGCGCGAACACACGCGGGCAAGACGATGTGGTGTTTCACAGGTTCCCGAAGGACAAGAAGCTTGCAGCGCAGTGCGGTGAGGAGAGATAAGTTCGTGCCGACGAAATCAACTGTGCTGTGCTCGGACCATTTCCGCGATAGCCGGATAGCCTTACGACAAATGCGGAAACGCGTTGTTCCTAGCGTTGCTATACTCCGTTTCATACATCAGGTGCAACGCTGTGGAGGCTTGAGATACTTCTTGCAGTGGCTGCGTTCGCACTTAGAAAAAGTTCGGTGTTTCTTAGTTAGTGCTTCGGCATTCTTCCAGCAGCAAGTTCCCAGTGACACTTTAGCGCATTTTTTCTCTCGTCATTGGAACGTGCAGCTACATGAAAAAAAAGCATACGTAACAGCTAAGATTTCCAACGCGCGAGAAGGTGCACACATCGCTCTCGCTTTTGGCACACTCAACATCGTCGTTGCCGCCGTTGCCGCCATCGTTTTCCATATCGGCTGTCGGTTCGAACATGTACGGCGAAAATACAAGCTGTCCGAGACAGCGAGAACGTTCCATAATGCTTACAACTCAGCTATGAAGCCAGAACAGAACAGCGTGCTACGCTCTGAAACGGCGGCGCCGACCGGCGACTGCCACCATTGACATCACAGCGTCTCCAACCAATCATGGGCAACAGCGGCGTTCGCGCGATACCCTGAGGCGCTGGTGCGCGTTTTCATGAAAAAACAGCTGCTTGCACTTGTTTCCGCCCTTTTTGAACGTGATATTCGTGTTCAGGGAACTCAAAACTGTAGAATGCCACAGAGAACTCGTATTTTTCGATAAGTGTTTCAGCTTCCCTTTAAGGAAGATGGTGACGTAGAATGAGCTCGGCATGTTCATATTCAATAATTGCTGTTTTCATTTCGTGAACGCTGTCCTCGCTTTTTTGTTCGGCCTACATTCAAGGTAAGTTTCTTTCTTTCTCTGTCTTCAAGCTTTCGGGAGTCTGCTTATAATCGGGGACGGCCTAGATTCAAGTAAGTACGATTAAAGCGTACAGTGCGCTTGCAAAGTTACTGAACCCCATAGGCTGTGAAGCATATAGGTGAACATGCTTATCACAATAGGGTTGGCGGCAATAGCTATGTGAATGCAATGTGTTGATGACCTGGGAGGAAATTTGCTGATACACCAGGATGGGAAACTGAGTGTGTGCCGACGTTTTCATGGGAAACAGGTGGGCAAGTACTGTATTGCTGGGGAGCTGTCACGACAAGCAATTACTGTTCTCGATTACGTACCTCACGCTTGTTCTTGTTTACAGGGTCGAAAAACGTATCATACAGTCGCAATTTGGCAGTGTACTGAACGTTGGGGCCACAAGGTTGTGTTTTCTGGGACTGTAAGGGGTAGTAAAAAAAAGTTGCGTAACTGCATTGGGTCATTTCTTGTGCTCTTAATTGCAAACATTGGCACCGGGAAATCGTACGTAACGCGACTGTATCAATGAGGTTCTGCTGTATTGTACTGAAGTAGGGTCTGTCGACGACAAAAAACTATTTCAAGCGTAAAAAGAAAAAAAGAAGCATTTGGATTGTTCATTTTGCCGTTGTTGTTCATTTGGCTTTTCGGACAATTGTACTAAATTCTGTGGTCCCGCAAGGGTCAAATTAATTTGAGTCAGCTGTATCCATGTTCACTGTACAGTTAAACCTGACTATATCGAATCCATTTACATTGAATTATCATTTTTATTAAACCATCTCTAAACACTGCAGAGCTGCAATAAGAACGCATAGCGAAATGTGTGGTTACATAGAGCAAAAAGAGCAGCCACTACTGATATATGGAATATTAAACAGTGTGAAACCGCTTCAGAAGTTGGCTTTCCCATGTGGCAGGCAGGGGAGCTGCCAACACCTCCTCAGAAGAAAAGAAATTTCGTCCAGCCGCACCTGTGCGGCTCTACCACGCCACAGCTAGCACCATGCAGCCCCCTTGAAAAATTTATCGTGGTCTGCCCTGCAATACTCGCTCCATTGTTTCAGTATGTTGTTTTCCCACTTGTTACCTTTGTTTTTGTGTAATGGCTGGTACAAAGCACCAGAATCTGCTGTTCACTACGAAGTTAGAAATTGTCGAGTTGGGCATGGTGAGAAAATAGATCTCGTGTTGTCACAGAATTCTGGGCTGAGATTAGGGAGGAAGCGATTGTTGCACCAGTTTCCACATTCCCATTGGCCACAGTGGACAGTCTTCCGACAAGTGCAATGAAGTCATCGCTGCTTTCAACAACAGTTTGGAACTAGTTGTCAACATTTCCAGAGGCTGTTCAGTGGTCAACGGCTTACAAGTTTGTGTCTGCGGGTGAAGGTGCTGCAACTGCGGAAGGACTTGAGGACGCGGTCGTGAGTCAGGACTTGAGGGAGGGAAACAGTGAGGACGGCTCTGATTTTGCACCCACCCGGCTTCAGTGTGATGCGTGTGGTCGCCTTGTTTCGGCACTTCTGCTCAAATGTGGAATCCACCTGCAGCTTCAGCTGCAGCCATCCACAGCTGGCACACGGAAAATTGCGTGCTCTCTTAGGCAAAGAAGAAAATGTTGAAGCACAACATTCAGGCCTATTACATGCCGCAGTAAGCTGAAGGCAACTCCTTTTCATCAATAAAAGGCTGTTAAAAATAATTTGTGCTTTTATGTTGTCAAATTCTGTAAATATCCTATATCGAATTACAGGATATATTGAACTGATACCCGTTTCTTTGCTACCATATCTACTGGTGTCTAGGCCGGCCCCGATTCTAAGCAGACTCCTGAATGTTCGAAGCCACAGAAAAAAAAAACACTTGCTCCGAATGTAGGCTGAACAAAAAGGTGAGGACAGTGTTCACAAAATGAAAACAGCATTTATTCATAATGAACATGCTGAGCTCACTCTATGTCATCATTGCTGCTAGCCTCATTGCTACGTGAGCTTTTGGAGGCCTACCACGTAAAGGAAAACGGCGATAGATGTGTTAACGACACTTCTGTCAAATTGTACCAAAAGGAAAAGATTTTACTGCGCAGCTGTTGTTGATTATGAGTTGACATTGGATTTTTTTTTACTTTCCCCCTCCCATTCTCCTCATCCTTTCATTGGCTGTGATTCTGCATATATAAGGCACCTTCACACGAATAAAACCAGTTGATAGTTTACGCTCTTCCCATTTCCGTAGCCTTTTCCTGTGGTTGTCTTTTTTGAATGCACAACTTGGTTCTTCAAAGCAATGCATCAACGAGCCCAGCAAGAACTTCTTCTAAAGGGCTAAATATAATCCGACGTATTGTGAGCATGAGCACATGTTATATCATGTTGGAAAGAACAGCGTCTATAGTTCAACCGATGGTTTGATGCGCTGGTGCAGCCGACGCAATCGGACGCTGCCATCGTGCTCCAACATGCCTGGAGTCGCGATGCTCGCCTGCGTGTCTATAACGTTGGATTATAAATGCGCCTTGTCTTCCTTATTGCTGTCATCTTGTTGCGGCACACAAAAAGTGTCTCCTGTTGCCCCCTTCTAACGAGGAATATTTTTCTCATTGATGCTGAAGTACCACCCGGCTTGTATGTTTGACGATGCCTCTGCAGCTAGCACAACTTTTCGTTTGAAAGCGGCACTATAGTGTAATCGCCTGTTTGGTGCCATTATGATAACGCCATGCCGCACGCCGGTATGACACAGGTCAAAACAGCATCGTTTGTGTACTTCAATTGGCTACTGGCACGGCTAGTAGCGGCTGCGATACTGACTTTTCTAGATGGCACTAGCTATACACAATATTTACCATGTTCAGTTACAAACTGGCATGTTTTTTTCTCTCTCTCTTTTTTTTTTTTTTTTAAATCCTCGAATCTAAGCTGACCCTAGAGTTGGGCACATGATTATTTGAGAGAACCTTACGGCCTGGATTCGAATAAGCATGGTAGTTTGATATATGCGGGTTAGACTGTCTGTTCAGGGCTGATCAGCCTGGATTGGATTGGATTGGATTGGATTGTAAAATGTTCTGTTGTCTCTGTGCCAGGAATGGTGGTATGGAAGCCAGGCCCACGGCATGTGGGGACCAGCAGCCCAACCTGGAGGAGAAGTTTGAGGTGTACCTGCAGACGCTGCTGAGCCACGTGCTGGACCCTAACTTCCTGGCCGAGGTGCGCCGCGAGAATGACGAGTATTTCCTTGCCAACCTGCAGACGGTAGACGGCGAGAACGAACGCCGCAGCGCCCAGATTCGCAACGGCTTGTGGAGGCCCGATCTGATGGCGGCCATCGCCGCATACTCTGACCTACGTGTCACCGACCTTCCTCTCGGTCA
Organism: Dermacentor albipictus; assembly: GCF_038994185.2. Classification (NCBI taxonomy): domain Eukaryota; kingdom Metazoa; phylum Arthropoda; class Arachnida; order Ixodida; family Ixodidae; genus Dermacentor; species Dermacentor albipictus. Next base: position 130,087,622 of record NC_091823.1, on the reverse strand, counting down.
GAAGGCTGCGGTGGCCATTAAGAACGAGACCCAAAACCCAGCGGGGGACGAAACTGTGGTGAAGAAGGAGATAGTCGACAAGCCTTGTGAGGTGGGTCCCTTTTAGATGCGTTGAATGCAGAAAGGGATGGTTTTTACCCAGCCTGCTACAGCTAAATCCTGCCACAACATATTAATGAGGCTCATCAAAATTGCGCTACTTTGGTTGCCGCCTATGACCAAGTGACGCTCACTAGGCCTAATCAGCAGGAGGCTAGCCATTGTCGGGATCTTGCACCGTGAACAACACGCGAGCGCACCTATAATATTTATTTATTTATTTTTATTTCAAAGTACCTTACAGGCCCCAAGGGGAGCATTGAGTAAGGGGGGCGTCATTGAACAAATGACAAGAGAAAACATATATATGAGCGCTAAAAAATGTGAGCTAAAAATGTTTGTAATGATCACATGCTTCCAAACAGTGTTAAAAAAAACGCTAAATCAATACAAAGCGTTATCGGAAAAGGAATGAAAAGGGCAATTCACTCTAACATAAAAGGCAATGTAACACTTGCGCGAAATAACGTACATTGCGCGAGTACATAAAGCAAACAAAATTGAAATCACAATAACAAGAAAGTCACGTATTATATGACATGACATATGTACAGATGAATATATTTGTTATGATGAAGACTGTAGGTTTAGTAGTTGTCTGAATTTATCATTGCTCATTTGAGCGACAGTGCTATTAGGAAGCGAATTCCATAACCGAATCGCGCATGGTAAAGCCGAGAAGTTAAATGCGTTAGTGTTGCCATAAATACGAGTGAGGCTTAAATCATTATAAAGTCGTCGTGATGTGCAAGACGCGCGTTCCAGTGGCAAGTTTGATGGCTTGACTTGGTGAACATATCTATGGAGCAAGGACAGGAGGGCTATGTCACGTCGGCTACTCAGTGATTGAAGTGAAAGGTCGAGTTTTATTTGAGTAATGCTTGACTGGTAGCTGTAATTTCGGGAAATAAATCGACTAGCTCGGTTTTGGATGGCTTCTAACATGTGGATTAGGTATTCATGGTAGGGAGACCATATAGGGGACGCGAATTCGAGCTGAGGGCGTACAAATGATACGAATGCTAATTTACGGATGTTAGACGGGCAATTACGCAAGTTGCGGCGAATATACCCAAGAGATTTGGAAGCGTTTGCGCATATAGTTGCAATGTGAAAGGCCCAGGAAAGGCTCGGTGTAAGATTTACGCCTAGATATTTATATGCTGATGCCTGAGATACTATATTTGAGTTGATATAATAGGAAAACCTATGAGTTGTTGTTTTTCGCGTGAATGTCATTAGTTGGCATTTAGATGAGTTAAGTTTCATTTGCCAGTCTTCACACCATTTGGTAACGAGATGAAGGTCCTCTTGAAGAATGCGATGGTCATCAAGGCTGCGAATGGGTCGATATATTATACAATCATCGGCGAAAACACGCATGCAGGATGAGATGTTATTGGGCAGATCATTGATGTAAATAAGAAAAAGCAAGGGTCCTAGTACGCTACCCTGCGGTACACCGGAACTGACATATGCAAGGGGTGACGTAAAATTATTAACGACTGTAAATTGCTGACGGTTTGTGAGGAAGTTACGAATCCAGGAGAGCGTTAAGCAGTCTAATTTGAGAACGGATAACTTGGAAATTAAACGACAGTGAGCCACACGGTCGAAGGCTTTGGAGAAGTCGAGAAAAAAGCAATCTGTTTGAAGATTATGGTCCATGTTAAAATGCAAGTCTGTAGTGAATTCTAGTAACTGCGTCTCACATGACAAACCTTTCCTAAACCCATGTTGGTTAATAAAGAAAAAATTATTTGATTCCAGATGATGATATATGTGAGATGCAATGATATGTTCAAGCATTTTGCAGCAAATACTTGTCAATGATATAGGCCGATAGTTTTCTGGGGAATTCTTGCTACCATTTTTGTGAACTGGTATCACTTTTGCAATTTTCCAGTCTAAGGGAAGCTGGCCTGATGACAACGACTGGCGGAATATATTGCATAAGAATTTGCTAGATAACGTGACTGTATTCTTTAAAATTTTTGAGTTAATATTATCGACACCCGAAGAAGTAGTCAACTTAAGGTTATTTATGAGACCTGTGATACCATCCTCTGTTACATCGATGGATTGCATGTACTGGTAATCTAGATCAGTGACTTCCGGCAGATTAGAATGGTCTTCTATTGTGAATATGGATGAAAAAAATTCATTAAAGACGACTGGGCATTCCTTGGCACTGATTGGAGCTTGATTCCTATCATTTAGTGAAATGTGATGTGAGCCACTATTGGGTGAAATCACCTGCCAGAATTTTCGGGGGTTGTTTTTAAGTAGTGAAGGTAGATCTTGAGAGTAGTATTTTTCTTTAGCCTCTCTTAAAGATGAACAGTAAACTTTCAAAAATGAGCTATATTTGTCCCATACCACGGGTGAGTTTGTACGCTTTGCAGTTGCGTATAGCCTTTTCTTCTTGTTTCTGAGCCGTCGAAGGTGCTTGGTGAACCAAGGGTTCTGTCTATCGCCTGTTATTCTTATTTGGGGGATATACGTTTCCACTAAAGCACACAGCTTTTCTTTAAACAGAAGCCAGTTTTCGTTGACTGACCGAGCAGAAAACGAAGCTAAAAAGGTGCCAGAAAGAAAAGTCTCAAGTTCTTTGTTAATACTGCCATAGTCTCCCCTGTTGTAATCACGGATGATTTTGTTTGAGACGCCTGTATATTTCAAGGGAATGTTAAGAGTAAGTTGCAGTAGCTTGTGATCACTGAAACCGTCTAAGCAAACAACTTCACCAATTGTTTCAGGGGTGTTAGTGAAAACTAAATCTAAAATCTAATCTAATAATCCCACTTAATCTAATCTAAAATCTAATAATAATAATCCCACTTAATCTAATCTAAAATCTAATAATCCCACTTAGAGTGAACATTCAGCTACTAAGAACAGTTTCTCAACAACCGAAATCTTTCGCATGAAGTCTCTGAGAGGCCAGTCCGTTTATGATGACTCCACGCACTGGTCAGTTCAGTTGCAATGAACTGATGCGTGGCAGCATCTCAACAAGCAGGGAGGAGTATGGTCTTGGTGGTCTCAACACTGTCTGCCTTGAGCTTCATAGCTAACCTAAGCTTTCTGTATTGGCGGCGAGGAGTTACGGAGTCGCCCTCTATCGGAAGCGCCTCGCTGGCGTAGTATGAGGGATCACGTGGCGCGCTCCTCATAGGTTTTGCTGTCAGCGCTCACTGAAAACACCACGCGCGAGCTCTCCCAGACATTTCTGTAAGTACTTTCGAAACGAGAGAAGTTTCTTACTGTGTCAATAATAATCTTGTGCAAACTGAAAGCACACAATCGTTTACAGCCGCTATCTCTTTACCGAATATACGTACAGTGAATGCCACTGCGCGCGGTCGCCGCGATGGAGTCTCCCGAACCGGCTTCTTGCGTGAAAGGTAGGTAAACGCTGAGAGCAAACTATGTGAAATATGTTCTGATAGTGTTTGTATAATTAAATGGAGCGTAATAGAATGAAGCCTCGATGCAGCGATCGCGCAGATTCGCAGTGACCGACTGCGCGTCTGCATGCTTGTCCGTGCACTGTTTCGCTTTCTCCGGGCGCGCGTTATCGCACCGTGCCATGAGCTTTAGGCCGCAGAATATGAGCATTTGACAGTATACAAGCAACCATTGTTGCGTGGGCGCTATCAGAGCTGTTCAAAAATAATTTCATCGTAGAGACTTCGACGCCTACGGGGACTGTGATGTGCCGTCGCGACGATTCAATCTTTTTTTTCTTCTAAATTCTTTGACCTTTCGATACTATTTCTCTAGTTGCGTCGCACTGTATGTTTATCGGTGTTCTCAGCGTGCAATTTCCCGCTGCTCCTTTTTTTGTAATCCAGTGCATTAATTCATAACATAAACATGACCATATGCCATGCTTTCTTTAAATGTGCTTCTTACCGCTGCCTTTCCACTCCACTGAACTTGCCAGTATCTATAGTATCGTCAAGTTCATAGACCAAACCGTCGTGACATTAGTCGGGCAGCGGACTCGGGCGTGCGTCTCAGTGCGCGTTTTCAGAACATCGCAGACCGGGCCATAGCAGAAATCTTCCTCGCGTCTGTGCTTGCTGCATACCCGAGTTGTAGCCGATGACTGTTTGCCGGTTTTATGTTTCGCGAGCCAAGCTTCACACAGCTTCTTGTCCTGCGGCTACGTGTGATTAAGGCTGACACCTGCCTCCGTTACGTGCATCCGGCCCTGCGGCACCGAGCAGTAGCCTACCATGTTGCGCGCCTTCAAAGGCAGCCACTACCTATTGTAGTGCTTTCAAGCGTTGTAAAGGAGACACTCGAAGCGGGGAAATTTCGCCACTAAATGAAAACTGCAGCGTACGAGAGAATTTAAACTCGTTTTCAGCTCGCATCGGCGCGCCCGAAGCAGCCGAAGCGGCCGCTATGTCCACGTGATCCCTCCTACCACGTCACGCCGACGGTGGCGCCAGCTTTTCCAGTGGTGGAGCTCGAGGCCAATATGCCACGGGCTTTACTCACAACCACATCAACAGCCTGACAAATGTGGAAAGGGTCATGTCCATTGGAAAGTACTTAAACACAGCTAAACCGCAAATTTCTGCCAGTAAACATAGTGCATGTTGTTTTTTTGCTATAAGACATCTCTTCTGGGCCTTGTTGAGCTCTGTATTGGTTGTTTTGAGAGCAAGACTTTAATGAGCTCCTAACACAGCGAACATATTTTTTTTGTAATGAAGGTGTTTGTTGTATCCGTGCTTGTAAGTACATAGGGAATACTGTATATACTCTCGTAATGAACGAACTTTTTATCCTGAAAAACAAAAGCAAAGTTGGGGAGTGTGTTTATTATGCAGGGTAACCTCTATGGAAACTTTTTCGAACCGGCAAAAATTGAAACTTAAGACAGTAATGATTTGAAAAATGCGTTAGATAACTTACCTTTGCAGTAAAACATACAGGTGCATCATTTGCAAACTGTAACGGTGTTTTTATTGCACTTCACTCTGCATCCTTGCAGCCACTTCCGGCTGGCTGTCTGCCGTCATCGCAAGCATCACGTTCCAGCACTGCTTTTTGGTACCTGTTTTTGACAAGCGCACCAAGCACTGTGTGCACTCTTTTTTTCATCATCATGTCAAAGGATTCTGTGTCTGATAAGCGTTTCCATTTTGTGAGCAGATAAACTCTCTATCCTCCAGCAGGCCTATTACTCGAACTACAGGCCCATCGCACGCAGCGAAACCAAAGACAGGCAGAAAAGCAAGCAACAAAAGAGAATTCAACACTATGCCTGACTATGCCCAAATGCCGGCCGCCCTTTTTTCACTTAAACTCTCCTGTGTGTCGTGCCTGGCTGCGCATCTAGTGCACGCGCGCTGGGCACGCTCTTCTGTTACGTCAGAGTCACTTGCAGAGAGCAGTTACGCGTTTCTTGCTCTCCCGAGTCGTGTGAGGTGCAGACTCCGGTGTATGCCCACACAGACTGAGTGCGACTTACTTGGGTGCCGCAGGGATGTGGGGAAGGCATAGCCTCGCGGTTGGCCGAGTTCTCTGGCGAGCCCTATGACAAGATGGACCTCTGCCTGGAGCCCCGCTGTGAGGACAGGCCCGAGGCGCGTAGCTTCCAGCTGTGCACCTCCTGCGCGAGTCCCCTTCCTACCTACAGTCAGCTGTACCACTACAAGTACCACACCTTCAATCGATGCAGGGAGAAGGTGAGCAGGGGAGGTTTTTTCTACTATTCTATATGTACAAGGCAGGGTAAGCAAACTATTAAAACAGGTAGTGTTGCCTGTTTCGCTTGTTTTCGCGGTGGTCATCAGACCTTCAATGCCAATGCAAAGGTGCCTGTGCAAGGGGAGCGTTCTCTCAAGCAACCGAGTTGCGGGGCACGTTCCTTGCCAATCGCCATCTATTTCGGCATCTTTGAGATGCTTGTGCGGTGCGCCAGGGCTTTAGGGTTGTCCAAAGGTTTTAGATGCTGGGGTGGCGCACTCAGGAAGGACAGCCCTCCCACTCTCCCACCACCTCTCTTTCTGTGTGGCTGCAGGATTGAGCTCTAGCACCGATACAGATGTGCTGGTTAATTGCTAGGTTCTCCATGAAATTTTGCTATGAAACGACAAATGCTATACAAGTATCCTCACGGCAACAAGTGCAGGCTTTATATATGTCGGTCCTTCTATGCTTATATATCAGTCCTTTAGTAAAGCGAATTGCTTTCTAGAAGCGCTCAGCTATTTGTTTACGTAAACAGTCATCTTCAATGATTTCTGCACAGTTCTTTGTATACGGCATTTACGTAGACCTGATGCAATATATTTCTATCAAATTGCCGGCACAAATGGAGCTAAAGGCCCTTTCGCATAAAGCTAGCTGAAAGATCTAGCAAGCGCAAGCTCTTTCTGGCACATAAAGCCACTGGCTTACACGGTCTTGATCATCAGGCACCCATTCATGTGCATGTTGATGAACTTGTTTTAGCAAGACTCTCATATCGTGTTCCTCGGTGAAGCTTGCATATTTGCTCTGGCGTGACATATGTATTGTGGTGCCACCTAGCGCGTACTAGGAGAATGATGGCCTGCTGCATCCGAGATTTCGGTGCACAACTCTGCATCTTTGATCACCTTCTGTCTTCCTCTTTGCTGTCTTTTATTCTCTGACTCTCTTTTGGCTCAAAATTTGGCATCATTGTAGAATCTCAGTAATACGAATTTTGGGACCGCAGGGAACTTTGTATCAACCAACAGCCAAAATAGGAAACAGGGAAATAAAGGGAGAGCACGACTATGAAATGGCCTACTTGCTCAATATTTCCTATTTTTTAATTTCTTTTCTCGCAGTCCTAAGACCTTCTGTTATGGCAAAATATTTGGAAGACGTATGCTGCAGAATTTGAGAAAAATTGTCTTTTTTAGTATGTTGTCTTTAAATTTGAGAAGGAAATCATGCTTTGGGAGGTGCTATTGAACCACTGATCACATGTGTGGCTTACTGTTGACACAGCAGTAACGCTGTAGGCGCGAAAGATAGATAGATTCCGATAGCTGCAGCACTGTATTTCTTTCTGCAGAAATGAAAGTAGCAAAAGCGAGCGTGAAAAGGGAAAACTAGCATCGTAGTTCGTTAGGCAGTCACATGGCATGCAGGGAGCACTCTCATTGGCTAACTCAAATTTGAATCACTGCCGCCCTTTATTTTTGTGCCCATTCTGGCAGCAGCGTACTTAGCACCTTCCGAGGCCAACGTTTCAAGGTCTGTCTGGTTATCTCGAGTTTCTTTTGTTGCTGGGTCTTAGTTGCTGCCTGATGGTGATGAGGATGGGATTTGCACAAGATAAAGGAATCGGTTTTCTTGGTGGCGAAGAAACTCGCATAATGAATGCACTTGTTTCCCTGAAAAACCGAAGCAAAGTTGGGGGGTGCATTTATTATGCGGTGAAATTTTATGGAAACTTCTCGATACCGTGAAAATTGAAACCGTAAGACGGTAATGATTTTAATATCCATTAGATAACACACCTTCGCAGCAAAAATACATGTACACTATTTACATACAGTAGCAGCACTTTTATTGCACTTCTCTCCTCATCCTCACAGCTGCTTTTTGCTGTCTGCCATTATCATAGGCATCAAGTTGAAGTCCTGTTTTTGGGCACCTGTTCTGACAAGCACGCTAAGCCTGCTGTGTGCTCGCCTCTTTGCTCAACCGTCCTGCTCATTGGCATGTCAAAGTTCATCCATGTCTGGTCAGCATTTCTGTTTTGTGAGCAGATAAACTATCCGTCCCGTAGCAGGCGTGTACAATGCAGTCCACTGATAACAATATCAAGAATGAAAATCCGATCATTACAACCGATCATCGCTATATCTGGACTGCCCTAAAAAAAAAGCTACCAAACATACCTTCGTAGCTAACGAAACGAAATGTCCCACTTGCGCTATAAGATAGGCATTGTATAAAGTAGACTTAAAAATAAAATGTTTATTTATACTCTTGAACAACATATGAAGTGTTAGCCACGCTGAAATAGCACTTGTTTTGCGGAAGTTTCAGGTTCACAACTGTGGCGTCTCAACTGCTGCGCAAATACTAGTGGCAATAGTTTGGCACACATGAAATCAATAAGCAACTCAATTGATGACAGCGTACTTCGTGGGGACGTAGGGGTCGGTGTCAAAGTCAGGTCATTGTCAATCTTGTCGCCTTGTCGCCTTGTGGAGATCTCTTCGCATAACGAGGCAGTACTATCTGCACTCGGAAAGTCCTTTATCGAAGCACCACCTGTTTCATCGTCAGTAGCGACATGCTCCTAGAGCTCGGCAATGTCAACTACAGTGAAACCTTGTTAAACAGTAGTTGGCCAGAGCTTGGAAAAAGTACGTACTAAACGGTAGTACTGCTTAACCGAAATAGTATGAGATAGCCCACTTACCTGTCAAAAACGGAACTCGGAGGGATTGCGATGAAAGGGGAAGAAACATGCAGTATTTATTTACTTCGCGCGACAAACATGTTATTTCCGTTTGATGCCGCGGCAGCCTAACAGTGACAACAGCGGCCTCAAACTTGCTGAAGCGGTGAGCCAGCTTTTCAGCCAACCCCCTCTTCTCCGCAAACACTCGCATGGCAGATTCCTCGTTGGCGTTGCATATTCTCCGTGCACAGGCGCAGTAGCGTTGCAGAAGTCGCGGGGCACCTTTTAATTCGTGGTGCTGTTCTCGTCACGACGATTGCATTCATGAGGCTGACGTAACGTGCAGCTTCTGCCACTGTCGAGTCTGAATCGCCCGTGCCGTCGCTTTCCGTGTCGTCCTTATCACCTTCGCTAGGCGACACTTCGGCAACAACAGAGGCAACGATGGCGAAAAGTCGAACCTCGTAGCCGACATCTCTTTGTGGTCGCAGCAGTGCTGCCAAGCAACTTCTTCACATTCTAAATGCCACACACTAGTCAACAGTAGACCCATGTCGCATGCCAGCGCCGACTTTTCGCGCCACGTTCGACAGCACGAACAATGTCTATAATTTGTCTTCTATGCTAAGCACCCGGCGCCTTTTTTAACCGAGTTTCGACATGACGCGAGTTCTCGCTTGCCCGACGCCACAACACCATAGAATAAAAAACCAACTGACAACGCTCTCTGGCACGGCGCCCAAATGATCTTGATGTTGATGTGGCTTCACGGGCAAATGCACAGGGCGCTTGGAGGCCATTGCGCTGATCTCTGAGGCTTGTTCTACCGGGCCACCCGATGGAGACGACGCACCGCCGTGTTTGCGCGACGAAAAGTGGAGACACTGTGTTAACCGATATGTACGCAACAAGCTGGCACGGTTTATGCGGATACAAAACACATTATGTTCAATGGCTGCTGAGTCAGGGATTTGACTTTACTACTTTTAAAACAAAACTACTGTTTAAGCGGGTGCAGTTTAACAAGGTTTTACTGTACTCCCACCATGTTGGTTCCACTATCGGGGAGGGTTTCGCCCTGGTGCATGAAGCCTGCCTTTTCGGCTGATCAGCATGGCCCCTGGTTGCAGCCGTCATGACAGCGGCGCTCCTGCAAGAGTTCGTACTTTGAGCCTTGCAAAATTTGCAGCTTCGTCTCAAGTGACACAACCTTGCACTTTGTCAGCGTCATCTTCTATTTCCGTGCATGTTCCCACATTTGCCGAGAAGGGGGCGAGGGCAGGCACTGCTTTGCGTCTCGCTTTTTCTTTTTTCTTTGTCCTCACACTCAGCACGATAGCAAGCAACACGGACGTGACGCGGCTGGCACCGTCTTGTGGCTCTTCCTCTTACAAATTATTAGAGCGCCCACGTTTGGGTAGAACTCACCAGAGCAACAAGAAGTTTGAGGAAGGCTCCGCAGGCAGTACATTTTCTAACATAGTGGTTTAGCATAAAGTTGATACCAAATACCAAGATTGCTGTTCCATTTGAAAGGAAATGTCTGCCATAACTAAATGCTTAATGAATGTCATGTTTGGAGTGAAGCATCATAGAAAATTTACTATGCAGAATTTGAAGACATTGTTACATTAAACATGTTGCAACTCTGCATTGAATGCATAGCTGTCGACTTACATTGGGAGGCTGGCTCTGCCAATTTTTTTATGCAAAAATTTTGGTCAGACAAGGCAGACCTCCGCATTGCAAAAGCAGTAGACCCATGCAACGCTACAGAGCTTACAATACCCTAGCAGCAAATTTTCACGGTTCACGCAGTTTTGAAAAACACTGCAGTTTAAGTGTGACAGCAGAAAGCAGCCGCTGTGATGTTACTCACAAGAGGGCGCCACTCCAATTCCTCGCCGCTAATATGTGTTGCGTCACAGCGGTCGGTTTTGAAAGCCAGCTCATTTCATTTCATTTATTCAACCTTAAGGGCCCGAAGGCATTACATAAGGGGGGGCGTGCGTCAAAGTCGAACAGCTTCATAAGAAAGTTATATAATAAAGTGCACATTAGTTGTAATAGGTACATAAAAAGAAAATTTCAAAAAAGAAGAAGACGGAACATACCGTATTTACTCGCATAATGATCGCACTTTTTTTGTCAGAAAAATTGAAGCAAATTCAGGGGTGCGATCATTACGCGGGTTAAATTTCCCGGGAAAAAAAAAATTTTTTTTTTTCGTCGCGTTTGCTGCGGGATGCGAGATTGCGGGTGCGGGACACCAAAACAAAAATGGCGGCTAGCGGAGCGAGCCGAACGCGCCGAACGCGATTTTTTTTTTCTTCTCGTGAGTACATTACGTGCATTGAAACAGTTTCTTCCGTATTAGTGATGAATAATATCGTTAATATCGGCAAGTTTGCGGCAATAACGTAGCCATGTCCACTTTGAGGGGACAGTAATAGGTGGGCGCGCTTAGCTGCCAGTGACCTCCTTCAGAAACACATGACGGGCATGCTGCGGAAACTGTGGCATCTGTCTTCACTACTTTCCGCTAAGGGTGGGCGAATATCTTAGCTGTGTTACAAGCGTCGGCGTATGAATAGGGCACACTTTTAACGTATCAGAGTAAACGTGGCTACTATCATTGCAGCGCGCGATTTGTTGCGTGCTCACGAGTGCAAAAGCAGATGAAAAGAATCGAAATGCGCCTTTATTGTTTTTGTTGACATCAGCCATTATAAAGCCAACCCATAATAAAGGCAAGTTTGGTTGTACCTCATTTTGTCATGGAAGTGCGGAAAGTGATGAAAGTAATGAAATGAGGCATCTACTTAAGAATGTTTAGTGCGTGCAGGCCGCTTGGCTTGTCTTGAGTCGTTCGCGTAGCATTCGACAGGTGGTAAGCGCGATCATTATTCGCTAGACTTAGCACACGACATATCGCTGCGGCAAGTTCGGGGTGCGACCATTACGCGGGAAATAAAAAAAATCGAATTTTGACGACAAATTTTAGGGGTGCGATCATTACGCGAGTGCGATCATTATGCGAGTAAATACGGTATACACAGTACCAACAAGGCGATAAATAAATAGATGTGGTATTCATGTGGTTGTGTTGGCATTATCATAGTTTTTCGCGAAATGTTTTGCAGTCACTGCACGAAACAATGTCATCCGGGAGTGCGTTCCAAAGTGTTATGGCATGGGGGAAGAATGAACTGCTCATCACCGTCGTCCGGCACTTTATCGCCGCCAAGGGGCGAGTATGGGATAAATGGGATGATGTTCTGAACGGGCGTTTTAAGAGGGCGTGTCCTGAATGGGTGAAGTAAAAGAAAGTGTGAAGAAGGCAAAGACGAGAAGTTACGCGCCGTGAAGCAAGCAACGGGAGAGACAGTTTGTTTAAAGGTGGTTACGCTGATATGTCTTGAATATTGTGGCGTAATGAAGCGAGCAGCGCGGTTTTGTATGGCTTCTAAGTCATCGGCGAGATAAGCTTGTGAGGGATGCCAGATGGATGATGCGTACTCGTTTGGGTCGCACATACGTTAAATATGCTAGTTTTTTTATTTCAGACGACGCAGATTTTAAGTTACGTCGTAAATACCCTAGTGTGCGTGAAGCTTCGCAGCGAATTGTTTGGATATGTTTCACCCATGAAAGTGATGGCGTCATATGAACTCCTAGATATTTGTAAGTACACGTGTGGTCAATAGGAACAGAGTTAATGAGATAGGTGTGATGTACGGTGGTGTGTGACACAACCTGCAATAGATCATTGTTATGCGTTAAGGCATACAAACGCCACGAAGGCTGTTTTGGTTCCGTGTCTGATTGCACCATGCAGGCAATTTTCGGCCCAGTTTTCTCGAAAGAAAAACAAAAGTCAGTTAGAATCAGGTGACTATGCATGGCATCCTGCAGGCATCATGCAGACATCATGGGCATTGGTTATTGCATGAAATTCTTCCTAGAGTAGGCCACAAATAAGTGTTTGCAACAAGGGATGACATGTTTTAAAAGCATTCACTCCCCAAGCTCCCCCGACGCAGACGCTGCCACTAAAGCGGTCGCTATTGGGGTTACCATAATGGTCAGGCACTTGTGTGCTGACTCGTCATGTTCAAGTTATCTGGCAAGAGCCTATTTTAGGATTTAAATAACAAATGTTTGGTCCTGTAGAAATTCATGGTTGCCACCCAGAACCTTTGGTCGGGATCTAATTAACCGGGGTCTAATTAAAGTAAGTCTGCTGTAACACCGGCTTCTTTGATTTACTTGATTTTATGTGGTATAGTCATTCGACATGTGCCAGTATGACACAACGGGTGTAGGGACTTTAAATATCTTCACACGTATGTGCCAATGTGACACAGGGTAACTAGAAGTTGTGATCTTTGCAGTGCATAAACATACATTGCATGTAATTACACATTGCCCAGAATGGAAGTAAACACAAATGTACACATCACCGTTAGTTGTACTATAACGTTTATTTAACGCCTTTACTGAAGCTAAGCTTTACTTAAGCTCGATCTGCATAATTTTTAGTATTTTTCATTATTATGCTTCTGCACTCCTACCACCACATAAACGTCATAGAAGGCACAGCTCATTCAAATGCATTACTGCTAGTCTGAGCTGTATGGCAAGATCAGACCCGGGAGAAAATTTTGCTAACAGAGGTTTACTGCATATATTTGGTGACAATGCAGAATTCTGTGTATACAGTCACCAACCGATTTTCTGGACCTCACAGGGACCGAAACACTCATTTGGCAAAAAAAAAAAGTATTAGACTTAAAGCGGCTTAAAAAAAAAAAATCTCTAATAATGCCCTGCCTCATACTACGCTTGGAGGCAATCAGATTTGCTTGGATTTGTGCAGGAGTGACGTCGTCACCGTACACAGTCTGATAAGAGCATCACCGCATTCGTGATGTCTCTTGTTGCAGATCGCCCTAGCAATAGAAGAAATGAGCCATGTTTCTTCGCACTGCTTGGCTTTTGCGAAGGCACACGAAAGTGGTGCCAATCACACAAATGCGAAGTTGCACAAACACACAAAAATGTGACATCATCTCCAAGGCGCACCTGCTCTGTGGACACACCACATGCAAATAGCAACCGAAACTTTAAAATAAACAAATTCATACAAATGGATTTCACATTAAGTGATTATGATAATTGTGCTGACCGAAAAAAAGCAGTGGTGGTATAGCTGTGCCAATTGCGGGAAACTGCGCCGAGAGTGAGCTTTTGCGCCATCCTGCGCCAAATCGTCATTTTAGTGGAAAACTTTGCCGAGCCTGCCCCAAAGCATGCATAAAAGCAAAACCCTCCTTCCATCGATGCTTCACAGCTAGCAAAACTGCAATCAAAACCAACACCTATCGTCATCATCATCATAGAAGAACGCATAGGCCCGTCCGAAGAGTTTTTCACTCTATAGTGAAAAACTCTATGGGCCTATTGGAGTCGTCTGGCTCATCATTCGCGCATTTTTCTCTGATGTATGTATACAATGTAGCGCCGCTGTACTGTTTTGCTTGCGCTTCATTTCGGTGTTCATCGAACCCACGTGGTACACCAAAGTTTGCCAAAGGAGGATGTCACGATCTAGGATTAAACTTTTCCTATGTTTGTGGGTGATAGCTGGGCTTTGCAAAAGAGCCGCTGCGATCAGAATCGCACGTGGTGCATAGTTAAGAATGGTATTAGCGAATGTGGTACACGGCGAGAGCTGCCACTTCAATGGGTGCCTCCATCTTCGTTGATGCAGTACTATTGCGTCGAATTTGTGTTGCTGTGCTCTTTTGGTGACACAGCATCGCCGACACAAATGCAAAACCTTATTTGCATCTCATGAATGCGTTCTGGCACTTCGTTGTTGTTGTTGTCGTCGTCGTCGCTGCAAAACTTTTGCATCCCTATTCCAAAATTCCCTAATGTGCCTGGCATGGCATGAGTATATTGCATGATATCATGTTCAGTGCTGGCGCACACTCGTATCGGTCTTGCAGTGATCCTTTGCCCACAAGCCGCGACTGTCACACTGTGTTGCATCCTGGGTTAGTAAGCATGCATTGTTGACAATCTGTCTGTGGTGCCTTCTCTGCACTGCATCGACGAACCTGGCCGTAGCGCCCTTTATGCATTGTGGTGGGTTTGTAGGAGCATCGCATCCTCTCCTGACCACACTTGCAGAATAAACCTCGCGCAAACCCATCTCCACAACATATCGACTATATCAGTTAATATTTGCATTATGTATGGTAAGCACACTTGCATTTGACCCTGCACCAAAACGGCTTTCTGCCTGCACCAGGACCTACGCTGAAAAGTGATATGCCTGTTCCACCACTGAAATAGAAATAAAGAAAAAGTGCCGTCTCCTAGAGCATTTTGTCAGCCAAGGAAAAGAGCGGGCATGGCCTCCGAGACTAGAAGATGTTGCGCGCACTTTATTGAAAGCGTGCGTGTTTTTATCTTAGAGGCTATAGAGTGGGCCACTGGAAGCTAAGCCTGGCTAAACCAGCAGAAAACAGGCAGCATGGCTCGTAACAAGTGATTTAGTCCAGAAAATCAAACTTTGGGGGCCTAAATTCGTCCGAAAAATTGGTAGCAAAAATGCAATGGCTCTATGAGAACCCTGACTGTGCATTTATGAAGTCCAGAATATCCATCAAGTCGGACTTTTTGGAGTCTAAAAAATTCGTCGGCAAATGTAAGCTGTATGCATGAATTTTCAAGTACTAGTACTGACTGTAGGCATGTGATGTATGTGTAGATCGAGCGCTTGAAGGAGGAGCAGAAGGTGACCGAGTCACATATCATCCTCGAGCGTTGCCTGCAAGACGACACTTGGGTCAACCAGGTGAGCATTGTTGTTTTCATTATCACACAGTATTATCAACCCACGGTGTACAGTTAAAACTTGCCAAAGCCCCATAATGTATGTGCATGCCATCTTCAGCTGGCAGTAGAGAGCTTTACCTTGTCTAAAAGTATTCTCAACCGCAATGCAGCGGGTCGCAGAAGAGGTGTACGGCAGCAACAATGCTGGTAGCGACACCTTGTGAAGCAGAGCTTAACCAAATGGCACACAAAGGGTACCTGCTTCGAGCAAGTTTATTCAAACATGTTCCTATACAGTTGAAACCATTTATAACGAATTCAACAGTCTTGCGAAAAATAGTCATTGTTCCAGTAATTCTTTATTTGTGAAATTGCCCTAAACATGCTCACAAAGTAACAACACTGATGCTGGCATCGGCAGTTACGATTCGACACCAGATTTGTTCGAAAATCGGATTTTCAATATCTTCATTTTTGTTTCCACCGCTTTTCCTTATCTAGTGTAAATTTCTGGTAAAAATGCAGCGTTGCAGCTCTTTCAAAACGACGCTCGGCCAGTTCAGGTCATCTGCTGTTCCGAAACTATGACCGCAGCTATCACTTTTTTTCTTCGAGTGGACATGATCTTGACCCTGTTAGTGCTGGGCTAAGACGGTTCCAATACCGTGACCACTGGCATCTGTGCGTACCTCTGTAGCAGAGGACGTCTCAAAGTGGGCCTGTATATGTGGCGTGGTAAGAATGTTGGTGAGCTGGCCAAGCGCGACAGTTTGAGCGGGGCCCCATGTAAGCGGCACGTCCTTCTTCAGAAGATCAGTAAGCAGGCGGGCAATCGCTGCGAAGTATATAACGAAGCGTTGGAAGTAGGAGCAGAGTCCTACAAAACTTCGGACGTCTTTAACAGACTGAGGTACAGGAAAAGACGTGACAGCACGAATTTTCTTCGGGTCTGGTTGAATACTAGAAGTGTCGACAACGTCGCCCAGCACTGTTATCTGCTGACGACCAAAGTGACACTTCGATGAATTTAGTTGCAGCCCAGCCTCACGGAAGACTTGAAGAACAGCTGATAAGCGCTCAAGGTGTGTCTCAAATGTAGGTGAAAATACAAGAATGTTGTCTAGGTAGCAGAGGCATGTTGACCATTTGAACTCTTGAAGCAGAGTCCATCATACGTTCGAACGTTGCTGGGGCGTTTCATAGACCGAATGGCATAACTTTGAATTGATATAGGCCATCAGTAGTGACGAACGCGGTTTTCTCTTGGTCTTTTTCATCCGCAGAAATCTGCCAATAACTAGACTGCAGCTCTATTGATGAAAAGCAGTTGGCACTGTGGAGTCAATCGAGGGTGTCGTCAATGCGAGGCAAAGGGTAGACGTCTTTCTTGGTAGTGTGGTTTAGATGACGATAATCGACGCAGAAACACCATGTACCATCTTTCTTTTTAAGAAGCACCATGGGCGACGCCCGAGGGCTCGACGAAGGTTCAACAATGTCTTTGGCAAGCGTCTTGTTCACTTCACCTTAAATAA
Source organism: Dermacentor albipictus (assembly GCF_038994185.2). Taxonomy (NCBI): domain Eukaryota; kingdom Metazoa; phylum Arthropoda; class Arachnida; order Ixodida; family Ixodidae; genus Dermacentor; species Dermacentor albipictus. Next base: position 130,070,726 of record NC_091823.1, on the reverse strand, counting down.
CCTTACGCTCTAAAGAAGAAACAAGATATGGCTGACGATGAATAGGACTGGCATCACCAGTATTTCTGTGATGCTGAACAATTGAAGTCTGGCCCAATTGGCGATTGCTGTGGTCGAAGATGTCGTGGTAGGAAACCAAGAGGCGACACAGAGCAGTTGCTTGTTCAGGCAATACGTCGACCGGAATGTTGCGTCAGGGCAAATAGCATCCTGTGGACATGGTGAAGAACCTGAGCAGACATCAACTGAAGACGTTGTGACATGGTCATCTCCTATAGCACGCAGCATTGCGACCGAAATGCCTTGAGGTAGAACTTCCTTTGTCAAGCCAAAATTGACGACGGGGAGGCATGTTGGGTTATCGGCGACGGTTACGACGTAGTGGGGCACAGTGATATTGCGCATCAAAAGGACATCAGGAACAGGTGTGGTGGCGTAATCACCATCGGGCACAGGAAAAGATGACAGCAAATCGACAAAAGTGAAGGCTTTAGGTGGCAGGCGGACGAAGGCGGTCGTACTAAAGTTGTTCGGCAGTTCGGCACGAATACGCACGAGTAAAGGAAGTTCGAGGCAAAGGGTACCGGCAGAACAGTCGATCAAAGCTGAATGCGCCGTAAGAAGTCTAGTCCAAGGATTAGGTCATGGGGACAATTGGTCAGCACTGTAAAAAGAGCAAGAACGTTGCCATCGGCGATACTTATACAGAAGGTGCACATTCCAGTGACGTCAACAGTGTTGGCATCGGCCACCTGTACGGCTTGTGTAGTAGGAGGCGTGAGAACCTTCCGCAGTCAACAACGGAGGTTAGAACTCATCATGGACACCTGGGCTCCAGTATCTATTAGCACCGTCAAAGAGACGCCGTCAACGTGAACATCAAGTAAGTTCTGGTTAGTTGGGAGCGTCAATGGAGCATTTCTACACGATGAAGATAATGCAGTGCTACCCCCAGGAGCTGCATGGTCTACTTTTCCATCTGCAAGGGTCCATAATTGGTCGGCGTGGCTGGGGTGACGGGGACCGACGGCGCTGAGGTGATGGGGACTGACGGCGAGTGAGCATGACGACTGTCATCGACGAATACGCCTGAGGTAGCAGGCATACGGCGAGGCGAGTAACCTCACGGGTCGACATATAAAAGAGGGGACGGGAAAAGAAACTTTAATACAGTGACGTCCAGAAGGTGCAGCAGTGGCGAGCGACGTGGCCAATGCGGAGGCAACGGAAGCAAATGGGCTTGTCATCCGGAGTTCTCCACTCGATAGGGTTGCGGTATCTGGGAGGGGAATACCACTTGCTGTGAGGCGTAGGTGTCGGCACCAGTCGGGCGTCAGGTCGGAAGACGGAGGAGGCAGCAGGAAAACCGAGGTTGGCAAATTCTTGCTGCGCAACTGCCTGAATGAGAGAGATCGCTGGGGCTGATTGGTCAATGGTCAGGTCAAGTGGGTGTAAATGGAACGGTGCAGGACTTGTAGCCTCAAGCTCGCAGGGGGCAATACTCGTGATCTGCTCATTTAAGGGTAGTGAAGCGGTAAGGTCGATGCAAGACGATGTCGCAGCCGTGTTGGAGAGCCAGGAGAACTGTGGAATGACGCGGCGGCTTTTGGCGAGTTCAAAGCGGCGACATTCCTTGACAGTGATGTCGATGGTAGACACATTGTTGAAGACCAACAAGTTGAACGCATTGTCTGCGAGTACGTGGCCGACTTTGTCAACCTCGGCCATTTTGTCGTCGATTTTCTGGCAAAGAGCGAGCACGTCTTGTATGTACGAGACATACGATTCAGTAGAAGACTAAACTCGGCTAGCAAGCTCTTTTCTAGCAGCCAGCTGCCGACCGGTGGGATTTCCAAAGAGGTCGGTGAGCTTCTCCTTGAAAGCATCCCAGCTAGAGATCTCGTCCTCGTCCTCGTGTGTCCAGAACCAGACACAAGGAGTTTCGTCCAAGTAGAATAGGAAATTCGCTAGCATAATGGTAGGATCCCAGCGGTTGTTTCGGCTAACACGCTCATACAGAGTGAGCCAGTCCTCAACATCAACATTATCTTGGCCGGAAAATATGCCAGGATCGTGGGGGTTGGTAACCGTAACGTACGGGGTTGGTGGGGTCACAGGAGTAGAAGCACACGAGGTGTCGTCACCGGGAATCCACATGAGTGGATTCCGCACTCAATAACAAAGTGTTCTAGCTGGCTGGAAGTCAAAACTGCAGTGATGCCTCGTTACTACGAACACCACATTAACAAACTTTTTAGATTAACGAACATTGCAGAAATCACCTACTGACTTCTTATAGTTTAAAAGTAAGAATATTTCAGTACTACAACCTTCCGAATACCGAACTTTTCAGAATGACGATTCTTATTCAGTTTCCGTGTCATGGTAACAACTACTTATTATTATGAACTAATACAGTCACCGACCGTTTATTCGGACCTCACAGGGACTGCAGAAATGTCTGAATAAACAGGTGTCCAAAAAAGCAGATTAAGAAAAAGAAATGAAATCCTTGATTTCCACGCACTTATTCAGGCTCGGCAGTAGGCTTGAAGAAATCGTGAATGCGCCGTTGCACGCTGTGCCGTTTACGCGCAATCAGATAAGCTTGAATCTCGGAGAAGGTCGTACGGTCACTATAGGCGGCTGAGAGCACAGTCACTGCTTTTACACGCTCCGCATGCGACGGCAGCGTAGCACATGCTGCGTCATCTTCCGACTCGGAGTGATCGTCCGGCGGTGCAGCAGAAACCTGACGAATGATCTCACCGTCGTCGAGTTCTGCGCATGTCGCTACAGCACTGTCAGCACCTGTGAAACTGTCAAATGAGACGGTGTCCGGATTCACAATGCAACCACTGTGCAGGTCTTGGCAGAACATTTTCTGCGTCAGTAGGGAGCACATCGGAAGGCGACAAATCTTAGGCCTCCCGGCACCCGCTTGCTGGCATTCACCAGCGCAGTTTGCACGGGCACTGTCGGCACCATTTGACACTTGACGCGATGTTTCCGTATGCCACGTTGGATCACTGAAACCTCGACACAGCACACAACTAACTGTGGAAAAACTGATATGCCTCTAGTACACTGTAGAGTGTGCACATTGAGGCACCCTACGCTATACTGCCTCATCCTCAAGCATGCTGGAGGCATGCCTTGATAGTACGGTTATTCTGGCACGGTTGAAAGCAGGGGACTTTACTTGCAGCTTCTGACACCCGCACTCAACACTTGCTCATCTTGGAGGCGCACGGGAGCGCGGGGCATGCTGCCATGCGCCCAGTTCGTTCGCACTTCTGTGCCTTGAAACATTGCGTGCGCCTTCCTTTTACTGTGACTGGGTTCAAGTGTTCATTGTAAGATTATGGTGCTTTTGAAAATGCTCATAATATCTGGACAAAATTTCAATTGGCCAAGGTTGGAAAATCTTAAATCTAGTGAAATATGAGCGTTACAACCGGCAAATCATTATACATACCTGGAATTGTTATAAGTGGGTTGGATAAATAAATGAATGAATGAATGAATGAATGAATGAATGAATGAATGAATGAATGAATGAACTGTACCAGGAAAAATCTGCAACAGGGACTTTTGCTGAGAAAGTCACTGTGACATTATAACAATGTGTTGCTTGCCAGTGTCTGCCGATCCTAGTTGGCTGCCGCTTGTGTGCTGCATTTAACGATAAATTGTTGTTAACAAAGTGTGTGTGCGTTCGTGTATCCCACAGAATTTGTGTGCTTAGGGCGAACTAGAGAAACTTATCCTTTAAGGGAGGAGGCTACCTTGGAGACCGAACTTTCTTATTTTTTTAAGATATCCAGATGAAACTTTCAGGGTATGTTCACACCACCGAACTATGAGGAACTGCAAAGTTTCATGAAGATATGTTTATTAGTTCCAGAGTTATTGAGGTTTAACTAGGTGATTCATGTATATGCCTGAGGAAGAGCCTGGAGAAATGCCAGGACATCGTAGGAAGCTGAAATTCACTGTGATGATTCCTTGATAGATATCCCAAGGGGCTAAAGAGCCCTTTTCTTTAATTTCCCCTCCAAAAAATTTTAAGACAACTTTGAATTTGATGTAGCCAGTAATGACCACATTCATCAAAAATTAATTGCTTATTATAAATTAACTGCACCAACTTTCAAAAAAAGAAGCCTGTTACCCCCTGGCAAAGTCACTTAGGAACAGAATAAAAAAAATGGCATACAAATCTGAAAAGCGGTTCTTGAGATATCGCCTTCCCCAGCACCACTACTCGCGAAAAAATACATTCCGAGAAAACGGGCCTTAAAGTTGAACACGTGTTTTTTTTTTTTTTTTTTTATGAGAAAGCTCCTGCGGAGCTTATAATTAGCTCTTGCGGCTCCAGGCACACTCAGTGTGTCGGATTTTCGACTGGCGACAGCCGAAAGCACAGTTTCGCCGCTGAAAAGCGTCTACGCAATCGGCACTCGCTGCGGAAGATGGGAAGTTCGATGCTCGTACAAGACGCATACCGCGCTCCCGTGCACCGAACATCTGCACTGTCTTGGGCTTTGCCGGCATCGCGTGCAGCGAAGAACTAGCGAAAAAAAAGAAAGCTGAGCAAATAATCTAAAAGATAGCGCTAGGCGATGAACAGCTCGAAAGCAGGCGAGCAAGGGACGCGAGCGCGCCATCACAGGGAGGAGCGCCGCCGCCCGCGCGGCAGCCAATGGCAGGCGCGCTTTAGCCCGCGGGATTTGAGCAGCCGCCGCCGGCCGCGCAGCAGCCAATGGTAGGCGCGCTTTACCCCGCGGGATTTGAACGCGCTGCTCCGGCCAATCAGCGCTCCGCATCACATCGCGGGAAAACGCCAATAGCGCCTCAACCGCGCCGACGATGCCATTTTGCAAGGCGGCAAAATAGAGACAAAGAAACCACGGTCAAAACGACACCAAGATGGCGAGGGCAGGCCGCATGGTCCGGGAATGGCGCGCGCGCGAAGTTTAACTTCATTTCGGCATCTGCGCGTGTTTTGTAGGGCCGCGGTGGCCTCAAAAGTAGCGTTTTTTCTGTACTTTACGGTTGAATTAGGTGCTGATAATTACAGAACAGGTAGTTTATGAGACATACAACCCAAAAATAAGGTTTTTCAAAAATCGACTTTTTCGCGATTTTTCGGTTTTCAAGGGCCGCGTCCCCCCTTAAGCCATTCCCATATGCGTGGCTTGCTTGTCGGCACGTGTCATCCTGTGAAATCCTTTTGCGCACTTTCTGCAGATGTATGCCAACCTGCAGAAGCTGTGGCGGACATGTGCACTCGGGTCCAGTTGACCGGCTTATTCATCCACCGGCTGCCGCCGGCTTCCCTGGATTTCCCTGTCCGCTGTCGTCATCACTCCCAAGGCCTCCTTCAACGACACACAGCACATGCTTTTTGTGTACAGTCATTTCCTTTTTTTTTCTTTGTATTTTCACTTCTCTCATGCCACCCTCCGTTTCCCTGGGAAAGAGGGAAGCTTTCCCCTGGAGCTTCCCTCGTGGCCCTAATTTTTTCGCCCTGCTCTTCCCATTGTCGTCCGTGTAAGCGTCACTGTCCTTCATCTTGGTAGAAGCAGCACCTTGGTTCTTGCCTGCCCCTTGCACAATTTCACTAACAGTAATGACTGCTGATGATCCACGCTGCAAAGTAATGCACTCTAAGTGAACGTAAAGCAGTGACCCAAGCTTGACTCTTTAAGCAATGACTCTTCAAGGCTTGGGAGCTGGATGTCGCAGGGCTAGTTGAATTTTTATTGCGAGCCAGTGCAAACAAGGGACAGACTTGAACTTATGTAAGGACAGCCCTGTTCACTTGGGTTTTTGTGGCAGTCTTCCTTTGAGAATAAGTTCTGCAGAAACTGATTGGGTTCAGCCTTCATTCCTATCTTGTTTGTGTTGCGTTCCTCTCATTGTGTACTTCTGTCACGCTGCATTTAGTCAAGACGCAATGTGGCAGCTGTGGCCTGTGCTTTGCATTTGGCACACATTGTTTGTGTGATCTGTGCTCTAGTTTGACTGGATGGCACAAATCAATAAAGTGGGATGACACCAAAAGATGTCTTGGGAGGAGTAACTCTTCTTTAGCATCTGTGCAAGTTGGTGGTCAGGTTAACGTGACACAAAGAAACGAAAAACTGAACAAAGGAGGTGGTGTGGATTTAACCTGGTGTTGTGTTTGGAACACCAATACCAAAAGTTCAAAAGGTATGGCAACTTCACTGTTTGTTTCACCACTTCAAGAAAGTGGCGCCTGCATCATTTGCGCTTGCAAGAGCTAGTAGATTAGATTAGATTGCAGTGCCTCCTTCCTTACGCAGGAAGGAGGCACTGGGCTTATTGTGCATGAGCACAAGAAAGTCTGAGATTGTAGCTGCTGGGAACCAGTGAACCAGGGACTAGTTATATTTTGTGCTGATCACTGTCTGGGGGAGCTTCACTTCTGTGAGATGCAGCATCTAGTACAGTGCCTCACTCGAGTGATATCCTTTGTGTTCGCCGATTCTCACAGCCTCCAAGATTGGATAACTTCAAAAGCAACTCTTGGTTACATCACGTGATCTCGGAGACCATGTCTGGCTTGATCCAGTGAATGCGCATCAAAAGTGATGCCCCTGCAAAACGGTGGCGAAGTATACTGCTCATGGGCCGAAGTCCAAGCAGACCAGGGCAACAGAAGTGGCGTGGTTGCTGTCTTTGTTAGCCACTAGTCGGTGCCAGCTTGAAACAGGTGTCAGAGCCTCCCAGGTGTTCGTGACATTGGGTGTCTGCACCACATTTGAGTTTGGTCACTCAAGTGTTTCTGGAACAAGGCACAAAATGCTAAGGGTGTGTATCCCCCTCCCCTTGTTTTTGTGGCATTCACTCGTGTCTGCAAGGACCAGCAGTGGTGTGCCTGCTGCAGTTGTTTCTGACACCTAGAGTCGAGCACCCTTCCGCTCCGCTTTCTTCATCGCACAACACTCCTTAGCCTTGCTCCTCGCACTCTTGGAAGGCCGTTCTCGATTGTCGCAGCACCGTTCCTCTCTGGGCAGAGCTGCATTGCCATAGAAACCGGGGTTACAGCGGTTACTAGCATGAAGAAATGGCACAAGAACAAAAGTTAAAAAAAAATAAAGTAATTTGAAAAGTTTTGCAGTGCTTTTATAACTTAATGTAATATAATGAAGAGCAGAATGGGTCCACAGTGATCATGGCATTTAGGGGATGAGCAAATCACCTTAACACAGTAGGCCGTGTGGTCTGCAGGATGAAATTCTAAAATAAAGTGGCACCTCTTCCACTGCCATATCATTGTTCAATGAAAACCTGTTTCGTCTATAGCCAACTGAAGACTTATTTTCATCTTAGACATGGAGTAACCTTTCTATATTTTCCTGGTCTTCCCGTTGTCTATGCCTTTTTGTTATAATGTGTCACCTTTTGACTCGAGAAACGTAGCTGCATAATGTGAGCTTCTGCTGATCTGATTTAATCAAGAAACTGAAGCACGTAGAAGAATGGCAGCTTACATATTGCATCACTGGCACAGTTTTTCAAGCTAACCCTGGACCTCTGTGCGTGTTTTTTTTTTTCTTTGTTATTCCATGCTGCAGTCACTCTCGTCAATATTGGTGGTTATTGCCAGCCCAAATTTATCATAGTGGATTGCCGATTGTCTTCTATATAGTGTATAAAGTGCACAGTTGAGTGGCATTTTAATGAAGTCTCATCCCACACAAATATGCCTTTGTTATATCTGATAAACATATTTTTATGGGTTGGTCTCGGCAAGAAACATTATAGATGTACTTTGTTGTATGCTATAATTTGTTGTACCTACAGTTTATATGTTGAGATTTCACTGTACCGCAGAATAATTTTTTAGTAGTCGACTGTGATTGGTTTGAAATTGTTCTCTTAGTAGGGCAGGGTCATTTAGATAAGACTCTAGTTATTGAGGCGCGATACCTTTTAAAATCTTAGATTTTGTTGTTTCTTTCATGCAGCTTGTGATGGTGAACAGATAGTCTTTATTCTCGCTGTTGCTGGCATTTTCTGAATGCATGCTTTTGACTCATGGATGCAGCTGCTTCAGTGGTCTGTGAGTTAGTAGAGGAATTGCCTCTTTAAAGGTTCACTAACAGCAGGAAACTTATCAGGGTAGGCTCACAAGCTTTGTTCGTGGCTTAAAGGGACACTAAAGGCAAATATTAAGTCAAGCTAAAGTGATAGATTAGTGCTTGAGAATCTCTAAGGTGTCAATATTATCACGAACAGAGCCTTAATAACCGAGAAACTGAGGTAAATGCAAGACATGATTAGAGACTCCTCCGGGACATTTAAGTGCATGCCTGATGAGGAAAGCAGTCCTCGGCTGAATTCTGTTACCACTACTCAACCACTCGTTGCGAAAAGCAGCATTGTATTATAAGACGAAATAAAATGCTACTTGTCCAGTTATATTTCATTTTTAGAAAAAAGCAACTCATTGAAATTACCCTTGACAACGACGCGGGCAGTTGAAAGGCTTTGTTTTTGCACGACTCTGCGCCGTGCACGCTTTTGCGTTCAGCAGTTTCATTATCGCGTAGTGCTGCGCTAGTTTTGCTGGCTCGCGAAACTCTCGCAATCTGCAAGTAGCAGAAAATTAAACTTCCGTGTTATGTTGCGGGATGCTCGAACGCTCTACGCCACTTGACCATAAAGCTGATGGCAGCAAAAGGTGGTGGTGGCGTACGCAACGTCACCACTTCCCCGTTTGGGTGGCAGGAGATTTGAATTTCGAAAACGTTCTTCGGACCCTTCAGATGCATTTTTCTCGTAAACTAAGTCCTTTCTTGGCACGAAACGAGTGTTGCGAGGTTTCTGGAATGGTATTTAAACAGTACATGTCGACTTATTTGCTTTTAGTGTCCCTTAATCTACATTTCAAGGGCAGAATGAAATTTTTTTTAAATTAATGGACAATTATTTTTTATGCTTGTATTTCATGTCTGTATTTCCTGCCCAAGCACAAGATTCAATGCACTTTCGCGTATATTGGTACATTTCATATTGGGAAAGGTGTCTACAGATGTTGCTAGTTTGTGTTCTTACTTTCTGGATACAAATCAATTCATTCGGCTTTCGTTTATACCCAGCTTCTTGATTTGTGTTGTTTTCCTGAGGATACAGGTGATTCAGTGAAAATTGCACGTTGAAAATTTGCGAACTAGCGTAATTTTTCCAGTTCATCTACACTACCTTCACCTTTCGTACGCTTTGTTTGCACGGCATGTCACGGTGTTTAAATAATCAGCAAAATACTGCTGATTAATTTGTAGCACCTTTATATTACCAGTTTTGAGATTGTGCCACCACATGTGTCAACATTTGGGTTATTTTGGCCCACTACTGAAGGGGAGGCGTTTTCGGAAAATAGTACTGCATGTATAATCTTCGACTATTTTGGGGATGAATATGCATAACGGTGCTAGCCTTGGGATGCCTGCTAAACAGACCTGCCTTGAGGATCGGCTGGCTATATTTTTGCCGTTGAAGTGGTGTGTGGCCTGAAGTTAACCATCAAAAAAGCTTATTAGAGGAATTTTGAGGATTTATCAGATTGCTCATCGTGACATGTCATGCCGGTGTTGTTCATCTGTCGAAAACATTGCAGATAGAGAAAGAAAATCACTTTATCTGATAGGTGACATTCAAAATAAAAAAAAAGGAAAAGCAACTAAATCACTTTAACTGACAGGTGATGTTCAAAATAAAAAGAAAGGAAAATCGATTAAAACACGGGTGGTAGAAGTGTTGTACCTTACGGAATGTTAGCTTGACGTAATGGTTTCCTTTGGTGTCGTCTTAACATACCACCTCGATGTTGTGGTGTCACTTTTGGTGTTGTGGGGTGAAACGTCATTTCGTCGACACACAAGACCGTTAACTGTACCTGTGTGCTTGTAGATAGCCTTTTCACAATGCTTTGAGGCGAGCCGCAGTGGTTTCTAGGAAAATTTTTGCATGGAGCAGTATTATATTGCCCCGTGTGGCGCGTTGTTGGCATGTCTCGTTTCAGTCGTGGCAGTTCAACTGTAACAGAAAATTTGTAAGGCATGCTGTTATTGAATAAGGGCACTCTCCCATGCACTTCATTTCTAAACGATGGCCGTTTTGTCGGAGGCTTCATTCGGAGCCAAGTGAAAAGGCCGTCCAGTCGTGCAGGTGTGCTTGGGATTCTTCCAAATCAGTACTTGTGTTTTGCGTTGAGGGAACTGCTTTAGTGGCTTGAGTAGCAGCAGTATGTGTATTCAGAGGAGGTTCTCAGTGTTGATGATATGAGCCCTGGCCACATCGCACTGCAACTTTTTCAAGATGGCATTTCCTTTGCAATAGGTACACTGCTGCCATTCGTTAATTGCACGTGGTTTTCTTGGAATCTGTCACTTTGGTGTCACTCTGTCTTGCACGCACAGCCGCAAATGTGCGGAGCAGTTTGCGGTACAGTTCTCTCGACTCTCACTGTTGCAAAATGAACAGGCTGCACAGAATGCTGTCAAATAAGAAGCTGCTTAATCCAGTCTGTTTCATGTGCTGTTATCAACTCACGGGCATGTTGGAGTAGAGAGTTCTGACATAAGGCTTCCACTGTGCGTTACTGGTGCTGTTTCGGCTACTTGCCAGGGCTGCTGGGTGCAGGAACAAGGCAACTTATCTTGTGCACGTGTTCCGTTTCAGGCATCAGTGACAGTCGCTTCAGTGACAGTAACGCAAAGAATGTTTACAGCCGACACTGGCTTATCTAGCCTTGCAGTGTGCTCGGGGAACTATGTCACACGTGTGTACACCTCGTTGGTCACATGATCTTAAACAGCACAGAAAGCTGGCAGTAACAATAACAGTAGCAGTAACAGTGGAGCACCAGCAGTATGTTAAAACTCACTAATGTGTGTTACATTACAGTGATGTGTAGTGATTTGTATTTGGAAGATTGTGACTTTGAATTTGCTGCTGCTGTTTATCACTTGTTGCCGTCAATCTGATGCTTAAAATGTTTTGTTAAATTCTTTTATATCTTGTTATATATATTGTTGTTTCATTCTTTTTGTTTTTTCTTTCTTTTTCTCCCCTCAATTTAGAAATAGCAATGCACATATTCGCTCACACAATGGTTGAAACGAACATCACCGATCTGTGTTTTTTCTATCATCCTCGGTTCCAACGTACCGGAGGTTTGTAAAGCAAACAGTTTGTTTGTGCACTGTGTACAAAGGATTAACTGCGTGACTGCTTTGTTTGATGTGAGTCTTGCTATGCCCCTCAGGTGGCGACGAAGTAGAGTTCACAAAGTGCAGGTCAAGCATTGGATTCACACAGCTGTGTGCATTCTTCTGAGCCACTGTGTCTGATATTTTCTGCATACTGACATTTCATGCACCGGGCTAAACATTTCTCCAGAGTGATGAACGAGGAGATGGTCGAACAAAAAAAAAAAAGGTTTTGTACATTGTGGAAATGCAGCCAAAGGACAGGACAGATGGCAATGCTTCTGTCTGATTACTATTAGTCGTTGAACTGCAGAATGTCGTGTGGCCCCCTTTTCTCTTAATCACCCACTGTCATGTGGCAGATAACACCGAGAGGTTATGTGCAGCATGGCCTCTGAGATGGTATCTTCACACACTCCCAAAGCGCACAGTAGCCATTGTGACAGCCATCGCATTTCAGGAAGTCGCAAAGATACAGTCGACGCACGTTACAGCGGACCCTGATAATCCGACAAAAAATGTTCGTTTTATCCGAAGTCCATAATATCCGAGACGCCTCGCTTCTGAAACTTCGGTCGTGACGTCTAACAACGTTATCACAAAAAGTGAGTGACGAACGTCCAAAGTAAAAAAATTTTTTAAAAAATGTTGCAGTTCCACCCGGGAGCCGAAGCATTGATTACGATAGCAAATTAGTAGACAGCTATGCAAAGTAAGGATAGTAGTTTTATCGGCTGTATAAAGTTGTAAACATATGCTTACTAACTGAATTAACAAGCACGGTGTCACGCACGCACAGGTGGGCATGAACACATCATACTCGATGAGCGCGGACACTCGCTGTCAAAGAGCTTGTGTGAGCAAGCATGGCAGCATCCTCGAACGAAATTACCTTTTCGCGGTCTCTCGCTTCCACTAATCGTCGAAAGCACAGCACATATGAAGCTACTAGCACTTGGTGCACTTTGTCCACATCGCAGATCGCTTTCAAGATATGGCACCTGCACAGCCACGCTGTAAGCTGCAGCCGCCAGAGTAGAACTCCCTCTCCCTCGCCTCCTCTCCGTGCCTCATGTGCAAAAGAGGACTGCGTGCCTTCCACCCCGCCTTCCTCCCACGCGCAATATTGAGTCGCAATCGTTGGCTGACCCTCACAAGTCGGTTGTCAGCCCATGTCGACATGGCAAAAGTCCGTTTTATACGCCTGAATTTGACAAAAATTGCCACTAATTTGGTCCACTGTAGCCGATAGTCCATAGCAGCGCAGTCCGTTAAAAGTGAACTTCGTTGCATGAACATAAGTAGAGCAAACTAAGGTTGAAATATGGTCCATTATATCCGAAAGTCCGTTGTACGTAGGTCCGTTGTAACAAGCATAGACTGTAGATCACTTGCCTAGCACTTGCCACCATTAGAGACCATGCCTTGCCATCTCGTCGTCTGCTGTGCAAAAGTGTGCCCAGAAGGTGTGGCAGACAGCATAAATGAGTCATTTTTTTGCCACACTTCAAGGCAGTCTGCGTATCAATTGCAACATGGGTACCTTTATAAAACTACAATGTAAGCACTATGCCTCTGCGAGACCATGCTGAGAACAGCAACTTGCTTACCCAGCAGTGTGCTTACCTTATGCCCCACATTGCATCACTGTCTTCAGCTTGGTCACTGTCTTCAGCTTGGCTTCCTTACTGACCTCTCTGCATGCTGTTTTTTACAAGACAGGACTAAACATGCTGAAATCATGGGCCTGTGCTCATCACTGCGTGAACAAGCAGCTTCAGTTTTACATCCCTTCTGCAATTTCGTTATAGCATGCTTAAAAGCATTCAGTGGCATCGTTTAAAACTGGCATTATTGCCTCTCATTTAGTAGCCATTTAGGACTTTGGCTTCATGTAGTGGGGACATTCTGTGGGCATTTATTGTGTTCAGTTTCGTGTTGGGAGTTACATGATTTCTCCAAAGCTAAGGGAGATAATGCCTTACTTCAAGGCACATGTTTGAGCTAGAACACATTGAGACATATTGTGTAATGCTGCCTGCCCATTGTGTTAGCCAAGGGTAACATATTTTGCTCGAACTTGAGATCCTGCAGTTCTGCACTGAAATTGTTAACACCGGGATTGCAAAACTGGGTAAAATATTGCATAGGCACTATTGCAAAGTGCCTTTTCACCAGGTAATGCCCCTGTCTCAGTTTAATGAGGGCGCCAGCACAGCATAGGGCTGTAGTTTTGGGCCTCAGTGGCTTGCATTTAGACGCAAGCTTTTGCCGGTTGACTTTTGGGTCGGTCAGTGCTGTGCTTCTAAAGTAAGATATGGAGTTGCAGTTGAATTGTGGTTGAAAGTTTTGGAAAGTGCGTGCAGCTTAGTGTAGTGGTTTTGACAAATCAGTTCTGCGAAAGCCTGCAAGGTGGAGGAAAGTACATGAAAGGGGAAAAGTTACATCCTCCCAAATTGTAGCACAAAGCTGCAAAGGAAACCCGTGTGCGTTTCTTCAAAAAAAATTTCTCAGTTGAACAAAAATTAATTCTGGTCCAGGATTCAAACCCAGAACCAACGCCTCTCCGTGGCAATTTCCTTTGTAGCTGCATGCTGAAAATTTGGGTATATGTCTATTTTTCCCTTAGGTGTAGTGGTTTACATGCCTAAATATTCATTTGACTGCAGTTGTGCGATCAGCTTGCGAAGAAGAAACTGCCCCTCACGACTCCATGTCACACAGAGCTACATTCTTGCAATACAGCAGTGTTAAGTACGGCTAACGACAGTGGTGGCCTCTGTCCTGGTTTTTTGGCAGCTTTTCATTCATATTGTGCTCAGCTTGTTTTCTCCATGCCATAGAATCTACACTTGCCCCCGTTGCAACAGGCGATTTGTTGCTGCCGCAGTTATGTTGTAGCTTGGCGTGATCAGATTTTCTTGCACGTTTATAATTTGGCACCAGTCACCTTGTAAGTCTGGATGGTTCTTTCAGAAGTCCTGTGCATGTGGAAAGGTGGCTGTGAGACACTGTGTACATAAGAGTGGTGCAAGTGATTTGCAACCTTTGCTTTCAAGCATCTTTCTGTCTTGGTTGCCGATTAGTAGTGATACTGATTGGACTTATCGACAGTGCAGTGTCAACTGAACAATTCTGATTGCCCGGGGCACTCTCTGCAGAATATATATATATATATATGTATGGGCATTTTGTAAAACAGTAAACAGTGGCTCTTTGCATGTCGAGAGTGGCTGTACTGTTGGTCTGTTTCCACTTATATGGTCGGTTGCAGATTGTTTTTATTTGCCATGTGTTCACAGTTGACTGTGTGTCGAAATTGCATCAGCTGCTATGCAATGTTGATTTTTTCTGCTAGATAGCTACACCGCAACAGTGCATCGAACTGGCCAGAAGGCATTGCCTGCCCTTGGCGATGTTATTGATTTTATTCTCATGAATTTTTATGCAAGCACAGCTTTATTTCTCGTGATTGCTGCATTTGCTCACAGTATTAGCCTATTTTGCACTGCCGCATTTGTTTAGGAAGTGCTTTTCATAAACATCCCACTAGCGGTTTTAACGTTGATTTGCCATGCCTGACCTTGGCTATGCTGTCCGTGGTGCTCGTTTTTTGTTCTAGATGAACGACAGTCGAGAATGACTTGCCTCACCTCTTTTGCGCCACCTGTGGGCAGCGTCGAAGGTTCCGAGCAACCTCGTCTTTATCTCCTTTTGCCAACCTTGTTCTGCATTTTAGCCTTGCAGAGGCGTCTATGTCACACCATGGTCAAGAGTGTATTTGTACAAGTGACTACTGATGTTAACTTTTTTTAACCATGCTGTACTTTTTTTTTTTTTGTAGCCAGTAGTGGTCAGGGGAAATAAAGCATGTCACCACATAGTCCCATTTATGCTTTGATGCATTTTAATGTGTTTGTGTGTTGTGCAAGTTCCCTTTCTCAAGGATTGTGCAAGGGGACTTAAAGACACCCCCAAACGATTTTGTACAAATGTACGAAGTCGTTAGGGCATGTTCTTCTGATCATTAATTGATCCATCTAAGTGCTCCACAAGAAGCTTGTAATTTATTATAAGGTTTAAAAAATGTACATCATTACCAGTCGCAGCATGCCACTAGGCCGAATTTGCAGCCACCTCTGACCAGACAACACGAGGTGGCCATATGACGCCAGTAGGGCTGCTTAGCTGCACAGTTCGCGTCATCAATACTTTTTCCAACTTTATGACAAACAAGCGTTGATAATAGTTGAAATGTTAGTTCATTTGTTTCTCTAAAAAAAGAGTAACAGTACACTCAAGACTTCCGGCACATAGCAAGTGTCATCTGCTTGTGTTGCAGCATGCTCCATGTTGACGAGAGCTCTGCGGTCATTGTTGGTCTTGATCTTTCTTCTCACGAGCACCATTGTTCGCCCTTATTACATTGTGAGCTGCAAATGTAGTGACTGGCAATATGTCAAGCCGCAACACCTTGTCCCTGTGCAAGGCAGCAAACGAGCTGAGTGGCTGTAACACATCGTACTGTTAGTATTCGATCGACACTAGGATTTGCACATTTGCGGCGGTCACATTATGCCGGAGGATTACTACCTCAATAGTGTTTCGAGTGTCCGGTATTTGAGTAAACACAGGTGCAAGGGGCTTGGTCGTTTCATGGGATGAGTGAAAGTGCAAGCATGAACAATCTAAAGCTTTAGAACAGTCTGCACGGCTCAGCCACCTGGTGGCACATAGCTCAACAAAACATGGAACTAATATAGCAGTAACAAAATGTATTATACCTTGCTGCTGGTGCAGATTTTTGGCAGGAGCGTAATCATGGACACATTCTTCTAAATGTTTGAGATGTTTTACACTTGGTTGGAGCAATGTTAGCGCTTTCGTTGGTTAAGCTTTGCGCCACCAGGTGGCTGGACCATGCACACTGATCAAGCCACTCACATCTCTTCTAAAGCTCCATCACAGCAATAGTATTGTGGAGGGGCTTTAGTTTATGCCTCCACCCTTCCATCGAAACACCTATCTCGCCTGTGGTTACCGCTTGGCGCTGCGACAGAATGCTCGCAACACATGCTGGCTTTGATAGCTTCGCTTGGGATGGACTGCCAGGCGGCTGGTGGAGAGGTTGGAGACGCTTGGCGCGTTGGCTCCAAGACAACCAGAAGTAGACGACATGACGTCCCATCTTTATGCAGAGCTAGTGAATGTGGAACTTAGCCCCAATCACTCGGCGAACGAGTTGAGGATAAAACGCGTGGCTATAGAGGACGGTAACTTGTTATAATTCGTAGCTCTCCTAATACGAGTTCACACAGATTGTGCTGTCAATGGTTTACTGCAACTGTACTCTACACGTCTACAAAATTTGTCAGAACCGTTTTAAGGACGGACCCTTTAAAACCAATTTCTGGAGTGAAAGCTCCTGCAGCATCTTGCCAGAAAAGGCACAGCCAGCACTTGCCCTGTGTTTTAGCTCTGAAACAGAGCCTTGTTGGCTAAGTCCGGTCACACATCGAGTGCTTTTGATCAATTTATGTACATGCTAGTCTAATCGAAAAATAAGAGCTGGGTGTTCCCAATGAAAGAGTTAACTTCGGCTAATTATTGATGATGTGATCTCCAATAAAATTTGCCAGGATTTTCAGCGTTCATGCTAATACTAGTAACATGAGGATACTTGTCGGCCAGTATCTGTACAACAAAATTAGGCATATTAAAATCTGGGGGAGTGCAGGGTAAGCAATTTTTTTGCTCACTATAAGCTAACGTTTTATCGTGCCCTTCCTGAGGTAGCGTCAGCCCGGCTTCACTTTTGGGACATTTCCGTTTCAAATATTTTTTTTAGACCTTTCAGGTTGCAGTTTCGCGAGTCGAGGATTGATATGTTTGTTAATGTCAATCGTAGCCTCGCGAGACAAGGTTCAAAGAAAACCTTGAACAAGTTCCATTTGAGTGCTTGAATGGCAATATCGCGCTTAAAGGGCCTTGTCACTCTTAAAGGAAATTGGACCGCGCGCTGCCCTATCGTGGGTGGAAGCCATGGCAAGCCGTCAGCAGGCTGCACGGACTTGGCAACCGTAGCGCACAGACTTCCGCTAATGTGCTGCTGCTGCTGATATTCGGTAGCACGATGAGACGTCTTGGCAGTTTGAAATGTGCACCTTAAGGCCGTGAAAATTTGAGTGGAGGGTAACGTTGATTTTGTATATTGAATATTCTCTGCCCGATAACTTGGGTTTGTGTGGGTCAATTTTCATAATTCGTTTTGCGCTGTGTACAATCACTTGCTGATAATATGTCTAGCGCTAGTATGGTGGCCCGAAAACGGCGTTGTCGGGCCCTCTTAAAGGGCCCCTCGCCAGGTTTGTGTACTGCAGACAGAGAAGCGCGGCGCGTAGATCACGTGGTGGCAATCGTGCCTGCAAAGTAAAAATTCTGCAGGGGCATAACGTGCCAAAATCATGATTATGAGGCACGCCATAGTGCAGGACTGGAAATTTGGACCACCTGGGGCTCTTTAACGTGCACCTAAATCTAAGTACACGGGTGTTATGGCATTTCGACCCCATCGAAATGCGGCCGGGGTTGGAGTTGATGGAGAAGTATGGGAGAGGCCTTTGCCCTGCAGTGGGCGTAACCAGGCTGATGACGATGATGATGAAATGCTGCCGCCGTGGTCGGGATTCGATCTCGCGTTCCAGGTGCTCAGCAGCCCAACACGATAGCCACTGAGCAACCATGGCGGGTTGTCTGCAAAGTGTAGGGAAACCTCTGCACAGCGCGCATTCCAACCGCTTAAATTTCAAACAGCCCGCGCACCCAAATTTGCCGAGTCCGACCATAGTGACTCAATAATCAAGGGGTAGGGGAAGGGAAGTGCGCAATGAGAGGAAAGCATGGTGTCACTCGCGCACAAGCAAACGTGACCACGGGCGCTGTAACGTAAAACTATTCCGAACTTTTCTATTACAATTCTGCAATCAGCCCACCACGATTGTTCAAAAACTTTTTTGGACCACACTCACTTCACCTGTCTGTCACGCGACGTCACGAAAACCGCTATAGCTCCCCATCCGATATGACGTGTACACACTGATTATGCAGAATTTGACCGAACAGAAATAGTTATTTCTGATTGGACGCCTTTTTGCCATTAGCCCTCGGTTATTAGTAAAAAGTTTTCGGGCTGCACCCACTTCACCTGCCTCCTACGCGACGTCACAAAACCGCAAGAACTTACCGCGTCAATGATACGCGTACGCGTTTAAGATGCATTAATATGCCGAAAAAACTGTTCTTCTGAATAGCTGCAGGCTGCCCCGTTCCGAAAGGAATAAAAGATGGCTGCCGCCGATCGCTCCGGCACTGGCTATACTCACCCCTGCCGGAGAACATGGGTTTATTTGCGTGTTACAAAACATTTTGCGTGGCCGTGTAACGTTTTTCAGAACTTTTGGCACCTTTACGACCCCGTTCTGCCAACTCTTCTTTGCTGAGGATCCGTTTTAGCGTCATTCTTAAGCTTCCGTTGCATGCCGCCGCGATTGTCGACGAGCCACCGCAAGCTTAGTAAGAGAAAGCGGACCAATCGCAGACGCCGGCACCACCCTCTTCATCCCGTCATCGATATTCAGTGCAGTGGCTCAGCCCCATCGAATCCCTCTCCACTTGAGCGTGATCCTCGCCTCTTGTGAGCCAATTAGATAGGACAAGCCGCTAAGTGCAGGCAATGTTATTCGTTTTTTCAAGCAAACAAAAGTGACATCCTATTCCTATGAATGAGGGGATCATTTGATTGGTTTATTCAGACAACCTTGCGGGTGACCGCCCGATGCTTGCGTCGGCGGTTACGCAAGTTTGACGTCAGGGATTTCTAAATAAAAACATATTGGAATAGTTTTACGTTATACGGTCCCACATCTCACTTGCTGACCGCAGAAACTCTGTCGGAACACTGGAGTGAGAAAGCGCGGCAGCAGCAGCGAGCGAAATGGCCTTAGTGCTGCCTGTCGCATCAACGCGAACTAAGACATGGACAAAAAAATTACTAAGCCGCGAAAACAGCGCACGGCGGACTCTGTTCCCGTCGCAGATGGCTTTCAAGATATAGCGACCCGGAGTAGAACGCCCCCATCCCTAGCCTCCCCTTGAAGCCTTGCGCGCGACGGAAGACGGCGCGCGTTCCCCCCGCTTTCCTCTCCTGCATGTGCGAGATTGAGCCGCGATCGCCGGCCCACGCTCACATGCTTTCACTCGCACATACAGCATACCGCGCGCGGCGACGATTTTATCGCCCTTTGACTTTATACGGAACCTCACGGCGACGGCAGAAACGCGCCTGGAGATGTCCATACGATTGCTATCGCAATAATAATAATAAAAAGCTGGATATATGACGTGCGCACGTAGGAGAAGGTTAGGAAAGAATGCCACTTGCGGACGCTAGTCACGGCAAATGGAGGAAGTATGTTGACAGTGAAGCTTGCCCCCTGGCAGTATGGCAGCTTGACATATTCCATTTTTTCCTTTCTCTGTTATAATGAAGTTTGCGTCTTTCTTGCGACAAACCACTCCCTAAACCGTGAAATCTATCAGAACGTTTTTGAGCGCTTTCAGTCGCGTTAGCGCTGCTTCGCTGTAAAATCAAGTGAAATCTCCTGCAAGCTCAAAAGTAGCGAGGTTCGTCAAATGCTTGCGCTTAGTACAGTGCTTGGTGGTAAGCCGCGTCATAAAATATAACAGTGTGAGGAATACGAGGGTTAGGGCGAAGGCGGCGACAGGATTGAGAGACGCTGTCATCTTCAACATATTCGAAGAAAGTCGCACAGGCACTCATCTCCTGCTCTTGCCCCGTTTATGCGCGTTGTTTTTGTTCCAAAGAGCGGTATAGCAAACTTGCAGAAGCGCAGAACCATAAAAGTTCGCAAACACTAGAATCGCTCTGGGAACTCTTAAGCGTGAACTTGCACCCAAACATGGGAAACACAAGTGTTCTGAGGCAGTCGAACTGACTTGAATTCAGTTTGTTCCACTTGAAAAGCCAATTCTGGTCATTGCGGGTCGCAGAATTTCCATAAAGTTTAGCTCGCACGTATAGTTACTAAATTTGAATTTGCAGTGCTTGTATGTGGCATCCATCTTTTATCGGGAACTGACGAAACTAGGATATGCTTGTTTTCTGTGCTAAATAGCGACATCTTCCTCCTCCCCCTTCGCAGCCAATCCGGTCGCGGCCATGTTCTTCCTAGCATGCATGCACAGAGTGGAGGAATATGCAACTTTTGATAGTCCATGGCAGTTTCTACATTGCAATGGATAACGTGGAGCAAAATGAAAAAAAAAATGTAAAACAGCCCGGAAGAAGCGCAGCATTGTACTGTTATGACCTGGGGCCTACTTTTTATGCTATCGGTGGTAAGCTAAGCGCACTGATGTCCGCTGCGTCATTTTTTCGGCGATCCGTAGCTGAAACACGTTGTTAGCCTGACAGTGGACTTTGTTGTCAGCAGCCTCAGAGCAAGTTGGTATGAACGTGGCGGACGGAAACCGCTTCCGGTCGGAAATCGAGCGCCGACGAATAGGATGCGTTGGAGGCACTTCAAAGGTTCTCACAACATAGCTTTTAAAAGAAAAGAAAGGTATACAGGAACATTAGGTGGTACGAACAGTTGTAATGGCGCTCAATTTTTTTTTACCTCTCGCATGCGTTCCGACAGTGCTCGCTCGTCATGGATGTGTCATCTACCAGTCATCAAACCGACACCTCCCTGCGCAGGCCGCGCCGACAGATAGTAGTTAGAGTCGAGATGAAGTATCGTTTGCTTTAAACTTATGTTAGTTAATTCGAGTTTAAGGGCGCAAAAGCGACTAAGGCCATGCAGCGCCAGCTACACTAAACCTATGTATGCGACCTATATATATATATATATATATATATATATATATATATATATATATATATATATATTTAAAAAAAATCCGCGTGTTGATAAAATTGCACAAACAGGCCTGGAGTGTGGCCTGATCCCGGTGACCAGAACCGGTAACGCACTCCCTCACCAGAGCAGGATTGGCCACCCTGGTGCAGTACTTGGCCACAACCTCCTACGAACACCACAATCATATATATATATATATATATATATATATATATATATATATATATATATATATATATATATATATATATATATATATATATATATATATATTCATCAGCCTTGTTACGCCCACTGAAGGTCAAAGGCCTCCCCCTTACTTATCCAACTACCCCGGTCATGTACTAATTGTGGCCATGTTGGCCCTGCAAACTTTTAAATCTCATCCACCCACCTAACTTTCTGCCGCCCCCTGCGCTACGCTTCCCTTCCCTTGGAATCCAGTCCGTAACCCTTAATGACCATCGGTTATCTTCCCTCCTCATTACATGTCCTGCCCATGCCCATTTCTTTTTCTTGATTTCAACTAAGATGTAATTAACTCGCGTTTGTTCCCTCACCCAATATGCTCTCTTCTTATCCCTTAAAGTTACACCTATCATTCTTCTTTCCATAGCTCGTTGCGTCGTCCTCAATTTAAGTAGAACCCTTTTCGTAAGACTCCAGGTTTGTGCCCTGTACGTGAGTACTGGTAAGACACAGCTGTTATACACTTTTCTCTTGAGGGATAATGGCAACCTGCTGTTCATGATCTGAGAATGCTTGCCAAACGCATCCCAGCCCATTCTTATTCTTCTTATTATTTCAGTCTCATGATCCGGATCCGCAATCACTATCTGTCCTAAGTAGATGTATTCCCTTACCACGTCCAGTGCCTCGCTACCTATCGTAAACTGCTGTTCTCTTCAGAGACTGTTAAACAGTTTTCTGCAGATTAATTGTTAGACCCACCCTTCTGCTTTGCCTCTCCAGGTCAGTGAGCATGCATTGCAGTTGGTCCCCTGAGTTACTAAGCAAGGCAATATCAGATTTGGTAACAGCAAATTTGTTGAAGGATGATGGAGGGAGCTGTCGGTTTGATGACTGGTAGATGACACATCCATGACGAGCGAACACTGTCGGAACGCATGCGAGAGGTAAAAAAAAATTGAGTGCCATCACAACTGTTCGTACCACCTAATGTTCCTGTATATCTTTCTTTTCTTTTAAAAGCTATGTTATGAGAACCTTTGAAGTGCCTCCAACGCATCCTATTCATCGGCGCTCGATTTCCGACCGGAAGCGGTTTCCGTCCGCCACGTTCTTACCAACTTGCTCTGAGGCTGCTGACATCGAAGTCCACTGTCAGGCTAACAACGTGTTTCAGCTACGGATCGCCGAAAAAATGACGCAGCGGACATCAGTGCGCTTAGCTTACCACCGATAGCATAAAAAGTAGGCCCCAGGTCATAACAGTACAATGCTGCGCTTCTTCCGGGCTGTTTTACAATTTTTTTTTTCATTTTGCTCCACGTTATCCATTGCAATGTAGAAACTGCCATGGACTATCAAAAGTTGCATATTCCTCCACTCTGTGCATGCATGCTAGGAAGAACATGGCCGCGACAGGATTGGCTGTGAAGGGGGAGGAGGAAGATGTCGCTATTTAGCACAGAAAACAAGCATATCCTAGTTTCGTCAGTTCCCGATAAAAGATGGATGCCACATACAAGCACTGCAAATTCAAATTTAGTAACTATACGTGCGAGCTAAACTTTATGGAAATTCTGCGACCCGCAATGACCAGAATTGGCTTTTCAAGTGGAACAAACTGAATTCAAGTCAGTTCGACTGCCTCAGAACACTTGTGTTTCCCATGTTTGGGTAAAAGTTCGCACATAAGAGTTCCCAGTGCGATTCTAGTGTTCGCGAACTTTTATGGTTCTGCGCTTCTGCAAGTTTGCTACCGCTCTTTGGAACAAAAACAACGCGCACAAACGGGGCAAGAGCAGGAGATGAGTGCCTGTGCGACTTTCTTAGAATATGATGAAGATGACAGCGTCTCTCAATCCTGTCGCCGCCTTCGCCCTAACCCTCGTATTCCTTACACTGTTATATTTTATGACGCGGCTTACCACCAGGCACTGTACTAAGCGCAAGCATTTGACGAACCTCGCTACTTTTGAGCTTGCAGGAGATTTCACTTGATTTTACAGCGAAGCAGCGCTAACGCGACTGAAAGCGCTCAAAAACGTTCTGATAGATTTCACGGTTTAGGGAGTGGTTTGTCGCAAGAAAGACGCAAACTTCATTATAACAGAGAAAGGAAAAAATGGAATATGTCAAGCTGCCATACTGCCAGGGGGCAAGCTTCACTGTCAACATACTTCCTCCATTTGCCGTGACTAGCGTCCGCAAGTGGCATTCTTTCCTAACCTTCTCCTACGTGCGCACGTCATATATCCAGCTTTTTATTATTATTATTGCGATAGCAATCGTATGGACATCTCCAGGCGCGTTTCTGCCGTCGCCGTGAGGTTCCGTATAAAGTCAAAGGGCGATAAAATCGTCGCCGCGCGCGGTATGCTGTATGTGCGAGTGAAAGCATGTGAGCGTGGGCCGGCGATCGCGGCTCAATCTCGCACATGCAGGAGAGGAAAGCGGGGGGAACGCGCGCCGTCTTCCGTCGCGCGCAAGGCTTCAAGGGGAGGCTAGGGATGGGGGCGTTCTACTCCGGGTCGCTATATCTTGAAAGCCATCTGCGACGGGAACAGAGTCCGCCGTGCGCTGTTTTCGCGGCTTAGTAATTTTTTTATCCATGTCTTAGTTCGCGTTGATGCGACAGGCAGCACTAAGGCCATTTCGCTCGCTGCTGCTGCCGCACCTTCTCACTCCAGTGTTCCGACAGAGTTTCTGCGGTCAGCAAGTGAGATGTGGGACCCTATAACGTAAAACTATTCCAATATGTTTTTATTTAGAAATCCCTGACGTCAAACTTGCGTAACCGCCGACGCAAGCACCGGGCGGTCACCCGCAAGGTTGTCTGAATAAACCAATCAAATGATCCCCTCATTCATAGGAATAGGATGTCACTTTTGTTTGCTTGAAAAAGCGAATAACATTGCCTGCACTTAGCGGCTTGTCCTATCTAATTGGCTCACAAGAGGCGAGGATCACGCTCAAGTGGAGAGGGATTCGATGGGGCTGAGCCACTGCACTGATTATCGGTGACCGGATGAAGAGGGTGGTGCCGGCGTCTGCGATTGGTCCGCTTTCTCTTACTAAGCTTGCGGTGGCTCGTCGACAATCGCGGCGGCATGCAACGGAAGCTTAAGAATGACGCTAAAACAGTTGCACAGGGCAACAAAGTGCTTGGTGTGCCTTTTTCTTTTTCTCTTGATCACGTGCGAGGGCACACAATCTGGAGAGCAAACAAAACCACCAGAGCTACGAGAACACTGCAGGGGAAAACTGAGCTGGTCAGGCCCGAAACTTGATGCTGAAAGCTATGGTTAACCTGATTGCATACATGATTATTGCAAGGTTGACTTGGGGCATGACTTGCGGAAGGGGGTGGGGTTACACATCGACCAAACGGGCCGATGTGTCAACGATGCGCCCAGGGCGCACGCAACCTCGGCGTGCATTTACCCGCGCAAATCCCAAGGGATGTGGCTGCAGTCCAGTGTTTCAGCAAACTTCGGTTAACGGCAGGAGCAAGCGCGTACGCTCGAGTGGGAAATTTTTGGAGCTGCTCAAAGGATTAACCTCATCGACTCGTGCATCAATGTGCCTTCAGTGCGCTTTGATGACGCAAAAAGAACTACATACGTTATCCTAACAGATTAAAGACAAATAGGGGAAAATATATTCAGCGATATGGCCTCCATGTATGCCAGATGTCACGCTGGTTTATACGCTTTATCGACGATACGACGTGCGTGCTTTTTCCCATGGAATTGTCCAGTGCCCGGCTCATGCCAGGCGCACGTGCGTGCTTAATTCCCAGCGCAGGCGACTTCTGTTGCTCATAGGAAGCTTTCAATAAATCTTCAGTTACTACAGCGAGCGTCTATCCTGTCCACATGACCTCTCATTTTCCCGTCAAGTTTGGCGCTCAGCGCCATGATCGATGTGCTACACTAACTAGCCTACAGCCCTTAACTAAGTAACTAACTATAGAATTTTTTCTGCAGGGATGGCGTCTGCATTTTTTGGTGCAATCTGAAGCAATCGTATAGCACCTCCTGACACCGCTTGTTCTTCATCGGCCTTCAAGCTGAGCGCACGTCTCCCTCTGGCGTCGTCGAGTGGGCACCGCTAGCTTCAGCGCCCTGCGGCAGGCAGCGCGCGACCGCCTCGCCGGGACCCGTCGCTGCTGGGACTCGACCGACTCGACGTCCGGCATCGCGCGATCGACGCGCGGGCGCCGCAGCGTCTCGACGACCAGCGCGCCGGCGGCGGCGCTCATGACGATCGCCCAGAGCACGAAGGTGGCCAGCGTGTCGTTGACGGTGAGGTCTTCGGCCGCGTGGCCTCCCGCGCGCCTCACGCATCGCTGCCAGTCTCCCAGTCCGTCGGCCATCCACTTGTCTACCAGACCACTCTCGTACAGCCACGTGACCCTGCGTGAAACATGTAGAAACCGGGCGTCGAGCACGTCGCAACGGCGACACAACAGCGCCGCTGTCTGTGTGTTGGTGCAGACGAAAAACGAAACTGTAACAAAGGTAATCTCTAATATCATTTGCGAGAGCCCTTCGATTAGCGCTTCCTGGCTAAGCCACTGGCGTCAGGAACGCATAAATTATCCAACCTCCTTTTCTTCAACAGTATATTCATATTGCGCGTGCAACTCTCCTTGCTTCCTTTGTAAGTTTCAAAACTTACGAAGCAATCTTCTCGGTAACGTGACAAGCACATTTTGCTGCCATCGTCCATGTCCATAACTAATCAGTGTCATTATTCTAGTAGCTATATATTTACGCCAATTAAAGCGAAAACTTTTAGGCCCTTATACAGCCGTGTCACACCTACCATGATGAATCCACTGTCCACGCCATTCACAAGAAATCCTTAAAATTACCATTTGTCATGGCGCTCTTTGGCCATAACTGGCCCTTGCGCCATTAAAAACCACATATCATCTTCATCATTAAGCCCATTTTGCGCATCTGCATGAGCTCGGAATGCACGTTGAACCTGGTCAATATTAAAGTGTTCATAAAGCAAAATTTCAATTAAGTCTCTCGTTTTAGGTCCCCAAGACGTATTCGATGTTTTGAGTCATTTAGTTTGTTAGAAAAGCGGTGATAGTAAATCAAAGTGTGTCACATTATTTACACTTGGACGCAGGCAAGGACAATTTTCTGCATACTATAAGACAATAAGTATTGGCCGCGGGAGTGTAGTGTTTTGTCGAAGACGAACACGCGTACTGAAACTCATCTATCAGTGAGATATGTGTAGACCGAATGTACGTAAAAGCAAGTATATATAAGAGGGACCTCTCATGACAACGAAACGGGATCGAGTATTATCACGGCGGGAGAAGCCCCAATGAGCAAAATGAGAACTCGCGCATCATTATTTGAAAATGCCATATTTAGACTTCCCAACCTGGGCAAGGCGGTACTACGGACGCTTCTGAACAGCATCGTTCGCGGGAGCATATGAAAAAAAAAAATTACACGCAGAATCTCCTGTGGGAATTATCCAAGTTATGCGTAAGCATTTGCTATTAATCCGCTGCTGTTTGGTCGTCATGTGCTGCTCTGTTTGGTATAATTGCGAGTAACACCGCGAAAGAATCGTGGAATGCAGGAATGTGGGTGCAACACCGAAATGTTAACTGACACGAGCATGAGACGAGGGAGAAGAGGCGAGCGGCAGCAATGTTCCCTGACGTCATACCCGGTTTTCATCTGATTATTTCCTTTTTCCTCCAAACACTGAACGTTTACTTTTAAACTCCAACGCTCAAATTGTTAACTCCCTTGTTATTATTATTATGTTTATGCACCTTATTGAACCACCCGATTCTTGGCCAATCCCCCACTGTGGGTATGTGCCACGGCCACTCAGGACAACAACAACGACGACGACGTTATATGATGGTGCGTTTGGATGACACCGCTGCTTCGTGGAGCATGAGCGCTGGCCGATGCGTGCTGTAGTACGTGACCTAATTTAGCAGTGTCACGTTTGATAGACCTCGTGCATTGACGTGGTCGACGACGCTGGCGATCTGCGATGGGGACACAGTTCACCGAGTTCTGATAGCTTCGTGCGCGCTGTGTTCTCGCCGCTTAGTTAGCGTTGAAGCGAGCGGTAGCACGAAGGTGAATTCACTCACTGCTGCGGACCCTATCTGGAAAGCGTTAGTCTTACGTGACGGACGGACGGGTTTCCATGTTGGGTGGGCATAGAAATGCTTACGCATTTAAACGTTGTCAGGCAGCGCTCGCCTGCGTAGGCGTGTTGTGTAAGGGAGCGCGGGTTGCGAGGCTGCGAGGCTCCCGTCCATTCGTTCGCACAAGCCTGCCGTTCAATGCCACAACAGCCTCGAAGGCACGAAGGGTCGACACCCGGCTTTGAAATTCTACATATTTCCGGGCAGGCAGCGCAGGAAAGGGAGAAGACAAGCGTGCACCGCTGCTGTTGCTGGCAGAATCAAGTGAGTCGCGCTATTCGCTTTTGCATGCCAATTTATTTACCATTTTCGCATGCGAATATATCTATCCCTGTGGCACAGTCAGTCAAGGGTTCTCTCGCATGTAACCGGGGTCCATCATTAAGCGGGGCACTAGAGCTCGTAGCCTCGCTGGGTGTCGCCAGGAGCGGCAGCGTCACGCAGGCGCTGCGAGTGGCGTGATATGATGCCATATCAGTGCATGTTGAAACGAGAACGAAGAAAGAGGCAAAGGGTTTGTAAAAAAAAAAAATGACTCGCCATCCCGGTTCTGTGAAAGAGGATGTCCAGCGAAGCTGTTGAAAACCACCACTACAACTGCTGAGAGGGGTATGTAATTCTTTAGAGTAACGGTAGTAATGGTAATCAAGCAAATACGTTGATTCGGCCTCGTAATATATGTTCGATGCTCATGCGTTCGGGTTTCGTTTTGCTGTACGGAAAGTCGTTTCTTTCTCTTCTAAAGTGTTCTTAAGGGCTTTGAAAACCATGGTTTGTTGTGATTGGCACGAAATGTGATGGTGGGAATAGGTTTGGTTACTTTGTAGTTTTGGTTATGAATGTAAGCAAGTTATCATCAACTGATCGGTAGTACAAACCTTTTTCGAAGTTTGAAAAAAAAAAGAAGCCAACAATTGGTTATCAATTTCATTGTAATTGCCTTTGTCGGAGAGGCGAATCATATTATGAAACATGTGGCGCCGTTCCGGGATGAAGGCGAAAGTAGCATGTAGAATTTGGTGGTCGCTAATTTCGCGCAAATAAGCAAGCGTTGGTAAACTTTCAGGGTGATTAATCAGTAGAGTCCAAGACGTCTGACGATTCACGTACGAAGCGTGTGGGTCCTGTTACTAACTGGGTCAGATTGAAGTTTAGACAAACGTCAACTAAGTCAGTTATTTCTGTGTTGCTTGTTGGTGTGAAGGTCTGCCAGTCAATGCATTGGTCTTGTGGGGTGAGGGGAGGGTGGAATGGAGAGCAAACGTCAAGCTAACGTTATCTAACATTTCACTAGGCGCTGACTCAGGCCGACGGTTTCCATTCGGTCTTATCTCGCGCAGCCTCAAGGTACGACGCCTGCAACGGCACTGGCGGCGCTCTTCATCTCGCCAGCGTTGTGGGACGCCAGGGCGCTGTTCCTTGATGGCCAGCTGTTCTGCGTCACGACAGCGTGTCGCACCCACGTATAGTTAGACGAACAGCCGATGAGGTTCAGTGCAGCGTTAAACATTGCTATTAGTGTTGTCAGGATTGGGGGCTCAATCCCATCGCTCGTGATCCGTTGTCAAGATTGGAGTCCGGCATGAATTCGAAGGTAGCTGGCCCATGCCGTCGTCCAACTTATCAACGCTGAGGACGTTGATGAAGGGAAGAACTGCTTCTGACCGAGAACGAGGAATATGGGTTTATTTACAGTATTTAAATCAGTCTAACATGACTGCTTGAGAAAAGTGCATCAGTCTAACATGACTGCTTAAGAAAAAGAGTGTCAGTCTAACATGACTGCTTAAGAAAAAGTGTCAGTCCAACCTGACTGCTCAAGAGAAGTGTCCCGAGCATTCGCACCACAGCAGTTTTTAAACACTCGGTCCTCCCGCGATACAAGGTGACGCGAACGTTCGTTTACTCATTGTAAATTCGCCGCCGCCTTGCAGAACAGTTTACGCACACAAAGGCACACACATTCCGATGTCCGGAGCCGACGTTAGAGGGGAGCCGTTCCGGGAAGCTCGGAGCCGTTCTGGGTAGCTCGTTGTCCTGCGTCCCGGTCGGCGCGTGGGAACCAACAAAAAACGGCTTTCCCGCGGCAGCTTGCGCACGCGTAGCAGATCAGGTCAGCGCTGGGGAGTTCGGGCACAAAAGTTCGTCCGCCGAACTCATTCTGTCACAACGGCGACGGGTCGGCGTCGGCGGTTTTCAGCACAAAGCCCGCTTCATCGAAAGCATCATAGCTGAAGCGACGGAGAGTGGGGGATGCGCGTCTTGTTCCCCAGTTGTAATTGGGTGGCAATCCCGCATTTCAGCTCGCCATTCTTAACAGTGTCGATCTTTCGCCCTCGGGGCGAAAGTGCCAAATTTTCTAATGCGATATCGTTATGCAGATCATTCCTTCAAATGCTCTAGGCATCAGGGGTTTTAAGAAGTACTGCTCGGAGAGAGAGTTGACGGCACGTGGAGACGACTGGGGAGGACAATAGATCAGGTATGAGGTAAAGTGGGGCAAGTACTGGCTTAGAGGAGGCGGAGTAGACGACTGCGTCAGCATCGCATGACGGCGCAGCATCGTCCCCTTTGTACGCATGATGTTGGTCGCGTCACCGAGTGCACACGCTCTGTAAACTCACGCAGAAGCTCCTCTGGGAGTTGTCTAAGTATACATAAGCACTGTGCTACCTGCTCATATATCCACGCAGCCCGGTGTTCAGTGTTCTGAAACTTGATCCGGCCAGTGCAAACGAAAGCGCTGCGGCGACACGAACTGGTGCGGATGGTGGCGCAAGGTGCAAGCAAAGTACTGCAGGTGGCGGCGTCAGGTGCTGTGATGACGCTCCGATCATTATAAGCCGTTATCGCTCTTTAGCGCCTTATCCGCCCGCGTCGAAGCTCTATGAACTGTGACCAAACGTACTCCGCCGGCGGTTTCGTAAGACACGGCCTCGCGACCTGTATCTAGAAAGCGATCTGCGATGCCGACAGAGAGTACCGACTGCTGATAGCTTCGCGCGCTGTGCTTTCGACGCTTACCTCCCGTTGAAGAAAGACGCGCGGGCCCGTATCTTGAAAGCGATCTGCGAAAGAGGCTGATGGTATCTTCGACTGGTCGCCTGTATGCCCCGAAGCAGAGTCGGGTAGATCGGTCGTTTCTCGAGCTCAGAGGTAGAGGACAAGCGCGCAAGCCGAACGCGCGACTCGCTCTCGGAGGAGGAAATTGCTGATGCGAAACCACGTGACTACTGCCAACGTCCGATGTTTCGCCTATCCAAAGCTCCCGGCGCTGCCGGAAAAACCGGCGGACGAACGTTCGTCGGGGCACCAGCATGCAGTGGCTGTCAGGATTGGGGGCTCAATCCCATCGTCCGTGGTCCTTTGCCAAGATTGGAGTACGGCATGAATTCGAAGGTAGCTGGCCCATGCCGTCGTCCAACTTATTTACGCTGAGATCGTTGATGAAGTGAAGAACTATTTCTCATCGAGAACGAGGAAGAGGGGTTTATTTACAGAAATTAACTCAGTCTAACATGACTGCTCAAGAGAAGTGTCTTCAGCATTCGCACAACCATAGTTTTTATACACTCGATCCGCCGGCCATACGAGGCGGCGACTGTTCGTTTATCACCAACTCGCCGCTGCTCTGCAGATCAGTTTACAGACACAAAGGCACACACATTCCGATGCCCAAACGACGGCGTTGGAGGGGTGCCGTTCCAGGAACTATCGGTGCCGATCGAGGGTAGCTCGTTGTTTTGCGTCACGCCGAAGCGTGAGAAGCACAAAAATACGTCGTTCCCGCGGCAGCTTGTCCATGCGTGTCAAATCAGCTCCGCGTTGGGGAACTCTGGAATCATTGTTCACACACCGAACTAGTTCCGTCACAATGTCGATGGGGCTGGAGGAAGGAGGCAGTTTCCAGCACAAAGGCCGCTTCTTCGAACGCCTCCTAGCTGCAGCGACGGTGAGGGGGAGATGCGCGTCGTGTCGCCCTGTCGTAACTGTGTGGCAATCTTGTTTTGCAGCTCGCCATTCTTAACAGCGCAAAGGCCGCTTCTTCGAACGCCTCCTAGCTGTAGCGACGGGGAGTGCGGAATGCGCGTCTTGCCCCTGTGTCGTAATTGGGTGGCAATTTTGTCTTGTAGCTCGCCATTCTTAACAGCGCCTCCATGGCCCGAAATATCTCGACTGTCTAGCGCTGACAACCGCTAGGAAGGAAGAGAACGGCTGCTGGTCAGGGGGGGATTGATGTCTTGGCTCGCAGCGACCACTTGTGCATTGATGTCACCGCCCCAAAACATCCAAGGACAGGCAACTGCAAAACGAACCCCACAACACGGCTCTGCGCCGAGATGACGTGCATTGGCTCCTACTTTAGACTCGCTAGGCTTCAAAAAAACAAGAACAACATAAGTGCAGAAACAAAAAAAAATGCTGCATTTCGCTATGCCAATTTCTGAAGCAAATTCCTGCTGACACATTCAGCAATCATGGAGGGAATCCTGCTAAATGAGAGGGGATCTTCTTCGCTTAATAAAATTAACACTAGTAACCCTAAAATTTAGGCGGGACCCCCAAACGCAGAATTCAAATTAGCCTGCTCAAACCATCCGCATTGCTATGCAACTTTCCCTTCTTATATCTAACGGAGAAGTTGTACTCTTGGAGAGTGAGGCTCCATCGGAGCAAGCGGCCGTTTTTGTGTGACATTTGATTGAGCCACGTCAGAGGACAGTGGTCGGTCTCGAAGATGAACTACGCTCCGTACAAGTAACACGACAACTTCTGGGCGGCCCAAACCAAACAAGCGCATTCCTTCTCTGAAGCGCTGTAGGCTTCCTCTCTTACATTTAGTTTACGGCTGGCGTAGAGGATAGGATGCTCCTCATTATCGTCGCCGACCGGACTAAGTACCACGCCCATACCTCTGTCGCTTGCGTCGCATTGAACTATGAATTCCTTTGTGTAGTCTGGCGCGCGAAGCACAGGGCGACAAACCAATAGCGTTTTCAAACTTTGGAAAGCGTTCTCTTTGTCCTTATCCCAGTGTACGTTACTCGGCGCTCCCTTTCGGAGGGCGTCTGTTAATGGACTTGCCAATTGCGAGTAATTCGGAATGTACCGTTGATAGTACCCCACAAGTCCCAAAAATGAACGAAGGTCCGTTTTCGGGCGCGGCTGAGAAAATTCTCCAATCGTAGCTATTTTCAGCTCAGCCGGCCGTCTCATGTCCTGACCGACAACATGGCCCAGATAAGTAACCTGCGAACAACCAAACCTACACTTTTCCGCTTTCATCGTTAAGTCGACTTTAAACGTACGAAGCCTCGCATTCTTGTCGTAATAGACTTTGGCGTTCTTTTGAGCTACTGCCATGTTCTTTCCGACTAGTTCTCGGGTTGCGCTTAGCCGTTCCAGTAAATTTAGCACGTATTCAACCACTGTTGGACTCTCCCTTCTTTCCTCCCACATCTCTCTTAACATTTTCAGAGGAGACCGGAGTGTCCTCCCATACACTAGTTCTGCTGGTGAGAACCCTGTCGCCTCATGTGGAACCGTTCGCAAAGCAAACAACGTTGCCGGCAGACAGTTCTCCCAGTCCTCCTTGTGCTCGTAACAGAGCACACGCAAAACTCGCTTAAGCACCGAATGCCACCTCTCTACACTGTTTGACTGAGGGTGATAGACAGAACTGTGTATTAACTTTACCCCGCACTATTGCAAGAATGTGGAAGTCAGTGCGCTCGTGAAAACTGACCCTTGATCTGCCTCCTGAATTTCGGCTGGAAACCCAACTCGTGCAAACACTGTCAAAAGCGCGTCTACTACTTCGGTGGAGCTGAGCTCTTTCAAAGAGATTGCTTCTGGAAACTTGGTAGCCGGACACAGCATGGTAAACAAGTACCTGTAGCCTGATTTTGTTTTTGGAAGAGGCCCTACCGTGTCTATTACAAGTCGTCTGAAAGGCTCTGTTATTAAGGGCACTACCTTCAGTGGAGCTTTCCATGTCTCTCCTGGTTTACCAGAACGCTGGCAGGCGTCGCATGATCTTACAAAGTTTTCTACATCTTTGAAACAGCCAGGCCAGTAGTATTCCATAAGCAATCTTTCCTTTGATTTGTTTATGCCTAGGTGGCCGGACCACCCATTTCCATGACAAAGACTCAAAAGGTCCTGCCTATACTTAGTAGGTATGACTAACTGATCTAAAATCCTACCCTTTCGATCTCTGTAATGCCGATACAACAATCCTCCTCTCTCATGTATCGTTACGTTGCGCCTAGCAATGCCTTCTTTAGCTGTGTCATGTAATTTTGCTAAGCTCTCATCATTCTTTTGCTCAGCTGCCAGTGACTCTCTATCCACGCGTAAGAGTAATTGGGTGGCAATTTTGTCTTGTAGCTCGCCATTCTTAACATGGCCTAGGTTGCCAAGGTTACGGTGGGCCGTCGCCAACAGCAGCGATGCGGCGCTGCGATGACGTTTCAATCTCGATGACTGCTCCGACGACAGGGCTCGGAGCGCCTCAGAACGCTCCAAGATGGAGGAGAGCAATCGAGAAGTACCAGCCGAACGCAGGACGCGCACCCTCTTTCAACCAGCCGAAGACTGCGCCGCTCGCGAGAGTGCTCCAGAGTGCTCAGAAACGACCAGCCGAAGATAGCATGAGTGTGTCAGTGTGCTGAGAGCTCCATGAGAGCTGTGTTCTCGCCGCTTCGTTGGCGTTGAAGCGAGGGGCAGCACGAAGGTCAATTCGCTTGGTGCTGCGGTTGCAGTCTTGAAAGCGATCGCCTTACGGGACGAACGGGCTGTTTTTCTTGTTGAGTAAGCTTCGAAATGTTTACGCGTTTAAACAGGTGGTTATGTATTTAGGGGAGGCAGTCGCTGCCGCTAGGTATAGACGGCGCGTCATCAGGCCGCAGCAGCGCAGCTTGACGAAAGGCCCGAAACACACGGGAAACATGCCGCTACCTGGGAAGTCGCTTGCGTGCCGAATATGCATCGTTCGGTAAGGACGCCCGTAGATGAACGCGAAACGAATCGTCGTGCTAAGGCAGGGACTGACATCAACGAAATACCACGGAGCAGCGTGCCAGACTTGAAGCGCTATTGACCACCATGAGGCAAGTGGTGTGAAAGGACGAGCGATGATCCTTCGCAAGCTGCGTCTTCGGTAAGTGAATTCAATCGTCGGCTCGGGGAAGAAGATTTCATCCACACCTGCGAGGTGCGTGAAAGGCTGCGGCTATCATAAATTTCACCGTTACCTATGAAAGTGACTGTCATATACACTATTCGCAGGAATATAATCTGAATGAAATCGTCGTGTAAATGTTGCAGAAAATGCCTAACAGCGGGCTTCCAGGAAAATTGGAGGCTCACTCGATTCAAAATGTATTGTGGGGGATGATTATAGTTGACATAGAATCTCCCAACCATCGCATTGCATGCTCTCTGAAGTGGCCACGCGAGTAGGGCGTGCAGTTCCGTTTTCGTTTCTCTTTCGCAGTACCTTATGTGTATGCGTCGGTGCAGATCCCGACGCATGAAGCGCGACATGAGGAAGGACAGCCGGTGCTCCTCGATGATCTCGCGGCCGAAGTGGAAGCTGGGCGCCACCTCGCGTCGGCAGAAGGCGGCCATGTGGAACCGCTGCGAGTTGTGGTCCACCATGAACACGGCGCGACGCTCGACCACCTCGCGCATGTTCTCGTCGCGGTACATGATGCGGCCCAGCTGCGAGCCGTTGGTGCGTATCACCGATCTCCACAACCGCCTCAGAAGCGGCGACGGGGAGCCCTGCGCACCGTAGAAGGCCACTAGAGTCGGCACTTTTGACGGAAAAAAAAGTATCGCAATACCACTGTGTGCGCTGCAAAAAAGGGTTTGGGCTAGGCCTAAACCGCTGCTGATTGACTACGCTTGATTACGGACGAATCGTTTTGGCGATTCTTGAGCATTCCTATAGCATCAGACGCATACACTGACAAGGCATCGACAGAACGAGTCCTTAACCACTGCCACTCATCGTTGTATGGAAGTGGCAAGTGGAAATGCATTTTCCATCATTTTGCAAGATGGGTGTGACAGCGAACGTAGCGTATGACTAGCGCGTCACAACTTTTTACATGTGCTTCCGAACCTGCCTTCGAGGTTCAGTCCTTCAGAATGTTCTGTCAATTTAACAACTTAGGGGAAAGAATTTGTAAAAAGATTATTCCCTGCGATTACCCTCACTGCGTGAGGCACAGCTTACGCGGGTTTAGTTCTCCTGAACGATAATTTCGAACGCCGCTGATGGCATCTAACGCATATATATATATATATATATATAGTAGAGCCTTAATTTAATGCGAATTGTGAGGCCAAGCAAGAAAGTAAAACGTCATTGATTAAAAATGAATAAAAAAAGGCACTGGGAACTTTAGGTCTACTTATGATTATCATCGCTACCGGCACATTCTGAGGTTGTGTTAAACATGAGCTCGCAAGTAACGACTTTTGTTTACAGTAGAAAACGACCGAGTGCAATATTATTAGTGGTATACCAAACCTTTACCGCCGTGCCGTTACCGTGCTTGTATAAAGTCCACCATGGGTGCACGCTGTGCGCGGTGCGGCTAGAGCACGCGCCGTCTCACTGAAAAGGATTGCGGCGCAGGGCAGGTGTGAATTGACGTCGAAGTTGTGGCAGACATGGGGAAAGGAGGACGATATTCTACTCAAATTTTATGTTATGTTGGATAGGCTAAAGAAGAAAATCCGAGCACACCTAATGCACTTCTCATTAGTTCTGAATGCGAAAGCATTGATGCCCAATTGAACGCCGCTGAGCGGTCCTTCGAGTTATGAACTCATCGCGGGCAATCGAGTGCGTTGAGACGATTGGCCAACGCCTCCTACATAGCACAAGACCGGTGCACTTCGATCCATGACGTCATGCTACCATGCCCGACTGCCACAGAATCTAATGGGGACGCATCTGAGTAAGCCGCGGTGATTTTCACGTCACCCCTTTCGTCAGGTCGGGCTTGGGAATTGAAATTTTGGTTCAAGTAGCACGACATCATAAAGCAGAGTGCACTGGCCTGCTATCGAGCAGGCGCTGGTTTAGACTAGTGGGTAAGACACTAGGCTGCTGAGCGTGGGGTCGTAGGTTCGAAGCTCGCTACCGCCAACGTTTTTCCTTTCAAATTCATTCTGGCCTTTTTACACATTAATTTCTTTGTAGCAATGGGCGAGGTGAAGTTCAAACGCAGACGAGAGCTTGCGCGGGCAAGGAAGGTACATATAACACAGGCTTCCGTGAGCGAGGGTGACGTGGTGTCGCAGAGATGCCCTCTCCCCTCACGCAACACCTGGCGCGCCAGTGCTGCACCAATTGTTCCCTCTTGCCCGCTCTCCTCCGTCGAGGCGCGCACGTGACCTGACGTCGCAGCCAATGAGAATTTAGGTGCCGTCTGGCTGCTACAGACGCCAGCTTCTTCGCTCAATGATGCATTTCACACTTTCGCATCAAAACGTACTCTGCACCTCACAGCGACATTTCTGCCACGTTTTGTCTAGGCGCCATCACGTGATGGCGCAGTTAGCACTTCAGTTGATGGCGGATTCTTGACATTGTCGCAACATCTGCGATTTAGAATTAAGGCAATGCTATAAGGTAAAGATGACAGTGCCAGGAGTGGATAA
This sequence comes from Dermacentor albipictus, assembly GCF_038994185.2. Classification (NCBI taxonomy): domain Eukaryota; kingdom Metazoa; phylum Arthropoda; class Arachnida; order Ixodida; family Ixodidae; genus Dermacentor; species Dermacentor albipictus. The sequence continues at coordinate 130,033,467 of NC_091823.1, read as the reverse complement.
AGAAAGCGAGGGACGCTTCCATACCGAGTAAGAACTTTTGCACCCTTAAGGGCGCTGGTTTGAACGACGGCTAACATCTAGCCTTTAGCATCTAGGCCAACGCAACCCTTACCATTAAGTCTTGTAAAATGTTTACTGTACATGACAGTGACATAAGACTACACTTGCAATAAAGAAAGCCGTAGTTGAAGACTGCTTGCTTAATAATTATGGCCACAAGGTGCGCACATAAACATCAGGCACGCACGTTTGAAAGCGATCGTTATCAGAGTTCGTTTCGTGCGGCTTTCCTGTTGTATCTCGCAGTCATTGTCATGTTTAGTTGCCGCAAAATGTCGCCACAAAACTTTATTTGCCCCCATTAGCGGTTCGGCCTGACCCCTGAAGGGTGAGCGTTTCCGCCAATTAAGGGACAAGTCAAGGGTGAATACTTTTTACTGTGTCCGCTATCCCTCTTCGCCACATAAGTCATGGTGCCCACCAAAATAATTGCCTGGACCGTGCTCCAAAGCTTCCTTAGGTACCTAAGTACGTGAGCCATTAAGAGCAAGCTTTAGCTCGGGAGCTCCTATCCAAATACATGGAAACGGAGAAATCGTTTTTTTTCGGCAACCACTCCACCAAATACGATCAAGTTTGTTCTATTTCAATAAAAAAACTAGAATCTAGTGACTACAAGAAGCAGATTTTTTATTTGCACTGTAGATACTGTATAAAAATTATTAAAAATTGCATAGTATTTAAGACGTAATTGGGAACAGAATACGATGTTGGGCTAGTTGGTTCATGCTTGAAATATGGGTTCTGACGCAGCAAAACTTTGTGGAATGAAGAACGGACAGAACTAGCGCCAAACTGTTAAGTTTAGAATTCTGTAACTGAGCAATAAAAACAATAACACGATTCTGTAAAATGCATCTAATAATTCATCTAAAGCGGACAAAACTAATGTATTGCACACCCCTTTAAAGTATAGCATTAATCTATGAGTGGGACCTCTGAAAAATTATTGTAAACATTGTAATAATTTCACGTAGATTGTGAATTCACATATAAATTTTTCCCGATTTAGATGCTCGAACAGATGACGGTTACAGAACATCGATATCTGTGTTTGGCCAAGATTTGGAAATTTTTAAACTTTGTGCTTGTAGTTTTTTTATCGCTTACCACTTTTTTTCAATTTTGAAAGAAATTCCAAACGTTAAATTCAAATTCTAAAGTCTCTATACGTTGCTGTCTCAAATGAATTGAATTTTAATTGAATTATGGGGTTTTACGTGCCAGAATCAAGATTTCATTATGAGGTGAGCCATAGTGTGGGGAGGGGGGGGGGGGGGGACTCCGCAATAATTTTGACAATCTTTAACGTGACCCCAGTGCACAGGACACGGTCGTTTTTGCGTTTGCCCCCGTCGAAACAGGGCCACCACGGCGGGGATTCGATCCCGAGACTTTGAGCTTAACAGCGCATATGTAGCCGCTAAGGCACCGTGGCGCGGGCTGTCTCAAATACAACGAACTTCATTCAATTAAAAAAAATTAAATAATGGGGTTGTACGTGCCAAAACCACTTTTCTGATTATGAGGCACGCCGTAGTGGAGGACTTCGGAAATTTCGACCACCTGGGGTTCTTTAACGTGCACCCAAATCTAAGTACACGGGTGTTTTCGCATTTCGCCCCCATCGAAATGCAGTCGCCGGGGCCGGGATTCGGTCCCGCGACGTCGTGCTCAGCAGCCTAACACCATAGCCACTGAGCAACCGCGGCGGGTCTTCATTCAAATATGTCCAGTAGGTGTCTCATAAAAGGATTTCCGCATTTACGCGTATTCATATATGGAAACTGGAGTTGACCTCGAGCTAAAGCTTCCTGCCGAAGATAGGCGTCCCCATTCTGCCGCGCCATCCGAATTATCCGAAATTTCGCAAAGTGACAGCGCAAGCCACGTGGCTGGGACGCGACAGTGGACGCGCATGCTATACTAACCGAAATCAGGGCCTCGTAGTAGGAACCCTTCCATATTATGGGCCTCATGTTTGGTCGGTCGACTACGTCTTGCACGGTGTCCACTTGAGGCGGCTCGTTCTTGACTGCCATGCTGGACTTGAGGTGGCCCGCGAACGAGTTGGCAATCACGAGGACGGCCAGCAGCCACGTCATGAGCGCTATGCGGCCGGACGGCTGCGAAGGGGTGCGCGGCGAACCTGCGAGAGGGGTAGGATCGAATTTTGCTTATACATTTCGCGCGATCGAAGAAGCAGTGACGTGTCCATCTACCCCTACAGTGTAATAGCATGAAGAGCTATAAAAAAAAAAGACAGTTCACCTCGAGAACAGAAACGTAATCACGCGAGTGACATGTTCAAAAAAGGTGTTCTACATGTCAGTGAACTGTAGTTACAGTCGGCGTCAAAGGTTTGCGGGCAGTGGAACCTGGAAAAGCTCGAATATTTCTGCAGCTTGGGTAAGCAGCCTCGTATTTACAGCATTAAAAGCACTGTACCAGTTTATGTTAACACTTGGCTTGACACTATGATGTGTCAAGTGTGCGAGTGCCGTGAGCCGAGTGGGTCCATCATGTGAGCGTGCCGACGACGCCCTGCAGCGGTTGCACGAGCGCTCCGAAGAAATCCTTCGAAGACGGCACTGAAGTCTGTGGCACGAGGAGTGAAAACCGTGTGTTAAGGCCGACGGCTACAACAACAACAAACCAAAAGAACGAGTCTATGCGACGGGACGGAAAGAGACAAGAAGGGAATGAAGAAATAATCCAGGGTAAGACAAAGAATTCTAATTACAAATTGATTAAAATTTATTGCCTTCGAGTTGGTTGTATTGTCACGTAGTAGTGACGGTGAAGAAGGGAGCAAAAATGTGAACGACGAAACTAGCGTTGCATTGGGCGAACCTGTGCCCTCAAAAGCAAATTACACTTTAAGAACAACGATAGCGGCGAACACAGTCGGCGATCGTCGAAAATCTCATCAGCGGGTCAAGCGTGTCACCTTTTATACGTCAGTCATCGAAGGTTCCAAAGTAATCGTTGGTACCCACGCATGTTCCAGAAAGTTCTACACCATTCGTGTCATGCATGCACGAAATCAGATTACACAAGCTTCGGTGACAGCAGACAGCGGATAGAACCATCCATAACATTCGAGAAACTTCCATTACATCCAGACGCGTCCTGCGCTGTGCGATAACAGTTGCTGGGCGGTGAAACGTAGTCACCCGATAAAGATAAACAAGTACATTTCGTAAATCAGGCGTTTTTTTTAAGGAAAAGAAAACTGTCTTAAACATAAGTTTGCTTTAATTCATTTCACAAATTCAAAAGTACCCTGACATATACTTTTTCTCTCAAGTTTTCTCGGCCCCAAGCCGCTTAACCGAATACTTTTTGGCCAATCCCCCGTAGTGCGTACGCGTCATAATATAGGACTCAAGCCAGGCACGTACCCAGGATTTTTTTTCGGGGGGGGGGGGGGGGGGCACCACCTCCATCATCATCATCATCATCATCATGATTTAGGTCCACTGCAGGACGAAGGCCTCTCCCTGCGATCTCCAATTACCCCTGTCCTGCGCCAACCGATCCCAACTAGCGCCCGCGAATTTCCTAATTTCATCGCTCCACCTAGTGTTTTGTCGTCCTCGATTGCGTTTCCCTTCGCTTGGTACCCATTCTGTAACCCTAATGGTCCAACGGTTATCTAACCGGCGCATTACATGACCTGCCCAGCTACATTTTTTCCTCTTGATGTCAATTAGAATATTGTCTATACCCGTTCGCTCTTTGATCCAAACCACTCTCTTTCTCTCTTAACGTTATGCCTAGCAATCTTCGTTCGATCGCTCTTTGCGTGGTCCTTAACTTGCTCTCAAGTCTCTGCCCCATATGCACTGGCAAAATGCACTGGGAAATGCACTGGAAAATGCATTGGCACTGGACATATTGCACTGGCAAAATGCACTGATTGCACACTTTATTTTTCAATAATAATGGTAAGCTTCCAGCCAGGAGCTGGCAATCTCTGCCGTATGCGATCCAACCTATTTTTATTCTTCTGTGAATTTCCTTCTCATGATCAGGGTTCCCTCTGATTAATTGACCTAGGTAAACGTACTCCTTCACAGTCTCTAGTGGCCGACTGGCCATCCTGCTCTCTTGTTCCTTTGCCCGGCTATTTATCATTATCTTCATCTTCTGCATAACAATATTCAACCCCACTCTTACACTATCTCTGTTAAGGTCTCCAATCATTTGTTGTAACTCGTCTGCATTGTTGTTGAATAGAACAATGTCATCGGCAAACCGAAGGTTGCTGAGATATTTGCCGTCGATCTTTACTCCTAAGCCTTCCCAGTTTAATAGCTTGAATTCTTCTAGGCACGCAGAAAATAGCTTTGGAGAAATTGTGTCTCCCTGTCTGACCCCTTTCTTTATCGGTATCTCCCTGCTTTTCTTGTGTAGAATTAAGGTAGCTGTAGAACCTCGTAGATATTCTAACGCGAAAGACGACTCAGTAAGACGACAAACTATTTACAAATTATATTTACAACAACGGTTGCAGCGCTGACCGCTTAGATTCACAGCGCGAGCCCAGTTCGTTCTTCCTCCTCTTTCCTGGGGTGATGGCGCCTACGCGCCTCGTTCAAACAAACAAATACCTCACGCATGTAGCAATATTTTCCAAGCTTTTTACGTAAGCGTTCTGTACTCCTTGATTACGTAGTGCCTCTACGATTGCTGGTATCTCTACTGAATCAAATGCCTTTTCGTAATATATATAAGCCACATAGAGAGGTTTATTGTACTCTGCAGATTTCGCGATAACCTGGTTGATGACATGGATGCGATCCATTGTAAAGTATCTCTTCCTGAAGCCAGCCTGTTCCCTTGGTTGACAAAATCCAGTGTCAACCTTATTCTATTGGAGATTATTTTGGTAAATATTTTATATAATACTGGGAGCAAGCTAATGGTCCCATAATTGTTCAATTCTTTAACGTCTCCTTTTTTGTGGATTAGTATAATGTCTGCATTCGTCCAGTTTTCTGGGACCCTTGCAGTCGATAGACACTTCGTATAAAGAGCCGCCAGTTTTCCAAGCATTATGTCTCCTCCATCTTTGATTAAATCGACTGTTATTCCACCTTATCCTCCCGCTCTTCACCGTTTCATGTCTTGCAGGGCCCTTCTGACCTCATTGCTAGATATAGGAGGGTTTCTGTATCCTGTTCATTACTGTTTCTAAGTGAACTATCGTGACTCCTCTGGGTACTGTATACAGGTCAGCTTAGAATTTTTCCGCTGCTTTTACTATATCTTCGAGATTGCTGATGATATTATCCTTAGTATATTTTAGTGCATACATCATGGTTTGTCCTACGCCAGGTTTCTTTTTTACTGATTTCAGGCTGCGTTCATTTTTTACGGCTTCTTCAGTATTTTTTATGTTATAGTTTCGAATATCAGTTATTTTCGCCTTGTTGATCAGCTTTGACAGTTCCGCGAATTGCGTAACGCTGCGCGGCCGCCAGTCCCATACAACCGCGTAGAGCGCAAGACTCTGCGATTCTAGACGCACTGCGCTCACTGCGAAGGGTTAGAAAAACACCCACATAAGCACAGCAGAGAAGTGGCTACGTGAGGCGGTTCGACCGTAACTGTAGAAGCGTCATTCAAATTGTTCTCCACTTCCGGCGGCGATTTCTCTACTTCCTTTTTAAATAAAAAGATGTTGATCCATAAATGTTCTCATAAACAACGGTTATCTTTTTTATTATTCGCTTTTGCTTGCAGTTTGGTTGTTGCCTTGGCTCTCTCCCTTAGTAGATCGCTAAATATCTCAACTCCTTGCGATTTTTGTTTCCAGTTGCCAATTTTCCACGAAAAGTGCTGTACAGTTAGGGAAAAACAGACGAGGTAACGGGCGACAGTCATCTTGCTTATGGGTTTAATTGTTATTGCAGGGTTTTTTCAAGATGGACGCTCTTTCACATTATTTTATTTCCCACCTTATCTAACCCATATCACGTGTTTATGGTTCCGGAGATCTGTCAGCGTCGCGGCGAGCCGTAACTCAAGGAAACAATGAAGCAAAGGGATAAGTTAAACGCAATTGGCGTTTTCTCCGGCCGCAACTCGTTCTATGAGAGTACAGACAGACCAGCTGAGCAACAGCCGCATCCCTCTCCTGGTCTCAGGATCAGCCTGAACAAAGAAGGTTGAACTAACAAAAGCAACAGCTATGCTCGTGACGGTTGAATAGATGGTGACAACTGAACGCATCTCGAGTTAATCGCGCGGGTGCGGAATCTACGAGAAAACTGTCCTTCACATTACAAGAGGTGCCGTTAACTACCGCCATCTAAAAGGAGTGAAAAAGGCAGCATAATGCTGACCGATGAACAGCTGCGAAGTCTCAACATTGATCTGGCGGCGCTTTAGGAATGTGTGAGGAGTGGTGGCGTGGGTGGGGAGGGGGGGGGGGCTATGCCATTTGATTTCGGGGGGGGGGGGGGGGCCCGGGCCCCCCCGGGGCCCCCCCCTGGGTACGTGCCTAACTCAAGCAATAACAAACCATCTAGGAGAAATGCGTTCGGTTACCCTGCTAATTATTGTAGCTTTATTCTACCTGTCAGATCAGCATTTCTTTCACTGAAATTGGTTTCTCGAAATCCATTATTAACATTGTACTTATTCTATCTTTGATCGTAACCTCTTTGGAAATTCACCCTTAAGTTAGTCTGACTGCTCGCTGGCATACTAGTTATTCCGAAATCTTCTTTGTTTTCTTTTTCTTTTACTTTGCGTTTCTCATTTTCAAATCAGAATTTTCTTTTGCTGCATACTGCCGCCAGATTCTTGGCCTAGCACCCTTAGTGTGTTCAAGCCATAGTAGATCATCATCATCATCATCATCATCATCATCATCATCATCATCATCATCAAACGAGTTCGCCAGTGCTCAGGGCTCAGGAATGCAGCCGTCGGGCGTCAGGCCGGTGCTTCGTGCCTCATACTGGACCAGGGCGACTTTCTGGATGCGCGGTCACCACGGTCTTCAGGACGCAGGAGAGGAAGGCACCGTGCCACGTCGAAGAAATGAAGCCCGCGGACCAGGAGTAGAGGTGAAGCAATTGGACTTACCATGCTGCCCTAAAACCTCTACTGAGCCAAGGCTACTTAAAAAAAAAATTATGGGGTTTTACGTGCAACACCACTTTATGATTATGAGGCACGCCGTAGTGGAGAACTCCGGAAATCTCGACCACCTGGGGATCTTTAACGTGCACCTAAATCTAAGTACACGGGTGTTCTCGCATTTCGCCCCCGTCAAAATCCGGACGCCGTGGCCGGGATTTGTTCCCGCGAGCTCGTGCCCAGCAGCCCAATACCATAGCCACTGAGCAACCACGGCGGGTCCAAGGTTACTTGTCCATGTTCCCGACGTGAAAGACGTAGGTGCTCCGGCATCGTTGGCATTCTGGTGTTCGCCTGGGAGTGACCAAGATTTTCCTTCGATGGTGCCTAGCTCTACCACTACTACTCCACTCCGAGCGCTACCTCCGTCGCCACCGCGTCCATCTGGCGGTTCCGGTGCAAACCATGAAACTGTAGGACCCTTGTGACTGACATTTTCCTTTTAGATTTTTTTTTGTGTGTGTTTGATAAGTTGTCTATAACTTTATTTTTTCATTGTGCTGCGTTTTCTTAAATGAATGGCTTGTTGCGCGGGAACGAATGACTTCGTCATTTCATACGCCGATGCTGTGCCTCATCAGCGATTATTCCACCAAAGGAACCTCCTCAAACACACCTGTACTGCCGAACGTTCGCCCGCGCCGACGCATCTTGCAAATGTACTGCCCGCATCAACAGTTTACAGACCACTGGATATGAGAAAACGTTGAGCCTGCGAGGAGTTTGTGGCCGCATCCACTAAAACCGCACAACGCAGTGCTGTTCGCATATACTATACTACATATAACGGCAGAATGCCGAGCAAGCTAGTAAGAGCTAATGGTGCGGAAAGGGAGGCGTCTGAAGGGCGGACACAACTCGTGTGCCGTTCTTCGCGTTCTCTGTGAAGTACCACGTGCTCTTCTTCTCTGTTTTCTCTGCGTATGAGACAGAACTGCGACAGGCGCTATTTCATCCTGAGGTGTCATGATGCAACCATTTTGTTCGTTTCTATGCGTCCCTGCATTCCCAGTTTATTTTTTCGAAGGCCATTTGGCTTGCAAGCGCGAATTGCCTAAACTTTCCAATGCCTCAAGCGCCTTGATATCGGCTAGCATCTCTTTCTTGTGTTCTTGGTTTTTCGAGAACTGCTGCTGAAAAGCTTTCTTCGTACGATAGATGGTAAGTAGGGCATTCTGACACCAGAGGCACCCTCCCTAGCTGTGCCTCAGTGCCTTAGTGTTTGAGTTCACTTTCCAACAAAGGGTACAGCAGTTGTACGCAATGGGGCGAAAGCTGCGATGACCAAAATGTTTTATTTACTATACACGTTCATGTCCTACTTTCATGGTACTATAACTTCTAGGGAGGAAGGGAAGGGGGATCTAGAGAGGCGGCACAGTTAGAAATGCAACAGGGGCTTTTCACTGAACGCGAAGAGAGCTCTGTGTAGAAATGCGCATGCATGCGGAGCGTGGAGACCGTCGCATCTTGTGTCACCGGATACTTTCGGCCTGTATACACCAACCTCACTTGAATAATTACCGCCCGCGATTCGTCTTATCTGCTGCGATTGTCACCTTATCATATCGATTACGGCCTACCTAAGGCTAATAAGAGACTAGGCGATTCGTCTTATCTGCTGCGATTGTCACCTTATCATATCGATTACGGCCTACCTAAGGCTAATAAGAGACTAGGCTATCACGTACGTTTCGTGAACAAGTGGGCTGGTAACTTAGTGGGCCCGCCATAACGCGTGCGGTATTTAAAAGACACTGGACTTTCTGCCAGATTGTGACTTCACTGTGTGACTCAGGATTGTACGGTGCACTGCATCACAGTAGGATCGCCTTTGCGGGCTGCGTGACAGTGCCCACAGAAACAGCTTGTGTGTACGTGCGTGTGTGTGTAGTTTTTTTTTTTAAATCCTTCTCCCTCTCACCTATCGCTTCCCCTTTCCCCTCCCCCAGTACAGGGTAGCCAACCGGAGATAATCTCTGGTTAACCTCCCTGTCTTTCCTTTGCCTTTCTCTCTCTCTGTCTCATAACGCGTGAATATTCATTCATGGGAGCTATAGAAATATTTCAACAGATTGCAGCCATTATACAGATGGTTCTAGCCTTTAACGCCAATGACCTTAAACTTTTAAATTAAATGTGGTTTAAAAAGAAAGAGAGCTCTTTAATGAGTTGGAGAGGTTTGCCTGGCGACGTGTCTAGCACGTGACTCGATCCATATGGGTATACGATAAAGAATTTAAAACATGTACAGTGCCCCGTCACAGACACACAACATGCGCAAAACTCACCCCAAAACACAAATACAAACTATATTAAATATCTGATTGATGCTAGAGTGCCTTCGTTGCGCTGGACGCACGGGTAGCGTTAGTCACGAGACTAGTACGTGTCGTGGTTCAAGGTATGGCCGTCTTTGATGAATATTCAGTGCGGGCATTACTGCGGTTATTTCTAAGGTCGAGAACCTGCAAGCATATATAAAGCGGGCTATGTCTTTCCATACGTTGTACGCAGACCAGAGTGGCTTAACATCCTAAAGCAATTCAGGGATTACGAGAAACGCCGTAGTGGATGCTTCCGGTTTGGTTTCATGCATCTGTGGTTCTTTAATGTGCACCTAAAGCACAGCAAATGAGCATTTTTTCCCTTCCAACCCCATCGGAATGGTGTGGCCGCGACCGGAAATTGGTAGTCCGTGATTTCCTGCTGAGCAGACGAATGTCATAGCCATTCACTACCACAGCAGCGAGCGCTTTAACCTAGCTGTTCAGCGGTGCTCCTGTGCATTATTTTTAAAGCGAAGCTTTTTTTTCACAGTCTCTCGGGGATTGGCGTAATTTTCTTGCAGAGATAAATGAATAACACGTGGTCACGAACAAAATAGTATCAGTGAGAACACCTGTGTTCTGCGCAACCAAACATTAAATCAGGACATAAAACATGTACATAAATACACGTATATTTCCGCCTCATCGGTATCGCTAAAGCAGACTGACTAGCTCTTAATGGAAGAGAGCTCGGTACTTAACAGCTTTTTTTTTCTAATTTCTTTAATGAGTTGCGTTTGGATACCCTACTTATCTAGCGACACAAACCCGCAGTGCTACTGAGCATCTGGCCACTCTTGCACAATTTCCTAGAACGGATATGTGCCACTTTAAACCTATTTAGATGTGTGTCGTACTTCTCTATGCACATACACACACCTCACTTCGCAATTCTTCCTTCGCCAAGAGAAGGGCAATTTATTGGAAATAAGGCAGCGAGGTCAACCTGGGCCAACGCTCTTTAGCATGCTACTCGACGGGCGTCATACATCGTCCTCCTGAGCCGCTATCTTGCACACGTTCGAAAAGCCGACGTTCGATTTTGCCTCGCGCGATTGTCCAGGCTGCGCCGATATCGCGGCCGAGGCCAATCTAGTCCAATCGCGTGAGGCGAAATCGAACGTCCGCTTTTCGAACGTGTACAAGATAGCGACCCTGGCATCGCTGCGTCCATGGGCGTTATAGCTTAAAACTATTCCAAACTTTTCCATTCCAATTCTGCAATCAGCCCTCCACGATTGGTCAAAAGCTTTTTTGGACCACACTCACTTCACCTGTCTGTCACGCGACGTCACGAAAACCGCGATAGCTCCCCATCTGATATGACGTGTACACACTGATTATGAATGATTCTACGGAACAAAAGAGAAATAGTTATTTCTGATTCGACGCCTTTTCGTCATTAGCGCTCAGCTATTGGTCAAAAGTTTTCAGGTTGCACCCACTTCACCTGCCTGCCACGCGACGTCACAAAAGCGCAAAAACTCACCGCGTCAAAGTGACCTGTACGCGTTAAAGATGCATTAATATGCCGAATATGCCGTTAGGAGGCCAAAAGAAGCATAATGCAGTGCTAAAAAGCGGGCACGTCCTGTGCTACCGGGGCTTAGCGGAGAGGCGAGAACTAGGAGTCGGATTCCTGATTAATAAGAATATAGCTGGTAACATACAGGAATTCTATAGCATTAACGAGTGGGTGGCAGGTCTTGTTGCGAAACCTAATAAGAGGTACAAAATGAAGGTTGTACAGGTCTACGCCCCTACATCCAGTCATGATGACCAGGAAGTTGAAAGCTTCTATGAAGACGTGGAATCGGCGATGGGTAGAGTGAAAACTAGATACACTATACTGATGGGCGACTTTAATGCCAAGGTAGGCAAGAAGCAGGCTGGAGACAAGGCAGTGGGGGAATATGGCATAGGCACTAGGAATAGCAGGGGAGAGTTATTAGTCGAGTTTGCGGAACAGAATAATATGAGAATAATGAATACCTTCTTCTGCAAGCGGGATAGCCGAAAGTGGACGTGGAGGAGCCCGAACGGCGAGACTAGAAATGAAATAGACTTCATACTCTGCGCTAACCCCGGCATCATACAAGATGTGGACGTGCTCGGCAAGGTGCACTGCAGTGACCACAGGATGGTAAGAACTCGAATTAGCCTAGACCTGAGGAGGGAACGAAAGAAACTGGTACATAAGAAGCCGATTAATGAGTTAGCGGTAAGAGGGAAAATAGAGGAATTCCAGATCAAGCTACAGAACAGGTATGCGGCTTTAACTCAGGAAGAGGACCTTAGTGTTGAAGCAATGAACGACAATCTTGTGGGCATCATTAAGGAGTGTGCAATGGAAGTCGGTGGTAACTCCGTTAGGCAGGATACCAGCAAACTATCGCAGGAGACGAAACATCTGATCAAGAAACGCCAATGTATGAAAGCCTCTAACCCTACAGCTAGAATAGAACTGGCAGAACTTTCGAAGTTAATCAACAAGCGTAAGACAGCTGACATAGGGAAGTATAATATGTATAGAATTGAACATGCTCTCAGGAACGGAGGAAGCCTAAAAACAGTGAAGAAGAAAATAGGAATTGGCAAGAATCAGATGTATGCGTTAAGAGACAAAACCGGCAATATCATTACTAATATGGATGAGATAGTTCAAGTGGCTGAGGAGTTCTGTAGAGATTTATACAGTACCAGTGGCACCCACGACGATAATGGAAGAGAAAATAGTCTAGAGGAATTCGAAATCCCGAAGGTAACGCCGGAAGAAGTAAAGAAAGCCTTGGGAGATATTCAAAGGGGGAAGGCAGCTGGGGAGGATCAGGTAACAGCAGATTTGTTGAAGGATGGTGGACAGATTGTTCTAGATACACTGGCCACCCTGTATACGCAATGCCTCATGACCTCGAGCGTACCGGAATCTTGGAAGAACGCTAACATAATCCTAATCCATAAGAAAGCGGACGCCAGACTTGAAAAATTATAGTCCGATCAGCTTACTGTCCGTTGCCTACAAACTATTTACTAAGGTAAACGCAAATAGAATCAGGAACACCTTAGACTTCTGTCAAGTAAAGGACCAGGCAGGATTCCGTCAAGGCTACTCAACCATAGATCATATTCACACTATCAATCAGGTGATAGAGAAATGTGCGGAATATAACCAACCCTTATATATAGCTTTCATTGATTACGAGAAAGCGTTTGATTTTGTCGAAACCTCAGCAGTCATGGAGGCATTACGGAATCAGGGTGTAGATGAGCCATATGTAAAAATACTGGAATATATCTATAGCGACTCCACAGCCACCGTAGTCCTCCACAAAGAAAGCAACAAAATCCTAATAAAGAAAGGCGTCAGGCAGGGAGATACGATCTCTCCAATGCTATTCACAGCATGTTTACAGGAGGTATTCAGAGACCTGGAGTGGGAAGAATTGGGGATAAAAGTTGATGGAGAATACCTTAGCAACTTGCGATTCGCTGATGATATCGCCTTGCTTAGTAACTCAGGGGACCAATTGCAATGCATGCTCACTGACCTGGAGAGGCAAAGCAGAAGAGTGGGTCTAAAAATTAATCTGCAGAAAACTAAAGTAACGTTTACCAGTCTCGGAAGAGAGCAGCAATTTACAATAGGCAGCGAGGCACTGGAAGTCGTAAGGGAATACATCTACTTAGGGCAGGTAGTGACGGCGGATCCGGATCATGAGACGGAAATAATCAGAAGAATAAGAAGGGGCTGGGGTGCGTTTGGCAGGCATTCTCAGATCATGAACAGCAGGTTGCCATTATCCCTCAAGAGAAAAGTATATAATAGCTGTGTCTTACCAGTACTCACTTACGGGGCAGAAACCTGGAGGCTTACGAAAAGGGTTCTACTCAAATTGAGGACGACGCAACGAGTTATGGAAAGAAGAATGATATGTGTAACGTTAAGGGATAAGAAAAGAGCAGATTTGGTGAGGGAACAAACGCGGGTAAATGAAATCTTAGTTGAAATCAAGAAAAAGAAATGGGCATGGGCCGGACATGTAATGAGGAGGGAAGATAACCGATGGTCATTAAGGGTTACGGACTGGATTGGACTGGATGCATGCAAAAGGAGAATTCGTTTTTCTCGGCAACCACTGCAGTAAATTTGACTGGGTTTGCGGCATTTAAAAGAAAAACTTAAAATCTAGTGAGTGTTGGTTTCGAATTTCTTAGTTAGGCCGTCAATATTTTATAAAAAATTGACAAAAATTGCTAATTTTCAGAAAACGAAACTATCAAGTTTACAACTCTGTAACTCAACAAGAATAAATGATATCGCAATTCTGTGAATTGTATGTGATAGCACATCTAAAGCGGACAAAATTGATATGTTACATATGAACCTCAAAAAATGTAATAATATGTAATTACAACTTTTGCAAAACCGTCGTAAACAATGTAACAAATTCACGTAAGATGTAAAATGACATATAATATTTGTCCACTTTGAATGATCTAATGGATGCCGTTTACAGAACCGCGATATCTGTTCTTGATGCAAAGCTATTAGTTAGTAAACTTCATGCTTCTATTTTTTTCAAACTTCTGAATTTTTGAAAATCTTTCTAACAAAATTCAAGCCCTAAATCAAAATTCTGCGTCCAACAGTCACTAGAATTTATCTTACTCTCTCAAATGCAACAAATTTCATTAAAATCGGTCCAGGGGTTATCTCATAAAAACGTTTTTGCGTTTTTACATGTATTTGAATAGGCCGCGTCGGAGTTGGGCCCGAGCTAAAGCTTCCTCTTAATGACATCTTAGTTGAAATCAAGAAAAAGAAATGGGCATGGGCAGGACATGTGTCACAGAGTGCATGCGCGCGCTCCTTTCAAGATGGCCGCCATTGTCGCCCCAGCTACAGCGCCGCTTGCACGGCGATGGGGAGAGAGCGCTCCCCATTGTCCCTGAGCTCGCCATACCGGTTTGGTCACGTGTGTCGCCTCAGCGCGGCGGAGGGACGAGGCGGCTCGGCGAACAGCAGAGCAGCTTGGAGGACGAAGGAGCGGGGTCGTGCACCGGGGGACAGCTGAAGGTGTGGTCGGCAGGCCGAAGTTTTCGCCGGTCGAGCGACAGACGGTGCAAGTCCGTGCGGATCTTCGGCAGCGAGGTTGCAGCAGCCCGACGCTCTTCAGATGGGGACCCCGGCAAGCACGCCCCAGATAAGCCTCGTGTTCCAGCCTGCTCTCAGAACTTTCCGCCGGACTCTCTTTTCTAATCGCGTTCAAGCTTTCATTTGTTTAGCCATCGAGTGTTAATTATTGTATGTTGTACACTGTTAGTGTAGTGTTTGCCCTATTTATTGTCGCGTGTATTTTTCATTTGTGTCGCGTATTTTATTTGTTTTTCGCGAGTGTAGGATTTCCCACGTGGTGGGCTTAGTGTCGCGCGAGCGGCGTCAGGGCGTGTGTTGTGTGACCCGCACGCCTTCCGCGAACTAGGCCCCGCTGATGGTAATTTGTATGTTTTTCGAGTATGTCTCGGACATGATTTTATTGTATTAAATTGAATGTGTGTGTCGAACGTCGCCTCCCGTCTCATGCCTCTGGTTCACGGTCGATCAGGCGTGGACCTTATCGCCGGTCAGCAGTCGAACCTTCACTAAACGCACGCGGGGTGGGTTTGTTGTCGCCCCATCCCCTCCGGTTCGGAGAGTGCGAACTACCCCACCATCAATCTTTGACAACATGTAATGAGGAGGGAAGATAAACGATGGTCATTAAGGGTTACGGAGTGGATCCCAAGGGAAGGGAAGCGTAGCAAGGGGCGGCAGAAAGTTAGGTGGGCGGATGAGATTAAGAAGTTTGCAGGGGCGGAATGTCAACAATTAGTACATGACCGGGGTTGTTGGAGAAGTATGGGAGAGGCCTTTGCCCTGCAGTGGGCGTAACCAGGTTGATGATGATGATGATGAATATGCCGAACAAAGCTGAATTTTCTTCTGAACAGCCGCAGGCTGCCCTTTTCCGAAAGGAATAAAAGATGGCTGCCGCCAATCGCTCAGGCACAGGCTCAGGAACAGGCGGTGAGCATGGGTTTATTTGTGTGTAATAAAACTTTGCATAGCCGTGTAACGTTTTCAAGCACTTTCGGCATGTTTACGACCTCGTTCTGCCAACTGTTCTTTGCTGAGGATCGGTTTTAGCGTCATCCTTAAGCTTCCGTTGCATGCCGCCGCGATTGTCGATGAGCCACCGCAAGCTAAGTAAGAGAAAGCGGACGAATCGCAGACGCCGGCACCACCCTCTTCATCTGGTCATCGATATTCAGTGCAGTGGCTCAGCCCCATCGATTCCCACTCCACTTGAGCGTGCTCCTCGCCTCTTGTGAGCCAATTAGATAAGACAAGCCGCTCAGTGTAGTGTATTTCAGTGTATTTCATATGCAGCCGCTGTAGATGCATTCTTATGGTAAACGCTGTTTCTCCTGCTTCCCGGACGGCTCATTTAAACAGTGTATATATTTATTGAGTATGTTCATTTTTGTGTGTGCTAATGCTCTTTGTTTCGGATACACTAGTTTCACTTTATTCTTCTTTTTGTACTGTATTCCATGTTGTAACCACTCCTGCATGGGCCCGACGAGGGCCTGCAGTATTATAAAATAAGAATAAATTATAAAATAAATAAATGTTATTCGTTTTTCAAGCAAGCAAAAGTGACCTCCTATGAACGAGGAGAGCGTTTGATTCGTCTGTTGAGACAACCCTGCGGGTGACCGCCCGATGATTGCGTCGGTGGTTACGCAAATTTGACGTCAGGCCTGTATTGGAATAAAAACATATTGGAATAGTTTTACGTTATAGGGCCCGCCCGTATCTGCCAGTGTGCATTGGCATGAACTGCTGCTTCCATTTTGGCGTAACTTGTGAACAGTGTAGCGCATGAACATAAGCACTGCATGGTATTACATGTTGCATAGCGGGAAAATAAGCACAGCTGTACGCATCACATTTAGTTTTATCGCATTTAAATAACTGCTTCACTAAAAGTTCCCTTCACAAAGATTCCAACATGTATGTTTCACCTGTACACATATTATTGTGATAGCAATTATATACACACACTCCAGGCGAAGTATTGCCGTCGCCTGTGAGGCTCCGTATAAAGTCCAAGTGGGATATGATCGCGCCCCACGTCTGTGTGCTGTGGGTGTGAGGAAAAGCGTTTGAATGTGAGCCGAGATGGATGGTGGCTTGATGCGCGCAGTCCTCTCGCGCGCCCAATGTTGCAGGTTACGTGATCACGTGAGCGCAAGTGGGAGGAGGAGTTCAGCACGCGGTAATGTAACGACGAACGTGCTGGGGAGAGGGGGGCAGTTGAGCGTGCGTCTTCACGGCTCCTCCTCCAGCTCGGCCGTGGCGACGCGTGGCCGTCCATGCGCTGGAGCGCGTGTATATAATTATATACGACAAGGGGGGGGGGGGGTGCTGTAAAGGCTAGCCGGGCGTTTGCCCTCGACAGGAAAATGAAAACTGCACACCTATGCACCGTTTCAATAAACATGGCGACATCCGAAATATATTTCTTGCCCCATACGTTACGTCATAAGGAACTAAGCGTTTCGATCGCTTGGTTGCGAAATTACGACCTCGTTGCCAGCACAAGGGGATGCTCCACGTTTAAGAATGGCGTTCGCCATTATACCTGTGTCTGGTTGTTAATTTTAATACACCCAACAAGGCACTTAGTTGCGCGTAAGTGTAGCTTGCACTTATGCTGGCGATATTATCGTCGAAGCTCAAAAGCGCGGCATTGTCAACGGGCGTACGTAGTCGTGTCGTCCTGTTTGGATTCATTGTGACCAAGTCGATTCCCTGCGTAAACTGCCTGTGTTATAGTGTATGCGGGTATAAATGGTGCGCAAGGCCTTCTGCCAGCGATTCCTGGAATACGTAACCTTTACCATATCATCGCGCAAACATATTTGATCTCGTGTCTATAACGAAAAATAAAACAATGCGCCGTGTCAGCTGTATTCCAGGATCACTCTTGGAGTGCTCATATTGTTTTGATGTCATTCGGCGAGCGCACGCAAGATATGCCGTTCCATATAAGGAGTTTCGACGAAAGCAAGGGCACGCGTAATTGTCAATACAACATTGGCCAGTGAGCGTAAAACGGTGTATTTGCAGTGCGTGATATGCCGCGCAGTCGCAGGCATTTGCGAAAGACGAGGCATTTGCCAGTACGAGGCATTGTTTTTCAGGGTACCCGAAATTAGATCTAAGTAAACAGGCTACAGCGTTGATGAGCGCAGCGCGCTTTGCACGTACGTTGAGCTTCGGCGCCCGTGTTTGTGCGCAGGCCGTAGATCGTATATGTTAATATGTGGCTAGCTCCCTTCCCCAGGATTTCAAGCGCTACATTGCTGTTTGGTCCACAACTTACGCAAGTCTTCATCTTTGGAGTATGCGTACACCGATATCTGCGCCGTGCCTAACATGTCTGGTCTAATGTCCGAAGCGAAGAAGTCTTTTTAAAGAAAAGAAGAACGTATTAGCATTTTCGTCCGTACGAGAATGTCAACAACGTGACGAAGTATCGGTGCTTACTCAATAAGCTATGATCAACCTTTTCAAAACACTGCTAGAATAAATTCATCCGTCGCCGGATTGCAATGGGACCTCTTCGTATTAATCGACATGTTTATTGTCACTTGGAAACCTGTCGGGTAAACAGAGTGGAGAGCCTCTTTAACAATATTTTACGCATGCGCTCATCCATCGCGAAGGCTGTGCGTGTAACATCAAATTAGGTCCGTAACGACACATATCACCCTTCCATTTCGTGCACCAGTTAAGGAAGGCTGGAAGACATCTAAGCATCGTGCAAGCACTGTGCGATGGGCTAATTGGTGAGCCATGATATTGAAGCAACGCTATTACATCTGACACGCACACAAGCACCCTGAAATAGTCGGCCCTCAATGCAGCTTCGCTGCGGGTGACTATGTTAGCTTTCACATTTTTCTTTTCAATTTCGATTGGTCATGCTCACTAACATCAGGCGACGCTAAATGTTAGGTAAGCAAATTCAGTTCTATCTTACAGGATAGAACGCGATGGTAAATCGGTTCTGCAAAGTTCTGCAAAAAAAAAAAATGTAATATCACCTGTGGCGAAAATTGCACGATTGCAATTCCAATTGATTCCGATTGAACTTGCACGAAAATTCGAAACACGTATTCAAATAATTACCCGAACTCCACCAATTGAATTCCCTAATTGAATTATTTGCGCCAGATATTGCAATTTACGAATTGTAGCCCGTGAGCTTGCAAGGCGTATTCCACTTAGAACGAATTTTCGGTATGACGCCAGTTTCGAGATTTGCAAAGTGTGCTGCGACAACAACGCAAAGGCTTTCCACTTACTTTTGTGCTTCAATGCCTAAAAGAGCGTCGAGTGAAAAAGGTAAATGGAACAACAGTGCATTTTTGCTACGAGTTTGATGGCGCGTATCTCGAAACGCATTCCATGCTCAAAATACGTCCCTATATTGGAGATGCAGAGGCAGCCGTCACGGGAGGGAGACAGGCGTCGCTGTGGATTTCCCCAAGCCCGTCTGCAAGCTCCTCCTCTAGGCAGCAAAGGCGTGTCTTTAGGTCGACAAAGTGCGACAAAAGGCTTCAATCGCAGCTATAGGCAGACCGCCTAGAGTACTTATGACAAGTCATATCGTAGAGTGTCAGTTCCGCGTAAATCCATGCTTGGATTTCAATGCATGGGTTTTACGCTGGCTCCATTGTCTTTTATATTTGAAACGACTGCATGGGCATTACTTTTTTGGCGTGATAATGTGGTCACTGTCCCGAGCAATCGACTGTGCTTCTGGTGTGGGTGCCTATGATGGCGCTGCTTGTGTGCTTGTTCGTTCGTGTTGTAGCACGTGTGTGTGGCGTTTGTACTTTTCGTCTTGCCTTCTCACTTTATCCTTTTTAGAGAAGCGTACTCTAGGATCTCTGGAAAGCTGGCTGTGCAGAGTACGTTGACGTCTGTACCTTCACATTTTTCTTTCACTGCGTAAAAAAAAAAGAAAAAAAAATGAAAAGACAACATTGATCCCAATATTGGTTGAGCTCAATATTGATGTAATAACCTAGACTGGATTCAGTGCTTTCTGACTAACTGCTAAAAATACGTGCGCGCTTATGATTACAATTCGTCTATTTCTGTCACTTCAGGTGTGCCGCAGGGATCGGTTTTCGGGTCCCTCAACATTTCTGATTTATAATAATGACTTACTTGCCAGCATTAACTCTAGCATTAGACTCTTTGCTGATGAGTGCGTGCTTTATCGGGTAAATAATAACTCACGTGATGTTTCTGTTCTGTGATCCGACATTTACAATATTTCCAACTGATGCGATGAGTTGCCTATGAAATGAAATACCTGGAAGAGTAAGGTCACTGAAATGAAATACCTGGAAGAGTAAGGTCACGAGAGTAACGCAACGCAATGATATGCTAGCGAAAACATTGCTTATACCTACTCGCATTAACCCCGTCTCTTCATACCACTGTCTCGACATACGTGTAGTTCACAACTTCGCATGTAATATGCACGTTGAACATGTAACTAATAACACTAATCGCATGCTTGGATTTCTACGCCGAAGTTTCCTCCAATTCACATGCGTCACTAGTTAGATCAAAGCTAGAATATGCATTCTCTATTTGGGATCCCTCAAGCTCTGCATTAATTAGCGCCATTGAATTAATTCAGAACCATGCCGCCCGACACGTGCATTATAATTACTACCAGTGAATCAGTGTTTCATCAGTGAAAGCTAATTTAGGTCTGCCGATACTTCAATCACGCCGCAAGAATTTCCACTTGCTTATTTAAAAAAAATATTACACTAACACAACCCTTAAAGATGAACTTTCTTTTTTTCTCTCTCTCCCCAGATCATGCGTTCTCAGGAACAAATCCCCAATTCAAGGTTAAAATTCAGTTATGTCGCACTAATACATGTAATGCCTCTTTTTTCTTTCTTTTCTTTTCTTTTCTTTTCTTCTCTCTCTCTCTCTCTCTCTCTCTCTCTTTTTTTTTTTTTGCCGCAAACGAGTAGTGGTACGGAACCACCATCGCTACAAACCAAGATTCTGCCGCCTACAAAAACGCGCTTAATATTTCTTGTTCAACCGCTCCTCTCAGTAGTGCCCTCGGGTGCTGAGAGCATATGTAAGTAAGTAAGTAAATAAATAAATAAATAAATAATACATCCAAGATGGATCAAGCCCTCGGAGACGCCATCAAAACGTTGACTAATTCCACTACATGGTAATTACACTGCAATAAATAGTCGCGATAAGGTCTTCTACAAAAATTACTAGTGGTAACTTTCGCGCTATAGTGCAAATGCGGCATGAAAATGATGGACAATGTGTGTGCTTGTCTAATCATCATCCTTCTGACTTCAAAAGACTTTGACAAGCAATTTGACCAGTTTTAAATGCAACGATTCACAATGACTACGTGCGCTGAGACTATTTTCTTTGCTGTGTTTGGAAAACTAAGACTGCTGGATAAATTAGGGAGATAAATCGTAATAGTGGTAGCGTCATCAAACCATTTGTAAGCACAAACGCGAAAATGAGATATAACCACATACGAACCATCAGCGATCGCAGCGCCATCATAGCTGCTTAGTTGTGTAATACGTTTAGTTGGTAGCAGTGTATCCATAGTGGTGGCTCGGTAGCTATGGCGTCCTGCTGCCGAGTGCGATGTCGCATCATCAGAAGCACGCAAAATTTGGAGGACGCTTAAGCTTCGCCTTTAAGAGCGGAACGCGATAGCGTTAAAAAATCCCTGACTGCTTCTCACGCTTCCCGACAACTGGAGCAACCGTAATGTTTACCGGGAAACGCTGGCGGCGAACGCTATGCACGAAGGCGAGCTTTCTTGTAGAAACGTGGCCTCTTGTATAGGGCGTGGATGTGCGTAGGTGAACGCCATCTGGATGAAGTTACAAGTAACCGTGCGACCCGCTCTATGAAGGGCAGAAACGCTCGAAAAGGGGATTGTGTTTGAGTTTCCGCGTAACAGAATCATGTTTTCTCGCATATTCAAATTACAATCTGATGCTATTATGTCTGTAGGTTGTGTGTATGTCTTACTTTAGGATTTTTCTGACGCATTTTACTTTGAGAAATTCAATTTGTCCAGTAACGTCTTTGCGCTACACGGAAGGCTTGCGTGGTTGGGTATGCGCGGTTCGTAATTAATTTTCGCGCACAAGATGGTCGACGTTGGACGCTGAACGCGGGACGCCGTCGCCGGGTTTTCTGCGATACGGGGCCCTATCGTGTTAATATGAAGGCGGCATATACGAAGGCACACCGTGTTTTCCGTGCACGTTGAAGAACAGCAGTGGTTAAAATTAATCATGCCCCACTCATCCTAGCACCTCCCCTCTCCTACACCCCTCCCCCCCCCCCCCCTAGCCGGCGACCGTGACTGAACTAGTAAGTTCGCCCAACGGCTTTTCCACCTGCATAGCCTGAATGACGTGTCAGAATCGTAGAATAGCTCCAGATTTCTTTTTTGTGTGTGAGGAGGGTTATATATCCAAGACACACGCGTTACAGTTTTCGCTGCGTACTGATGACATATTTCCGAAGTGCCGCCGTCTTAAATTTGCGTCATACATGGTCACAGAGCCAGAAAAGAAATAAAGCAGGTTTGACTCACTCTCGTAGAGCAGGTTTCCGAACAGTTCCCAGCCCCACTGATGCACTTCGAGCGGCATCTTCTTCCAGGACGTCCTGTGGACCGCGAAATCCGACAGGCTGATGAGCAGCGCCAGAATGGGAATGGCGCTCAGAAGCAGAGCCCACACCTGCGGGATGTGGGAGTTACAGCGATTTCACTAACCGGACACACATTATGCGAACACTGAGTTTTTGGCAATCTGCCGTGAACGTCGGGCGTGTACAAGCAGTCCGGCGCGTAATGTGTGCCTTGCACAGCGTACTGTATCGGCTGCTCGGAAAAATGAGCGGACACTGCCCCGCTCGCTCAACAGCATTTCCTCTTCCTGTGCATTCACTCGTAGTCACTGGCAATCGCGTTCGTACGTAAACGTCCACTCAGACTCACTGGCACTCACTCGCGTCTACACTCTCGATCGTCTGCCCACCCTCGCTCACCACCCACGCCGCGCCCAACCGTATGCTCACGGACAGTCACTCCCGTTTTCACTCGCATCCCCGTTCCGTCAAACACGGAGGCAGCTGACAGTTACCGCTGGATCATGTTCAGATATATGTCTTTCCTCGTAGAATACTTTTATATTTGAGGAAGGTTGGGTCACGTTTGCTTTTTGAATGTAAGCTAGACGCTTCCTGCGAGAAGGTGCGGTACCGCAGCCTTTTCAGCTTGTCCCCTTATATTTTCCCAATGCGCTCACCTTCCAGTCGAAGGTGAGTATGTAGCCAAACACGTTCGAGGTGCTGACGTCGCTGGCCGAGAGAATGCCGAATGGCACGTATATGATGGCAGGGCTGTATTCTCCGACCGCATAACGGCTGTAAGTCTGGATCAGCGGCATGATGGTCATGTCCACTTCCTGCATCAACATCGCCAAGTACAAGTACTTCGGTCAGCCTGTAAAATCTTATTTTCATTCATAAATTTTTTTTATATGCCAACGCTGGAATCCCGTTATCGCGCCTTCTGTCTCAACCCTATAGCCCGCGCGAGATGTTTCCTGCGCCTTAAAATGAAGCACGTCTCGACATCGTCTAGCAGCGAACGCCGCCTCGGCTCTCTCAGTGGAAAAGCGCAGGCTTCTTATTGCAGTGCTAGTCGCCAGTCGCCGCGAAAGACATTTCAATGAAAACAAAGCTCTGCAGACACGAAGGCGGCCGAAATTTTCCGCGAAATATGTAGCAGTAGTTAATCTTCATACAAGATCATTGCGTGATTACTCCATCTAAACGCCGAACTTTATAAAAAGCTCTACTGTAGAGGTCTGGCATAAGTAGACGGACACGAATCGGCCATAATAACCTGAGTTTAAACTGCACGTTACGTTCCTGTGAGAGCAAGGCAACCGCTCTTATTGCGAATTGAGCCTGCAAGCCGGAGAAGACGACGAGTGGCGACGCCGCCTTAAAGTTCCCGTACCAACTTTCCGTGACATCATGAATTTTGTCTGTGGCTGCTCGGGTGTAGTTAATTATTTATCGGTAGAAAAAAATGCATTCTAAAGGGGCTCGCAGGCGGGGATACGCAACTACGTTAGCGGCCGGACCTCCCGGCAAGCGGCCCGCATTCTCCAAATTCACGACGGCAACATTTGCCGCAAAAACGAGTTTCCTCGTATGAGCCCTCGCCCACACGGACCCTCCTCTCCCGGGAAAAGAGACGGCCTACGCCCAGGCCCAAGGCCACAGATTTATTTTCAAGGAACGCATTCCTTGTAGGTTTGCAGTGGTTTCATGTAGATGTTTCAACCTAATTTCTGCGTCACCAGGAGCCTTAGCAGTCGCCGCGCTCCTGACCGAGTGATTGAGAGTTCAAAGCATTGAACGAGTAATCGGCTGCAGTGGTAGTAATGCTGGCAGTGATTGCTCACCCTTCGTTGCACGAGACCAACCATTCCAGTCCAGGTGCCGTTGGGAAGGCACACTCCTACCTGCCCGTCTTCAGGAAGAGTCGCTTCGTACCTGTTCCATTAAAAATGCAGTGGCCATTTTACTCTTTACATGTGAACAGACGAAAACTTTGCTATGTATCAACTTGCTCATCAAACCCAAATTCAGAGACATATTACGCTAATGTTTATACCTCAACATCCTGCAAGCTCTTACATATCCACCCACAAATTATATGCAGAGGTAGCAGACTTGCCGTCCCTTCAGCAATGCGCTGCAGGATTCATATCAGACATATAGCCGGTCCAACTGGTATAGCTGGTATACACTAGCCTTAATGTACGCTCTTTGTTCACGGCCATGACACGCGCCGCTATATTGAGAAAATGCTCCTTGGGGAAACGAAGACTTAAGCAGCATTTTCGTCTCAAGTCGCTGTGGCTTTTCGTGTCAAAAAACGTGCTTTGAGTGCTGTCTTGAAGCAGTGGAGCAGTAAGGCGACATATGGCGTCACCTTCCTGTACAGAACTTTAGCCTCTACAAGGCTGAAGGGAAGGCGGCAGGGGAACCTCACTATTCAGGTCAAGTCACAACATGTTTGAAAAAAAAGAAGGAAGAAGACTAATTGTGACCCCAACTTTCGTGTTCAGTCCCTCCGAACTGAGGCATATAACAGCAGCTTGCAAGCGACGCACTAAATCGGACAGCAGGCTCGTGTTGAAGCTATTCGCCCAGTGAACTTGTTACATAATCCAAAGATTGGCAAGAACTTCTTCTACATGTCACATTTACAAGAATCTGCTACGCATCAAGGCTGAAATCGCAGAAAATCATACGTCAAGTCAGACCGTCTCACTCATGGGATCCTTTAGATATCCGATGGCCTCCTTTGCTTTCAGTGAAGGTTGAGGCAAGCAGTAGTTGGGCTGCATCGGACAGCACTCGAACCAATCCAAATAAAAGATTGTGCAGTACAAAAGCACGAAAATAGAAAAAAATGTCAACTTGTTGTGACTTTTGCAAGAATTATGTTTAGGCGTCTACTGTCCTGTCAGAATCTAGGAAGACTAGCATAAGCGAGATAATGTTTTTTATATAAATTGAAATGACGCATGTTTCGTTTCTCTGGCTTTATTTTATTACACGATTGCTATGTTTTTAATTGCGGAGTTGGCGAGTTTTAAGTATATTAGTTCAATATCTTTTTTTCTGCCGCAGGTACTCATATTTAACATCCATTGGAAATGTGTATACATCTGACTTTTTTGCTAGCTGTTGTGCAGATAATACCGGGTATGTCCGCTGTGCTCGATGGTAGCACCGGAGCGAGCTCTTGTTAGCGCCCCTGACCCCTTTATGACTGGAGAATAACGCGCCATATATAGTACAACACAGCAGCAGTCTGTCGTCGAAAGCTCGAAGCTCATGTTATTAGAATGTATCGAAAGAAACAAATAGGGGCTGCAGAATTCTGGCATGCTAGCAAGACACAAGCATCTCTAAGCAGAGCGACAGAGGCACCGTAGTCCACGACGACGTGAAGAGACAGTTGGCGTATTTTGAGCAGCCGCCAAAGAGTTCAAATTTCGCTTCCTGGTCAATGGCTTCTTTAGACATGCGTGTGACGTGAGCGACAGAGCGTGGTGTCTATGGCTTCTTTGGACATGCGTGTGACGTGCGTGAGAGTGTGGTCAATGTGTATGTCAATGGTCAAAGTGTGTCAGTGTCAGTGGTCAGTGTGTCAAAGTATGTCAGTGGTCAAAGTGTGTCAATGGCTGCTTTGGACATGCGTATGACGTGAGTGACAAAGTGTGGTGTCAGTGGCTTCTTTGGACATGCGTGTGACGTAAGCGACAGAGTGTGGTGTCAGTGGCTTCTTTGGACATGCGTGTGACGTAAGCGATATAGTGTGGTGTCAATGGCTTATTTGGACATGCGTGTGACGTGAGTGAGTGTGGTGTCAATGGCTTCTTTGGACATGCGTGTGATGTGAGGGACAAAGTGTGGTGTCATTGGCTTCTTTGGACATGCGTATGACGTGAGCTACCGAGTGGGGTGTCAAGGGCTTCTTTACACACGCATGTGACATGAGCGACAGATCGTGTTGTCATGTTCTTTTTTGGACATGCGTGTGACGTGCGTGACAGAGTGTGGTGTCAATGGCTTCTTTGGACATGCGTATGACGTGAGTGACAGAGTGGGGTGTCAATGGCTTCTTTGGACATGCGTGTGAAGTGAGCGACCGAGTGGGGTGTCAAGGGCTTCTTTGCACATACGTGTGACGTGAGCGACAGAGCGTGGTGTCATGTTTTTTTGGACATGCGTGTGACATGCGTGACAGAGTGTGGTGCCAATGGCTTCTTTGGACATGCGTATGACGTGAGTGACAGAGTGGGGTATGAATGGCTTCTTTCGACATGCGCGTGACGTGCGTGACAGAGTGGGGTGTCAATGGCTTCTTTGGACATGCGTATGACCTGAGCGACAGAGTGGGGTGTCACTGGCTTCTTTGGACATGCATGTGACGTGAGTGACAAAGTGTGGTGTCAGTGGCTTCTTTGGACATGCGTGTGACGTGAGTGAGAATGTGGTGTCAATGGGTTCTTTGGACATGGGTGTGACGTGACAGACAGAGTGTTGTTTCGACGCGACACCGTGAAGGCTTCTAGAGACCTACGAGCTGTGCTCGCCTCTGCGTTTCGTGCTGCGGATGCGAGGAACTAAGAATAACAATTTAGTGAAATAATCACAGCACTTACTGCAGCTTTATTGCGCATATATGTAACGAGCTGTTGTTCTTTTGGATATGCGAAGTGGAACAATTGTTTCAGTTTTCAGAATGTAATCAATGCATGTAAAAGATATGAGGGCCTAGCAAGAAGAGGTATGCTCTCCTGGCCCAACTGTTGCTTCAAATCTTACAGTTCTTTGGTCAACCAATTTCATTCGAAACGGTTTATCAATTACCTGATGACAGCATTTCTCTCTCACGTTCCTTTGTAAGAAAGGCGAGCCAATTCATCGCGAGCCAATTCATCGCCGCTAACTTTCCTAGCTTATAGGGACCAATAAGCAAGTACATACATGTCATTCAGCAAATGATTAATCATGGCGCTTTCAAACTGCTCAATCAAGCTGTTTGCGTTTGAGACCATGAAACCAGAAATGGCGAACACGTCGTCGCGCACGGTAGGGACTGAAAAGACGGGATAGAGCTTACGTCATATTTAGACTGTTTGTGAGGGCATCCAGAAGCTGACCCATGGGACCGATGACTGTCAGAATCC
Source organism: Dermacentor albipictus (assembly GCF_038994185.2). Classification (NCBI taxonomy): domain Eukaryota; kingdom Metazoa; phylum Arthropoda; class Arachnida; order Ixodida; family Ixodidae; genus Dermacentor; species Dermacentor albipictus. Next base: position 130,005,985 of record NC_091823.1, on the reverse strand, counting down.
CTCTTCGGTAAGCGACAGTCACGTACGGAGGCCACTGCACGTGGATCAATAGCATTCTTGTTGATCTGCAGATTAATGTTATTCGCTTCTTACGCTCAAAAGAGCAAGCACTGGCGTTTATTTCTCGCTATGAACGCCATGTGCTAGCAGCGCCTCCTGGATGACGCAAGGCTTGGAACTTCGGAGCCATCACGCCTGTGGATCGATGTTTGCGCTGTATTGCATACAAAGGAGAAATGACTGCATATCGCATCCCAGCCCTGCGGCAGGACGTCATGGCGCAGATCCGCAGATCCTCTTGATTGACTGATTGGCGTCTCTGTTGGTGAATTATATAATCTTAGCCAAACCCTGAGCAGTGGAAAGAAATGCGATTACTTAATGCTTTGCTAAGGCTCTATTGAAACTACAGTGCATTGCATTGATGATGACCCTTCATTGTCCATGCAGCTTTGTGGTTAACGGCAAGTGACCTCGCATATACTATACTGATTTAAGTTATACGCGCTTCCTCAAGACACTTCAGACGAAGAGAAAAAATAGCGAATGCCCGGTTATAATGAGCTTTGCCCATTCGTTAGCTGTGCTGAAGAGCGGGGAGGCTATAGCAGTCACTACTGCATATATTACAGCGAAGCTGTATATATCTAGGGTTCCGTGCATGTTTTTTCTCCATGAACAAACACTATCATCATCAATGGCTCATAAAAAATGCAATGACTCATAAATGCAATGACTCATATCCCCGTAAGGAGGAGTCTACAAGCACTCAGCAAAGTGAAGTGAACAGTGCTTATATTCTTGCTAATCACGCATACAACATACAGAACAGCATTTAGAAACCTGTCATCATCAGTGGCTCATACCCCCGTGAGCAATGGCTCATAGCCCCGTAAGCAAGCAAAAAACGCAATGACTCATAGTCCCGTACGGTTCATGGCTACTCACTCTGCGTAAATTGACTGCAATGACACTATCCCTGTCGTTGTTGTCGGTGATTTCAATGTGAATGTGTCGGTACCAAAAAGGGAGTGGTTTATGCGTTCCGTGTTGCAGACATATTCCTTGCGATGCCACACCTATCCGGTCCAACCGACCACCCAGCGGCGTACGTGCATCGATTACACATTATCAAGGAATGTGACTACAGTTGCAAGTGAAATAATGACCACCGATTAAGACAATAAATAAATGTGCTTACCTTTTGTCACGATGACCACCTATCACGAAAATAAATAAGTTCGCGCCTTTGTTCAAAATTGCCTGTCACCTCCGCGTCGTGTGCTAAACAGCTTCGCTGGTCAACCACCTTCACAGAGTTGAATGGCTCATAATTTTTTTACGTCTCGAAGCTGCTATTGTGCGTTTTACTGTGAAGCTGTTATACCTGGCGGACCTGTATGAATGAGCCGCATGCAGTGGTCTCGTAGGTTCGGGGGGAGGGGGGGTTCTGGGCTGGCTAACGTCCGTAAAGTGAACAAGAGATATTGCAGAGCTGCGTCATCTCGTAGGTGGGTTATCTGAACTAGCTAATGTCTGTAAAGTGAACAAAAAAGATAACGAACGACAGTACGGCCCAGAAGAAAGAAAGTACACGTGATTTCGTCGCGCGCCGCACCTGCGCAGTGAGGAGTGCACCCGCGCTGGCGGCCGTTACTGCCGGCTGCGTCTGCTATCGTCTGCACTCAATAGAACGGCGAGTCAGTTGTGGCGGGAAAACACCAGGATGTGCGCCGCGGTAGCCGCCGCGGTGTGTAAGAAATGAATTGTGCATTGCAGAGGTAGACCATTGCAACAGTTACAACTTCAAGAAAAGTGGGGGAAATGGGTAGACCATGCATTGTGCGCACGGCTGAAGAACAAGCCGAGTACGAGGAGAAGCGCCGGCAGCAGAGACGCCACTATAACCAACGACAACGTGGCCGTACAAAAGCAGAGAATGCGGCCAGTGACTTGGCCTGCTAAGAACGTCAGCAAGAGCAGATGCGAGTCTAATCGTCGGCGTCGAACGCAAGCCACCGATGAAGATCGCGCACTGGAGGCCGCTCATAAGCGTCAAGCTAGGTCGCTCGAGTCGCCGTCCAAGCGGCAGAAGCGTGAGTTACCACGTCCTTCGAATTTCACCGGGGCAAAATCCAAACTCAAGACACTTTTTCGGGACGGAGATTAGCCATAGTTACTCGGTCTACGATCGACAGCTTCACTGGCTAATCCGTTACCATATGAATGCTTTCGTCCGAGTTGTTTTAAGTCTATACGATCGAACGCATTGCTGTGTCGACCGTGTTGGACCAGGCACTCTTGAAGAACATGAAAGTGTGTACACTGCAGCTTTTCGCTGCGCTGTTTCTTCGGAAGTGCTCTGCAATCGTTCAACATTTTTTCCCCTTCAAAATGACTGCTGCATAGCAAATCGTTCGCAGCTGGCCGAGGGAATGTCTTCAATAATGTGCCTAGCCAGAGCTTGTACGCTGTCATCTCTGTTAGGGAAATCACGTTTGTCACTTGTGAAGTAAATCGCGAAAATCTGCAAGCCGCAGAGAAAAAAGTGGCACTGTATATTTAACCTAACATACCTCGTATCCCCATCACAATCACTTTCTGCACGGTCTGTGGCCTAGCCTATACCTATTGGGTGGAATGCAGCCAAAAACATGGCATATTAATGAAACGAAGACGACGGGACAAAGCTGGATACTACTAACTAAAATTTTTATGGCCACAGAAGGGCAAAATACCTTCCAGACCCGACGCACGTGCAATAAAGAACGAACCGACTAAGTTCCTGCTCACGCGTCAGGCTTATTTGCCTGATTCTCGCAGGGCTACCGCCAGATGTTAGCGGTCGATTTCGACTGCGAGCCTTCTAATGCACTCGGCCTGTTTTGACGAGCGCGTTTAGCTAGGTCAGCCGAGTGGCGGAATCAGTCAGAACAAATCGATTAATAAGGCTCATGACTGCCTTCTAAATGCTGCCAAAAAAGAAACTATCGAAGTAGAACCACACGCAGGAATATGGGCCTGCACAGTGTACGTGCAACCTTGCACAAGGTCATACAAAAAGCGTCCTCAGGCAGCGCATAAGGAGCATGAGGGCAGCTGTGTGGGCAAGGAATTACGCGTAAAGGATAAATTGTAAGTTACGTCTGGGTCATTCCATGCCGAATCAAGTAGCGTATTTTTTTTTTGAACGTGATAGATGTATTGAAAAAAAAAACTTCACATATTTCTTGCAGTTCTACACTCGTTGTGCACGTTTATTTTTGTTGCAAAAAATTTCCAGCATTTTGGCGGCAATTCGTTTTTCCTGCCAGCTAAGCTAGAAGGCATCTATGAAGATTTTTGAAGCCTCAAATGCTTTTAGCTCCCGCTGCTGGCAAACTTCAGGTAGCTTTGAATCGCTATCCGGGCGTTCAAACGAGAACATCTGGGTAAGTTACGAGAACAAAGCAAGATCATCCGGGCCACCAGTCAAAACTTAGAAAAATGCGGTATCTGGGCCTTAACCCTTTGTACAGGAACGCATTACATATGATAGTTACTGCGCAAACAAGTGAACTATTGCTTCCGAGTTCTTCCTTATATTTTTTCACAATATCACTCAAGCTGTAACTTCTAGCAGCTGAAGTTTTATTTGTCATTTCCAATAGCGACGTTCAAAGGGCAGACACAGGGCACCATACACTTCATTGTCATCTTTTGACGCTGAGACATGGTTGTCTGTACTCTTTTGAACGCCAGCGGTCCGTGAGTTCCACTGCTCGGGTTTTGCGTCGCCTCAAGAGGTGGCACCACTTTACGTGGCGCCTCTCTCAGCTGCTTTTCTTCTAGCTGGGCAGTGCGCTCTGTCTCCTAGGTGTCTATCACTGCCTGTCGTGCCGCCTTCAGCCGGTGTTGTTCCAGCTGCGCAGCGTCCATATGGATCAATGCACAGAATGGCGTGGTGCGTTGTGTGTGTAGGCGGTGTGTGTGTGGGGGGGGGGGGGGGGTGCCGTTGCGAATACACACTACACGCATTTTAAGATTGTAGCCAATGTCATTTTTAACCAATCTGCTTTGCCGGTTACCATTTCATGCTTACATCTACTCTCGATTACGGGAGAGCCAGCCTTTTTTTTTTCACATTCGCGTCCAAAGTCACATTGCATGATCGGCTGGTTCAAATGGTGTGTATGGAAAAACACTGAAGGGGTGTGGCAGACAAAATAGCCAAATTATCAAATATTTTAATACTTTCAGTGTTTTTTGACACCGGCAAAATGGAATAAAATTTCACACGGTCTTGTTTTTCAGAGCGCAGGAAAACCCAGAAGGCAGAAATTAAGTATGGATTATTATCCCGGTTGACATAGTATAGCCGACATATCTTTGAAGGTTTCAAGGTTCGGTGCAACGCCTGAAAGATCATCCTAAGAAGAAGAAGAAACTTTATTAAACAATAGTCCGGCAGTTTTTGTTGTAGTGATCACCCTAAAATTATTTTTTTTTTGCAAAATGCTTTGTTTTCAAGGTCACAAAAGTTGCTTTGGTTGTCAGCCTAAAAATATATGAGATCCATCATTAGATAGGTCTACCTGCCTGCTATGCATTTGAGAAGTTACAAAAAGGTATTGTTTTTAAACTCGAAAATTTATTTTTTATATGTTCGTACGTGGATCTCGAAGGCAGCACAAATGTATGAAACGGGCACGGCCGACAACGTGGGCGGCGGCCTAGGCCAACCACGCGAGGCGAAACTGAACGCGCGTTTCAAACAGCGATCTCCTATCGCGCCCTTAGTGCCTATAGGCCGACTACAAAGTGCTTTGTGGTGAATCAATACTGCTATTCTGCGCCAATTTTGACTATATTTACAAAGTTCTACAAGTCCTACAGGCACAATATAACTGCATCACTTCTTGACTGGATAGTTGACAATAAAAGTGTCAAAAAAGTTTTGAAGCCGGTGAGCGAGTAGTTTCGTAGTGGAAGAGGCGCAAACATTGAAAAGTGCGCGATATGCCTGATGTTAATACACACCTAGACTGCTGATGGGGTCCAAGTAACAATGTATGCTTGAATTCATTTGGAAGCGCGTACAAAAGATATTTATTTCTGAGTTAAATCGGAGGAAGAGGATAAACTTTTACTCTACAACCAGCACTTTATGATGGTCGGGCCTAAGCCTTCCATGAAGGGACGTCGATGGCTTGCCTCGCCGCCGCCTCGCGGGCGTGCTGGGTCGCCCAGGTTTGGTCGTCGAGGGCGGAGCTCCGTAGAGCCTCATGCAACCTCGACGAGAGAGTCGTTGTGTTAGTCTGTGTGTACTGTGCTGGGCACTCCCACAGTATATGCGGAAGCGTAGCCGGGTGAATGCCACAGCACCGGCAGTTGGGGGTAGTGTAGACGACTGGAAATATAAGGTGAAGGCGGGTGGCTGAAGGGTACGTGTTTGTTTGTAGCAGACGCAGGTTGGTAGCCTGCGCCCGGCTGAGCTTGGGGTGAGGCGAGGGGAAGGTTCGGCGACTGAGGTAAAAGGCCTTGACGAGATCGTTATATGTTGTCAGATTGTCCCTGGTGTCCATCTCATCTCCAGTGACTCCGGCGTGGTTGACTAGGCCTCGCGCATTGTAGTGGGTGACCTCGTTGAGATTGGGGAGGTGTGGGTGGACAGGGCCCGCATGGGTCGGGATCCATGTTAGGGAGATTATGCTGTCTTTAGAGTGTGGTGCCTGGCAGAGTATGCGAAGAGCTTGGGGAGAAATACGGCCTTTGCTGAAGTTAGTGACGGCTGAGCGAGAGTCACACACGATGGTGTGACAGGTGGCATCTAAAGTGGCCAAGGAGATGGCCACTTCTTCAGCCGCCTCGGCAGTGGGGGTAGTGACGCTGGAGGCGTGGTGTAGGACTCCATCACGTGTGGCGACGGCCACAAATCGTGTGCCATGGAAATATTGGGCTGCATCAACAAATGTGACGCCAGGTACGTCAGCTAGGGCTTTTATGATAGCTCCGGCCCGAGCTTGGCGCCGGGCCCTGTTATATTCAGGGTGCATGTTTCTAGGGATAGGGTCTATGTATATCCAGCTAGGGATGTCAGTCGGGATCGGTTGTTTGGGGCCGATGGTAGGTGAAGCCTAGCGTGGATAGCATAAAGCGGCCCGTTTCAGTAAGGGTGAGCCGTTCAAGCTGAGAGCGTTGTTAGGCTTCAATGAGTTCGAAAAGGTTGTTGTGGACTCCCAGTTGGTTGAAGAGCTCAGTGCTGGTGCAATGCGGGAGGCCAAGTGCTTGCTTGTAGACCCCTCGTATGAGGGTGTCGAGCTTGTTTTGCTCAGCCCGGTACCAGTTGAGGTACCGGGTTGAGGTATGTCACATATGACAAAGGATTGGACGAGGCGGAGAATTCTTTCTTCTTTGAGTCCCCCTCGTCGGTTAGAGATACGTTTAAGAAGTCGTAGGGTGTTTTGGGATTGGGCACAGATCTTGTTGAGAGCCAAGGCGTTGGAGCCGTCGGTAGAGATGGTGAGACCGAGGACCCGGATAGCAAGGACGTGTGGGATAGGACTGCCTTCTTGAAGGCGTAGGGTGATGGCGTCACAGGGTCGGTGATCAGATTGGTGTTTGGGAGGGCGACCCCGCTGAATGGGCTTGTAGAGCAGAAGATCCAATTTAGCCGGCGAACAGTGCAGTCCGGTCCCTTGGAGATAGGCTTCAACCATGTCAATCGCCGTTTGGAGGGCTGACTCCACTTGACCATCACTGCCTCGGCACGATGTCGTCGGCGTAGATGGTATGGTTGATATTGTCGACTCGTTGTAGTTGCTGGGCAAGGCCAATCATGACTAAGTTAAAGAGCATGGGGGAGATAACTGAACCTTGCGGGGTGCCTTTGCTGTCAAGGGGAAGCTGAACTGATCGTAAATCCCCGGCTGAGAGGGTGGCCGTGCGATCGGAGAGAAAGTCACGAATGTGATTGTAGGCTCGCTCTCCCAGGTGGAGGTTGGAGACTTGGTAAAGGGTAGCTGCATGGGAAATGTTATCAAAGGCGTGAGTGAGGTCGAGTCTGAGGATGGCTTTCATGTTACGGGAACGATCGTTTAGCACTTGATGTTTGAGCGGCAACATAGCGTCTTGAGTAGAAAGGTGAGGGTGAAATCCAATGATGGTGTGGGGATAAAGAGAGTTGTCTTCGAGGTGACTGTTGATGCGTGCTAAGAAGGCGTGTTCCATGACCTTGCCTACGCATGACGTGAGGGAGATGGGCCTTAGGTTATTGAGGCTAGATGGTTTGCCAGGCTTTGGAATTAGGATAACGTTGGCAGTCTTCCAGGCAGCTGGGAGGGCACCACTGCACCAGCAATTGTTGATGTAGTCAGTCAGATGGCACACGGACTCGTCTCGAGATTGCGAAGGGTTTTGTTCTGGCCCCGTCTGGCCCTGGAGCAGAACGACCGTTAAGCTTTCGAAGAGCAGCATGTATTTCAGATATGCTGAAATCGGCGTCTAGTGTAGGGTTGGGATTGCCGATGTAATTGCTGTGTGGACTGACTTGTCCCCTGGAGGTATATCTGGTGCAGATGTAGTCAAGCACCTGTTGTGGACCTTGCTTAAGGGTCTCCGTATAAAGGAGCTTCTGCAGCCGATCCTGTTGGGTGGTGCGGGTGGTGGTATTATCAAGCAGATATTTGAGGAGTTTCCACGAGGAGGGGCGATGAAGTTGTCCATCCACCGTGTTACACAGCTTAGTCCATTGTTGCCGGCTGAGGGTTTTACAATGCTTCTCGATGGCTGTGTTGAGTTTGGAGATCTTACTTCTGAGGCGACGCTTTAGGCGCTGCCCCTTCCATCGAGCTAGGATGGAGGCCAGAGGTTGCCAGAGGTTGCGAGCTACAGCTTCCGTGCGAATGTAGCCCCAGCCTGTATGGGCGAGCTTGAAATTGCCGCCGATGAGTAGGGGGTGTGTTCCAGCTACGTGAAGGGCCTTCTTAAAGAGGGGGAGGAAGCGACACCTTGCTTTGTCCTTGGGGCTATTGTAAATGTTCAGAAGGAAGATGCATTCTTTCCGTTTACGATTGAGAATTAATTCGAGGAATAGATGTTCGATGTGAGGACTATTGAGATCATGTTCAATAACAGGAATACGACGCCGTACTAGCATGGAGACCCGGCGAAGAGGGTGGGTGGTATGGAAGGTTTGATAACCGGGGAGCGTGGTGGGGGTGTTATTGGTTTCTTGAAGAAGGATAGCATCCGGGCGGCGGGTGTGTTGTTACAGGTATTGATTCAGTACCGGTTGTTTCTGGTGAAAGCTTTGGCAGTTCCTCTGCCAAATGAGGGCGTCTTGATTACTGTGAGCCATGATGGGAGATGGTGGATGTCGCCATCGGCGCCCCGGAAGGGTCGCAGACGAGGGCGGCATGGCTAGGAGGCGTAAGAATATGAGTTTCCAGGTTGGTCACTCGTTGGACAATACCAATGAAGGCTTGCTGGATGGAGTCCAGTGCATGTTGGAAAGTGCTAATAGCTGTTTGAAGTGAGATGAGCATGTCTTTAACTTCAGAGTGGACCTGGCCCGTGGCTCCATCTTGCAGGGCTCTCTTCTTGGGGGCGGGATTCGAGGGCGCCTCCTGACTAGAGGCAGGGAAGTTCTGTGCGATAGGTGTAGGGGCTGGTGTTTGGGATTGTTTGAGGTCTCTAACCTCCTGCGTGAGTTTAGTTAGGAGATCGCGTAGGATTGCGTTCTCGCGCTTAAGCTGAGCTATTTCTGGGTTATCTGGTGAAAGAGGAGGGGACGTGACTTGTGTGTTGGCGATCTTACGACCCTGTCGCGAGGTGCCCATGAGAGCCTCTGCGAAGCTCACCTTGTTGTTGTTGGTAGATGTGTTGCGTCAAGCCGATGCAGACCGGGATCTTGAGTGTTGTTTCCTGGATCGAGATGGAGTTCTGGAGCGGGAACGGCTCCCCCTTGAAGGTGTGCGGGAGCGTGGCTAGGTTCTGGCGTTGAGGGTGGAGGGGCCGGCTTGTTTATAGGTGGCTTGGCTGGATCGTCGTTCCCCGATGCGCTTGCGGATGACGTACGGGGTTTTCTAACGAGCGGCACAGCTCTTGTCCGCGGTGAGATGGGGACCACCACAGAGCGAGCACTTAGGGTTACAGTTATGGTCGGCGGGGGGGTTAAGGACACCGCAGCCCCGGCATATCTTGTTATCTGGGTAGGGACAAAGGTCCATACGGTGTCCGAGGCGGCCACACTGGTAACAAATGTCAATTTGCTTCCGATATAGCGAACATGGAAGTAACGTGGAGCCGTAGCGGACCTGATAGGGCACATCCAGTCCGTCAAAAGCGATGATCACTGTTGTAGTAGAAACGATGCGCTTGGCTGCCAAGGCTGTCGGGTTTCAGGCAGTGAAAATTTTGTTGTGTATCTGCTGGGGAGTCTCCGTGAGTGGGATCCCACGGATGCCCCCCTTCGTCGTGCGCTCAGCTGCGGTTTCGTAGGCATTGACCTCGTGGTTGACGCTGTTTGTTCACTTGGATAGAGCGGATACGAGCGTACCGGTCTGCATGGTCCGGGTGAGGTGTGCTGACGACAACGATGTTTTCTTGCGTATTCGGGCAGACAGTGTCTTCTGAGCTTTCTTCGTCCGTGAGGTTGGCTACTTGGAGAATGGCGGCGGTTACCACGGGACTGTCGATCTTGGCGATATGAAGGGCGCCTTTGGGCTGGATGACAATCTTGATATCCTCCGTCGGAAGCGGCGGCATGCGGCCCGCCTTCAAAACTTGAGCTTTAACGGGCTGCCTCGCCCGAGAGCGGGGCCGGCTACTTGGGGCTTGAGATGATTCACCCGTCGGGGTCAAGTTGTCCGTGCCGCGTTTTGAGCGGCGGGAATGTGCAGTGAGCCAGCCAGACTAGGCGGTCACTTCTTTCGGCGAAATATCCTGGCCGGCGACCTGGATCTCCATAGCGAAGACAGAGGTGCGGGATCACTCTGGTGGGAAATGTAAACGCCGCGCACCGAGGCGCGACACGCCGCCGAGACGCAGCCGGTGCAGTCGGAGGCTTAACGACCGGCGAGCTAGGCTTAGCGCGGCGGCGACGTGGCGAATGGACAAAAGGTGCGGTTCCCAGGAAAATGGAAAGTCCCACCTGAAAGCGAAGTGTCCACGGAGTCCGGAGAACTTCAAGAATCGTTTGGTGAAAACTTTAGGTCTCTAATCACAGAGAAATCTGCGAAATCATTTGAGAAAGCTGGAGCCAACATGAAAACATCCGCACTTTTTTTTTTGTTTTAGGCGAAAAAAATTAATTTTTATGTTGAGCGGCCACCGCGTGCCTGGGCGCCGGCCCGTAAGTCAGTTTCACTGCTTCGCATGCTATAGAATTTACTGGTAATGCTGCCAAGCAAGCTGCAGTGATTGTGACGTCACCGTTTTCGTCATGCAGCGCTAGGCAATGGAAATGTAGGTCCTAGTAGAATGATTTTCAGGGTGTCTACCAACCGGGGAAACCGGGGGAACCGGGAATTTGAATAGTCTGGAAATACTCAGGGGAAAACTCAGGAAATTTGTGCTTCTATCAGGGAAATTTTGCTGTAATCTTATTGAAAGGGAATGAAAGTCGCGTTAAAGCTGGCTCCAGTAAAAGAGGAATCGCAACAAATTGTCAGTGACGCCGTGTCATCGGCTCGAGGGATTGCCAGAGTATAGTTAACGACTGATTTTCCAGACGCCCTATTTTTCAGACATGGCCGATAATTCGCACGGCTTCGCGGCACCACCACGTACCCCACAGATTCAATGTATAAGAACGTCTAAGGTTTAAGACGCAAGAACACTTCGCCGACCGATATTTTTTACGAAATGACATTAATCAAAGCCACCAACGCTGCCATTTTGATTATCTCACCGCCTCGAACCGGCGCTATCGCACGCAGATCCGCCGGTAGCCGTAGCTACCACTGCGGCAACGCTAGGCCTATCTGCTTCTACGTTCGCTATTAAGCTTCTTTCCGTGCGGTGCCGTGCTTTTCATTGAAAGAATTCGCCGCTGTCAGCAATGGCACCGACTCCACCTTTGTAATCCACGCGAATGGCTCCGCAGCTCGTAAAGCACAACGCGTTGGGTAATGCGCGTTCTCGAAAATTAGCTTCGCCTCAATACAGTTATGGTACGTGGTGAAGCATAAACGTATTGCGTGAAGCTTAACAAGCGTGCGAAGGGGCAATTGTCACAGCACACAGTATGTATTGCTTAATTATACACGCGTGCGCCTCCGTATCCTGTCACAGTGCGAGCACCACTATTTCCTAATATGTGTACTGGCAGGCCTAAAGAGCTTTTTCGGACGTGCCTGTGAAAATTCGAGCCCTTAAGGGCAGCTAAAGACATGCATTCATTTTTTTGGGGACTGCCCGATTTTTCGTATGTTTTCGCGGCCCCTAGAGAGTCCGAAAAGTCGGACATTAACTGTACAACAGACCAAGAGGGTGCTTCAAATGGTCCAAGGAGGACGTGAACAGAAAGGACCGACGCATTGAGGAATGAACGGAAAAGGGAGCATGCCGCCACCTCTTTGAAAGAGCTTGAGCTCAAAAAACAACGTGTTCACTGACTCCGAGGTTCAGGTGTCCCTCATCCAAACCAAAATAAACTTTTTAGAGCAGTAAAACCCAACACGGATACGTTGTGTACGGGCTGACAGTATGTCTGAACAGTCGACATTGGCTTTCCAACCGCTGCGAGAGAATCTTAGTTGTGACAAAGTTCGGGCCTCATACCGATGAGCTCGCTATCAGTTGATAAAAATAGCTCCTATTCGAAAATATTTGTTTCTGTATGCGTCTTCTTTACATTCGTATTTGAAAATGTTGGACTCGATTTGGAATGGGTGTTATATATGTCTCGAATATATTTTATTCGCTCCGCATTTTACTAACACCTTCCTTCTGTTTTCTTTTTGAATAAAACAGATATTACTCCTTACTATTCAAACTGGATTAAGTCATTTTTTGTTTGAACATGCTCACTAGAGAGTGACAGCATCAGGCAACATGCTGTCGGCCCGTCTTGACGTAAAACAAAGCTCTTTGTCATTGAAATAATTTTGCAAAGGTGCTCAGCCGAAACCTGGAAAACTCAGGGAATTTGGAAATGTCATCTTGGTATACATCCTGGATTTATTAACGCAATACATGCAGGTCTTCTGATGTCTAAGGGGCGTTGACGAGCAGTGCAAGGGCACGCGAAGAGGATTTCGACGATAACGTTCAGCGCAATTGAGCAAAAGGAAAGCTTTATCTCAGTTTATGCCTTTCGTTGTGCAAGGCTACCGAAAATTTAACGAAACAAGTACAATGAACAGTCTAGTCGAAGCCTCGAGTAACAAAGAAAGCAGGAGAATTGAGAGCAAAGAATTACATACAGCGAAAGGAGATTGGCCGCATTTGACGAACTGGTTCTTGGTCAAGGGATCAGTGGAAACCCGAACAATTTGAAAAGAGCTGCCCCCCACCCCCTATAGTCAAATCAACCCAGTTGAAATGAGGGAGGGAAGGTGCTTTCTTCTTTTTACAGCGAATCTGTATACCTCTACCGTGCAAGGAAATTTTCGTGTTGTTGTAAGCGAAAATCTCCCCATACGTGGGCCGATCCTGGGGATCGTGCAATACCGGCCCGACCCGCGGCGGAGGTGAAGCAGGCGTTAAACACTTTCCATAAGTGGGTTGATCCCGAGCATAGGGCAATGCCGGGCCGGCCTGCGGCGGAGGTGAAGCAGGCGTTAAGCACTCCCCATATGTGGGCCTATCCCGAAGATAGTGCAATGCCGGACCAACCCGCGGCGGAGGCGAAGCAGGCGTTAAGCACTCTCCATACGTGAGCCGATCCCGAAGATAGGGAAATGCCGGACCGACCCACGGCGGAGGTGAAGCAGGCGTTAAGCACTCCCCATACGTGGGCCATTCCCGAAGATAGTGCAAAGCCTTCTTCGCTGGCTGCAAAGCCCCTTGATCAAGGGACTTTAGGTGGCTGCTGCTTATGGCGCGGCCGTCCAGGCGCCGTATCTTGGAAGCCACCAAAGTGCGTGCCCGCGCTGGCCTCATCTACAAAGCGATCTGCGTTGTTTGCAGAGTGGGCGTTGTGCAGGTAGCTTTGTATGCGCTGTGCTTTCGACTTTCCTTCGTGTTGAAGAAGAGATGCACGAAGGTCAATTCGATCGCTGCCGCTGCCGCTGCCGCGATTCCTCACTCCGGCACTTTGACAGCCAGTTTCCACGCCCACAAAACTAGATGTGTTCATGTCTACCTGTGCGCGCGTGAGACCGGGCTTATCAATTTAGGTAAAGCACGTTGGCGGGCTAGTTGGTTTGAATTTATAATAGACTGTGTAAGCACGACTGGATGAGGACGTAGAAAGAAACAGACACAAAGAGACAGCGCTGTCTCCGTGCGTCTGTTTTTACGTCCTTGCTCAGTCGCGCTTGTACATTATATTATTGTTAATTTACTTATTTAGCCAATGTTTACAAGCTTATATGGCCGGTAAAGCTACTATCCTTACTTCGTATGGCTATCTATAATCTGCTATCGCAATCCGTGCTTCGCCTTTCGGGCGAAACTGAAACTTTTTTTTTAACATGGCATTGCTACGAGCACATCAGCGCACTTTACTTGACCACCTATATATTAAACAATACACACCTTGATTTCTATTTCCCTGACAATCAATCCCAAATTTTTGTAAAACGCACAAAGCGATATCCGGCACAGATGTTTCGCATAAATGAACTTCGTGATGCGGCAAGTTTACTTACCCGTACGACGGAAACCTTCAAGACATCTTGCTTGGTGTGCATCTTTGGGAAAGCAGACACACGGGGAGAGAGAAAAAAAAGTAGAAATATAATTTAACTCCTGCACACCGCAAGAAACTCCTTGCTGCACACACTGCCTTGCTTCTAACTGTATACCGGGGATAGAAGCCAAATAAAAGGAGGGCAGTGTGAAAAGGAAAAACTACGATAACTCTGCGCGCACATGTCCGCGCCACCTACTTTAAGCGGGCATTCAAATAAAGCCTCCAAGATCGGGCGGTGAGTCCACGGGCACTATCGCATTTTTATGAAATCCACTGACCTAAATTAAGTCCTCCAAGATCGGGCGGCGTGCGCCGCTCTCGGAGGCTAGGATTTAGGTCAATGGATTTCTTAAAAATGCAACAGGGCCCGTGTGACTTGCTACTTTCAATGGTGTGCGTGTGTGTGTGTGCGCGGGTGCGCGTATGTGTGCGCACGTGTGCGTGTATGTGCGTGTGTGTATGTGTGTGTGTGTCTCTGTGTGTGTGTGTTTTAAATAGCCCCAGATAGTCAGACATGTAAACAGAATCGCCCCCTCCCACCCTTCCAACACGCCCATCATGGTGGTCGAAATTAACACGCATCCCTCCTCTACGGCGTTTCTTATGGCCCACTGTTGTCGGTTGTAACGCCGAAAAGTTTAACACCATAATTTAATTTTGATTTTAAGTTTATTGATCCAGGCCATGATCAAACGCACAGCGTTTCAAGCCATTTGACTATTTGGTCACCATGAGGTTGTGATTAGCCGCATATCACGCTGGATCCGTAATTTCACTATTCTCTGCGGCATACTCGGGAAATTCAATTTACCCAGTCAGCTCACCTTTTTCTCAATTGGGTCGAGCCGTGGGCTTCCGCGATTCGTCCCAACTGCACTAGCACTTCCACGCGAACATTTATACGGTCTCTCGCGACACATCGACCGTGCGTCACCTAGAGCTGCGTAAGAGCCTTTCGGTGTATCGTCTCTGTGGTCCTTTGCGAACATGTATGCAGTCGCGCATATCTGGTGCAAATGTACAAAACATGCAGGACGGCTACTAAATGCAACAGCACGGCTGCCGATTTCGTCATACCTCTTCTGGTCCTGTCCGTCTGGTCATGGTTTCGTGCTCATCTGTCGTTAGCAGAAATGGGCTGGTTTCCCCCCTTTCTCTGTCTCTCTCTGTCTTTTCAGATACTTATGCATCGGGGAGCACCTAAAAAGGATCATGCAGCTTAGAATGAAGCGTCTAAGTTTTATGGGTACAATAACGTACTTTCACTCGCTGAACGAAACAAAGTGAGTAAGGTTTCGAGTACTAACTTTTTATGCATTTTGTTGAGATAGCAATTATACGGACACGCCATCCGCCATTGCAGCGTCCTGTCCCGGCCACGTGGGGCCCATTTCGGGCTGCGAAAGAGAACGCAGAACTGGCGATTCACGTAGTACATCCAGACACAACGTTAACTTGTCGAGCACGACGCGCTATGCTGGAGCACTGTCACATGAACGCAGGGTCCCAAAAAGAACTTTGCAGCAAGGTCGATGCTTTACGAGACGCTGGCCGCAGCTCATGTCGTGGTGTAACTGTAGGTGCAACGGAAACGAATATGCCAGTGCGTCCATCCTTGGTCTGATCGCAGGGTAAGGCTGAAGAATACCTGGCTAATGCACGCAGACAAGTGCCTGCGTTGGAGCACCGCATGATTCGTAGAGGTGAAAGACATATGCTCCCCAGGAGCGTAGCTCAGCAGTTCAACCGGGAAGCTATATCGCTTGACTTGTACAATTAAACTTCGATGGTTCCTGCTCAATTTTTTTGCTCGCACTCAACACACAATGAAGAAGCTAGCGGACGCAATTCAATTTCTAACGTCAGGATTCTTGCTGTTATACTAGTTTCTATGTGAGCAGCGCGCGAATGCGCTTTCAGCTGTTTTTTTTTTTTAAATATGGGGTTTTACGTGCCAAAACCACTTTCTGATTATGAGGCACGCCGTAGTGGAGGACTCCGGAAATTTCGACCACCTGGGGTTCTTTAACGTGCACCTAAATCTAAGTACACGGGTGTTTTCGCATTTCGCCCCTATCGAAATGCGGCCGCCGTGGCCGGGATTCGATCCCGCGACCTCGTGCTCAGCAGCCTAACACCATAGCCACTGAGCAACCGCGGCGGGTGCTTTCAGCTGTGTCAAGTGTCAGCGTACAGGCAGTATTTTATCGCTTTTGTTTTGTCTCTTGTCACTTTATTTCGTGCAGGCTTGCACTACTCGTAGCAGAAGGAAAAATATGTTCTTTGTCATTTTTACAGTGCAACGCAGTAACGTCCTAGCGGAGCGCATTTCATGGTAACGGTGGGATAGATAGCAGAACGCTTTTGCGTGATAATGCACAATAACGCGTTTTAATCATGCTCATCGGCAGGCTAAGAGAGATACGGAGGTAATATGTGGCACTTATTGGCAACTAAGGGTCACTGTCGTTGTGCCGTCAACTGCTTCAGGAAGTGAATGACATGAGAGCGGCAAATGTGTATATTCTGCTAGGATAAGGACCACCGTCTAGCTAGCGCAGTAAAAGTAGATAACCCGAGGAGAAGGGTGGTGCCGACGTCTGCGATTTGTCCGCTTCAACTTGCTTATCTTGCCATGTCCGGTAGAAAATAGCGGCGGCGTGCAACAGAACGTTAAAATTGCCGCTAAAGTGGATCCTCAGCAAAGAACAGTTGGCAGAGCGATGTCGTAAGCGTACCGAAAGGGCCCTCGACAGCGTCATACTACAACGCAAAAAATGTTTATTATATGCAAATATATCACGCTCCCCGGCAGCTTCGAGTAGCCAGTGTTTGAGTGATTGGTAGGCCGACATCTTCTATTCCTTTCGGAACGGGCCAGTCTCTGGCTATTCCTAGAAAAAGAAACAGTTTTGTTCGACATACTAATGCATCTCTAATGCGTATTGTCACTTTGACGTGGTGAGTTTTCGCACTTTTTTGTCGCGTGACAGACAGGAGACTTCTCTTGTGGGTCATGCGACGTCAAAAAAAAAAAAAGAAATGTGGACGCAGCACGAGAACTTTTGACGAAAAGCAAAGAGTTAATGGCAAGAGAGGTGTGGAATAGGAAATAAATATTTTTTTTGTTTGGTCTTATCATGCAAAATCAGTGTGTACACATCATATCAGATGGGGAGTTCTCGGGCTTTTCGTGACGTCGTTTGACAGACAAGGGAAGTTGGGGTAGTCCAAAATTTTTTTTACCAATTGTGGAGGGCTTGGCCGCTATTTTGTAGCGATGCCTTATGCCTTATTCTATGCTATTCTTATCACACACAACACACAGCCATCCGATCCAGTTGATAACGTGGGCACACCGTCGCTCTGACCACCGGCCAAGTGCGAAAAGCGTGAAAAAGCATAGAATCGGAAAAGGCATCGCTACAACATACCGACCCTGATCATAGAAATGGAATATAAAGTTTGGAATAGTTTTGCGTTTCAGCGCCCAAGGATGGGGCAGTTGAAGCATTCCAAGTTGGAACAGGAGACAAAAAGAAATAGGTAAGAAGAATTTGGAGGATGCTTAAGCTTCGGCTTTATGAGTGGAACACGATAGCATTCAAAGATCCCTGACTGCTTCTCACACTTCCCGGCAGCTGCAGCTTATGTAACCGTAATGTTTACCAGAAAACGCTGACAGCGAACGCTATGGCGAAGGCGAGCTTTCTGGTAGAAACGCGACCTCTTGCGTGGCTCGAAAGTGCAAAGCAGCGCCAAAATAATTTCGCCATATTCAGGTGTCTGTTATTGTTTCGCACTTTTTAATGTTTCAGTCTGAGAAGATTTAACATAAAAGCCATGTGCTGTCGGTGTTTTGTTTCATGACATTTGCAGGCTGTCATTCTCAAAATTCCAGTAACTTTGTCAAGAATGTAAGATAAGGTATGAGCAACTTTAGTGATAGAATGATGTGGCAATATAACTCGCATATACCACATGCCATACAGCAAGTTAGTAAGTTCTTTTTCTTAAGGGACCAAAGTGATACATTTCTGCGTACTGTTATTCAAGTGAGATTAAGTTCTTCCTTGCCTGAGTGGGTTGTCTCATCAACAAATGAACAGACACGAACACCAATTGGCTTTCTGAGGGAAGTTATTATGTCCTTTTCTTTACTGAAAGCGCGTTTTTCGAATGAATTTTTTACTTCTGTGACGCGTAAGAAACTTTATAGGGATCTGGTTGATGTTTTCTTGCCGTATCCTGTTTACCGCAAGATGGATAACTTCGGATCTGAACGTAATGTGCTGAAACGCGTTAAAAATGCCGGTTAGATCTTCTGCGAAAACCTTTTTTAAATTGCATTCTGGCACTCTCCTTGTGAAGCCATGGCTACAAAGCAAGGGCTTCTTTGTTCCGTGGTCTGTTAACTGCATCATATGTAAGAAACCTGAAACTATTGAGCACATCTTCCTGGATTGCCATGACTCCGTTTTCTTGTGGGATGTTCTCAAACGAACTCTGAAGAAAGAACTACCATTAAGTCTTTTCCGTATTCGGTTCTCACCATGCGCAAACGCAGGGGGAGTGCCGGCTGACATGATAGTGCTTTTTTGTATGAGCAGCGTGTGGAAAACGCGTATGGATGTCAGGAATGCCCGCCTAGATAAAAGGTCTGCGAGGGAGCACCTAAGTGAAAGTGTTAGGTACACGCGTGATGCACTCAAGTACATGATTGAACCACCAAAGTGGTTTGAGGAGCTTGACAGTTTGGTGTCTGTGATATACTCTTTGAGAGCCTTTTAAATCTGTACAGTCTCTCCAAATGATGTAATATTATTTTTCTGCACCAAGTAACCTGCTTTGTACGCGTTTACGTGGTGTTGTAATGAAGGTAATAAAGAAAAGAAAGCAAGGGGTGGCATATACATATACGTAATATAAATGGGGATTTTCACTCACGCGGACGCCGGCGCTTGACTACGACACCGTATTTTCTGCGAAACGGGGCCCTTAATACTATGGGGCCAAACCTAGCACAAGACTCGTTCCGTCTAGTTTCCGTCCCAGTGCGACTGTGGCGCTGTTCACGTTTAGTATGGATAGGCAACTTCGTCCTTGTCTTGACGTTCTGTTCACAATGCGTTACAAACATTGAATATAATAGATTATCTATTGCATAAGTACTAGTGTTTATTCGCAGTTGTTTTTTGTCTTTTTGTTTTTTCTTCCTTCTTAAGCGACAGAACGTTACATTTTGTATATGTACTCAGAGCTTTCATGGAGCTATTATTTCTATTATTACTAATAGCTGTGTTTTTTCATCGTATGACCCACTCTTGCCTAAAGCGTCGTATCCCAAGTAGGCATTATTACTGGGATAAATCATCAATTAAATAAATAAATAAATTTAAAACTGCCAGCACGCGCATATTTCAACCATTCCCTGCCGCGATTAAGTCACGCGGGCAAGCACACCGGTACGCGCCTTGATCGGCCATCCATGGTAACAAGCAACGCGAAGTTCACAGAGACGCTGAAGCAATCAAACACAAGCGCTATGTGTTTCGTGCTTAGAAGCTCGCGTTTAGTTGCTCTTGTGTTCTTGGAATCATACGGACCAGCCCGATCGCGTCGTTGGCGAAGTGGTCGCCCCTTTGGTAACCCTCTGAACCCTTGTAGCGATCTCAATCGCCGGTAGCGGGGCCGGTTCTCGACATGCCTTGCAATCGTTGTAGACGCTGAGGGATGGACGATGACTAGACTGGGTCTCCTTAGATCTATGGGTAAGAGAGCGAGTCAGCCAAGACAGAATGCCCTTTCAGTGGAGTCTAGATCGCGGTTTTTGAGTCTTACCTGCACCCTGGTGCGCAATACCACACCTGCAACTAAAAGCACGTCTACTTTAAACCATGTCTGACGCTGCAGCTGCTGCATCATATATCAGCGGATATATTTTTGCGATTCCCGGGGACGAAGACGAAGTGATCTGAGCAAGCGTCACTTCCTGCCTTGCTGCGCTAGTTTTGTCATAGCGGAGGCTTAATTGTGCTTCTTGGACGAGAAGTCGTCCGAAGCGATGACAGACGACACGCCACCACTTGCGTCGAGCACGCCTCTTCGCACTGCGTCTCACGGGGACATATTTTAAGGCTTGCAACGTAGCCATGGAGACGTCCGGTTCCTGTTCCTCCAACAGCGAGCCAATGGACTCCGACAACGACTACACCGTCGTGGACGGCAAGCGACTGAAGAGAAAATACCGCAAGACAACCAACGACGTGAATGAGCAGGGCCCCAACGGACCACCTACTCCGACTTGCAGGATTACTTTTGTGCTGCTCGACGTCTCTGAGAATTTAAATTCTGTGCACAGACAGATTCTTAACACCTACCTTGGTAATGTGGCTCCGAAAGTAATTAACGAAGTGCGTTTGAACACCAAGAAAAATGTAGTCACAGTGGAAGTAGCGACGCAGGCCGCCCTAGAAAAATTGAAAAGAGTGCGCGTACTAGGACACATAGAAGTCCGGTCGTTCGTCGTGCACAGTGGTCGCACTAGGGCAGGCGTTAGCTCCGATGTCGTGATTGACATCAGCGACGAAGAGCTACAAAAGCTTCTGTCTTCAACAGCGAAGGTCATCGATTTTCACCACTTTGGTCGCTCGACGAGCGTCAAGGCTTTTTTTCGAGGGAGACACGCTACCTGATCATGTCAAGGTGGGCTACGTGAGACACCCGTTGCGGACTTATGTGCCCCGACCATTGCAATGTCACAAGTGACTAAAGCTAGGCCATGTCAGCGCTGTCTGCACAGGCCAGACGGCATGCCTCCGCTGTGCCGGCAGCCATGACGTATCTTCATGCACAGTAATACAAATGAAGTGCTCGAATTGCGATGGACCACACGAGGCCAATTCCAAGGATTGTCCTAAGCAGAAAAAGGAGAAAAAAAATACTGAACCAAATGAGCAAGACAAGTATGCCCCTCAAGGAGGCGGCAGCGTCAGTGCAACACCGGAGGAGACGAACGCGTCGTCGGCGTGGACAAGCTGTAGGTCTAGACGAGAGCTTACTGGCTCCAATTCCGCAGGTCCAGCAGAAGGTAATTGAATCAGCATCGATAGATCTCTCCAAACCATTGCTTCAAGCGAGCCGCGCAAGCCCGGAACCCAATGTATGGCCATGCTTACCGCCATGCACACGGGCCTCAGACGGTCAGCGCGAGCAAGGACAGTGCACTCAGATATCGCCATCGGACTCTGTCATCAAAGCCATGCTGCGACAAATAATCGCCACCCTGCAGCTGCTACTGTCCGGTTTAAATACGCCAGTGGCGCTAACAGCGGCAAAAATTATGAACGCTATAGACAGTTTCTTCGCTACGCTGCAGTAACTTATGCCTCTGCCCGCGGAGATGACTGTGCTGTGCTGTGCAGTGTACACGTATGCATTACACAGAATCATTGTACTGTGGAGCCCTCATCATATTCACCCTACCACCACCATCCTTCCTCTTCGCATCCTATCTCTCTTATTCCCCAAACCCCTTCCCCAGCGTGGAGTAGCAGGCTAGAGGCATTTCACTCAGGCCGACCTCTCCACCTTTCTGCCATTAAATATTCTCTCTCTCTCTTTGCGATTCCAAACGCGTCGCCTTTTGTCGCCTTGACACGAAGAACCATCTCTGACATTGAAAAATCATGTGACCCTCTTCTCACGCTTTGCTCCAATACGTTGTCATGCTCTTCGAGGTGTTTGTCTCACTCTTTCGCCATTTAATTGCGAGACACGCAGACTTGTACATGTTATAGAAAAAAAAGTACCGATAAGGAATATAATTACTTCTTTCAAAAACGTAATTATTTACCATCACCAGTTACTGTTCCACAAGCGTAATTCAGCAATTACTAAGAAGTAATCGCTTAAGTTAACGTTACTTTTAATTCTGCATTATTAACCCTTAATTGGCGAGTGTTGCCTGCAGGCAACATACCAGAAAAAAATAAACTAGTTTCTTGCAGAGTTTTTTAATTAGGTTTTTAGCTAAATGTTTTTATAGGCGGTCCTGAGGGCCCACGATGTGGCGGTCGGGCATGGCCTGACTGTCCCAACGTGGGAACGGCCCGCAGCACGCTGAGTCGCGTGCCTTAGGACTTTCATTGAAGTTGTGCATCCATCCATCCATTCGGCCAACACTACATGGTAGCCAGCAAGCGTCATTTGTTGGTTTCGAGCCAGCAAATGGCCAACACAGGAAAAGGAAAAAAAGTTTAGCACGCGACTCGCTTGCTTTTGTAAGCAGATCTTGAGGCAACAACAAGCACGGTCATGGAAAAGAGACATAAGTGTCGCAAAGCAAATGAAATGTGCACCTATGGTTCACGTATCACGAGAGCTGTCTGTACAAATTCCAAACGAAGCTTGGGGTGAAGCCCACTTCTAGTTTTCTGCCTGAATTGGCTCTTTCGGTGCGTCCTCTGCAGTCCTTCCCACGTTGTTTGTCTTCACAAAGAACTGCTTTTCAAAATTTTATTTGGTAATCCTCCCTCATTTTCTTGGGAAAATATCTGGCAGCGGCACTGAAAAATTCGCTCAATTCGCGCGCAGGAGAGAAATACTATGTTGTAACGTATGAACACCTTGCTCGCAAGATAGTGCATATGGTTACTGAATGCCGCGATGCTCGGGTATGCGTCCTCTGTAAAGCATAGCGCTTGATAGGGCCAGTGGAAAACGGAAAACTCGTCCATATAGGCGATTCCACGGCATCAACGTCCGAAGTGGTCATCACTATTCAGCCATAGATGGATGGATGGAATAACTTTAATGGAAGGTCCTGCGAGCTACGGGGCGCAAGGTCCCATAGAGCGGGCTACTCCCACGTTGGGACCGGGAGTTGTAACTCCCTGGCCTCATCGTGGGCTCGCTGGACGGCCCAGAGCTGATCCGCCAGGTCCGTGCTGCGTAATGCCTCTTCTAGCCTGGCGGAGTCTCGATTCTTGTTTGCGTGGGTCCGACCACACGGCCAGAGCAAGTGATGTACGTCTAGTGTGCTATGGCAATTTTCGCAATATGATGCTTGTATAGGTCAGGCATGTAGTGATGTAGTCTGTTCTGCGGGGGGGGGGGGGGGTGCGTGTTTGTTTGAAGCATTTTGAACGTGAGGGCTTGAGGCCTGGTGAGCCTATTGTGAGTTGTGCTGTATATTCTGCGGTCTAGATAAAAGTGCTTTGTGATCTCGCTATATGTGGAGGGAGGGTCCCGATTCTCGCTGGGATGGTCACGACCAGAATAGGTGGCGTCGCGGAGGGTTAGGTCTCGCGCGCTCCTGTGAGCCATCTCATTGAGATCGCGAGGGGCGTTCTCGATCTCTCCGAGATGTGCCGGGAACCAGCAGATGGTGTGATGCTGCAGCGGTGCGGATCTATTGATTATTTGTAGTGCTTGGCTTGCAACAGCTCCTTTCTGAAAGGCTTTGGTGGCATAAAAGCCATAGAAGCGCCGTTTCAATTAGTGGGCCTACATCTGCTGGGCTCTTCCCGGCGTCCTTCACTCGTTTGTCATTAGAATGTAAACGGCTAATTGTAACGGATGCAAGCAAGCGTCGATGTCACTTAAAACGTTGGCCAAATCTGTAAGGTATCTTAATATAACGCTACATGTTATTCAATCTTAAAAACTGAAGATAATTTTAAATGCGCATTGAAGCGGGTACACGAAGGGTGACGGAATAAATTAGAAATAGCGCTAATTAGTTTACACGAATCATCATCTCTCTGCCCCCATGAAAACGCGTTCAGCGCGCGGAGAGGACAGAAGAAGAAGTGCAGCGGTCCAAGGCAGCCGTTTTCTCTGTAGAGCTCCGAGATCGCCCTCTGAACCTTATGAAGAAGGACGCCGTGACGGGGACGACGGAAGAGCATGGCACGGGTAGTCCAACGACAGTGGTTGCCGCCGAGGGTTCCAATACCACTGAGCAGCAGCCCTCGATTCCTGCTTCTATAACGCGGCGTCGGCGCAAGTAAGATATCAGCGCTCGATACCACTGTACGGTGTCGTGTAGTCAATGAACCAAATTATTTTGTTTATCATGTTGGCAGATTTTTAAGCTCTTGAGCAGTGATGCTATGGCGCGCCTCCAACTCCAAGCACATATACCTGAACTATGTCTGACGCTGCAGCTGCCGTACCAAATGAGCGCGTCTTTTTGTGTTTCCAAACGCGTCACCGACCTCGCCTCAACATTAAGAGCTGGCAATAGCCAGTTTTCTGTCAATACTTTGCTACGCAAATGCAATCTCGAATTTTTAATGCACACTCGACTAGGGCCGTAGCTTAGGGTGTAAGATTTATTTCATGTGCTACTGTACGCACATTCCACTGCGAGTCGAACGTACAGGCTCGAGCGTCTGGTGTTCGTCTTCAAGAAAGGTTAGCGCTTAGGGTTAGAGCTCCTAAAATGCGGGCAGCACAACAGAATCTCTTCAAAATTGGAAAAACGCACTGTTACAGGCGTTCTGGCAGCGTTCTTGATGAGTGATTCAACAATATGTAACTTCATGCTGCTAGCTATTTTGCGACTGCTGATTCGCACCTTTCTTCGCAAACAGAAAAAAGAAAAGCAAGCCTGCAACAACAAAGAAGCGACGCCATGGTGTTTCCCTGGCCTCGAACTCCATGGCGTGCTCGATTATCGCCGATACCGCCACGCTTGCCACCGAAGAGACACTGTCCAGAAGACCCGAGGAAAGCCTGACTCAGGAAGAAGACGTTGCACGCCGCGTCAGCGTTACGTCACCGTCGACGCCCACCGAGCACCCGTCCGTCTTCAATACCGCTCAGTCAAGCCTGACCGCCTTCAAAAGCGCTGCAATGAGCCCGCAAAGCGAACCGGAGGCCCCGGAGCACAAATCTCGCAGGAATGTTCCCGGGCCTCGTACCCGGAAGTCAACCTCGCCAGACATGTGCATGCTGCCAGTGATGCCCGAGGCACTCACGATCTCCTCAGCGGACAGTAGCCCAAGCGAGCGAAAGACACCTGCCAATATGAGGCGGAGCCAAAGTCGCGGTGCCCTGACTACGGTCACCTTCGGCAGGTCTTCCTTAGCAACGCTACTACCCGACGCCAACACGTCGCCCCGAACATCGCTCGTCCGTGGCCGAGCGCGCGCTTCAGCGACACACTACGGGCGGCGGTCGTTGGCGTCACGTGTCATCGCTATCACCCGCGAACAATCGTCACCCGACGCGGGAATCGTGCCGAGCGCCTTGACCAGGGCGGGCCTGCAGACTTGCGCCCTGGTGTCACTGGCCGTGCTCACGTTCCACTGGCTGGCGATGCCACTGCTGGCGCCCTCTGTGGACCACTGGTGCCGCAAACCTCCAGAAGCGGGAAACCTGAGCGACGTCATGTGGAGAAACGCAGCCATCCCCGTGCGCAGCGACGGCCGTTTAAGCCAGTGCACCGTCTACAGCATGGTGGCCTTGGTTCAGACCACCGAATCTGCGGTTGCCGATCCGTCCATCTCGCGGGAGGAGCGAGAATGTACTTCCTGGGACTTCGACCTGGCGCCCGGTGTGAAGACCATGACGAACGAGTGGAACCTTGTGTGTGACCGCAGGAAACAGCTGCTTGTCGCAGTCATCTACAACAATCTCGGAGGCCTTGTAGCAATGCCGTTCGTGGGACAAATGGCCGACCGGCTCGGGCGCTGGTACGACATTTCTTCTGACCTCTCTTTATTAACGCTTATGTGGTGCTTATCTCTTCAACGTTCATTCGTTCTGTGCAGAAGGAATATGTATGGCAGTTGGTCACAAAAGTATGAGGCCAACAGTTAATGAACCGAAGGGAAGCATAGGATAACTTTAATGCGTTAGCATCCCTCGGGTACTTCACGCACTTTCTGGGATCTATCTATCTATCTATCTATCTATCTATCTATCTATCTATCTATCTATCTATCTATCTATCTATCTATCTATCTATCTATCTATCTATCTATCTATCTATCTATCTATCTATCTATCTATCTATCTGTCTATCTATCTATCTATCTATCTATCTATCTATCTATCTATCTATCTATCTATCTATCTATCTATCTATCTATCTATCTATCTATCTATCTATCTATCTATCTATCTATCTATCTATCTATCTATCTATCCCTAACAGTTTTCACGCTTACTTGGGTTACTGCGCTGTCAGTGGTCTAATGGGTAGCTCATCCGGCTACCGCATAGGAAGTAACAAGGTTCAAAACCAGCTATCGTACCAACTTAGGCCACTGAATATGTGGGAATATGTACGTACGCGGACGTTCTTCAACGGAACTCTTTTACGCCGACATGAATCACTATAAGGTGCGGGACTGGGTAGGTACCACTGTTCGAAGAAACACTTTGATGCCGACTTGGGGCACTGGGTACGTGCTGCTCGGTCTGCGCTGTTCTTCAATGAACCTCTTTAATGCCTTTCTTGTAATAATGACCCGAGCCCTAGCTAAACCACTCGCATCTTTTTGTTCTATTGTTCGTGCCGTCCTTCGTCTTCCTTCTCTTTTATTCCCCCATCGGCTCGTGTCGGCAATGATTTTCAACATATACCCAAGGGGCCAAGGTGATCACTGGGCAGCTGGTTCTTGGTAGCTTGCTTCGAGAACGCACGCATTCTGAACGGGTCGTTTCATCATCTATCCAGAAGCTAGTCGAAGTGTGAAAACGCGTGCAATACTGTCCTTTCCTGGAGGTACCGACAGAATTCTGCCCAGCTTCCATACTAGCGGATGCGCGCTGCCATCAAGCATAACTACCGTGTCACCTTCGCGTAACCGAAGTAGTTCACGAACAGGTCTGTTGTGCGCGGACCGAAGTAAGAGAACGTACGAACGCTTCCATAGGATCTATAGCTCGGCTGAGGCGCTCACGATAGCGCGCGTGGCGGAGCAGGTCTGCTCGTGTCGATGACGTACCATCGGAAATGCTGTCTTTTTTGCGGAAGGCATGTGGCGCGTCTTCCGAATAAGAAGTGTGAGTGAATCAGCCGTTGCAGTTCATCCGGATTGCTGTAGACGTAAGTAAGATGTCTGCTGTTTATGAACGCTTCAACTACGCAGGAAATGCTAGAGGGACCGGCGATGAGAGGGCAGTGCCCAACTGAACGCCCCACTGCGTTCTTTGCCGATCTGATGAGGCGCTTCCACAAGCATCCCCATCAGGGAGCTTTATCGGCAGTGAACTGCCATTTGATCTTGACATCAACAGTGTATTCCTCGAGAGCCGGCAGAATGGTCGTAAACATTCGCGCACAGCTGTGAGAAGATAGGGCGTTATCTTAGCATATGGTGTCGTCAAGGATTCCACGCCGCGAGACAATACGACGCAAGGCCAGAAGTGTGGTGATTGTTCGTTATAAATGGATGGTGCCAGTGACGCCACACCAGGATATCAGGCTTCATTACCTTCTGCTAGTAGCAGCCGTTTCATGCATGAAAAGGGGTCCCCAGTAATGCAGATCAACGACAGAGAACGGACTTGCTCCGGTGATTCTGTATCGTGGCTATGGAGCAAGCAATGCTTTCTCGGCAATGGGCTTATGGTGTTTGCAAGATAAATTACTGCTTAAACTTCTTTTAATGGTCTGCCGTATTTTTACTAATACCTCTCTCGAAGCTCCAAAGCGGGGCATCGACTCCGCTACGGAGTACGCACTCATGCGCAGCTAAAATAATGAGAAGGGCGAAACCGTGTCTCGCTGGTAGCAGGACTGGGTGTCTGACGTCCAAGGAGGCTGCGAGCTGCTGCAGACGACCGCCCACATGAAGTAAACCACTTGCGTTCCGGAAAGGATATAGTCGAGGAAGTGAGGTTGTTAATGGCAGCCGCTTCCCCACGCGCAGCACTTTCACTTCTTTGGAGAACATATCTTCTTGGACGTTTTGCAACCAGTAGTATTCTGTCTTGTAAAGCTCTGCTGTGGCTAATAGTTCAGCAGTCGAAGATTGTTTTGACAAAGCGTTTCTAGTCAAATGGTGCATCCAACTGCTAACTGTTAAGTTTCTTCAGGGTACTGTACCTGTTAACAGGTACTATAGTGTTCGAAACAAAAGCTGCAGAAGGATTTTTACGAAGTGTTCAAATTGATCTGGCAATTCAGTATAATCAATAGGAATGGGTCGTTGCGGATCATGAAGTCGGGCTGAACCGTGCCACCGTACAGTTGACGCAGAAAGACAAGAGGATTACAATCCTCGTGTTACCAAGTCACCTGGATTGTCTTTTCCAATACAATGATGCCACTGCATCGGTGATGTCAGGCCGTGAAACTTGGAGACTCGATGACATACGAGCAACTCTCTTTTTTGTCGGCCTACTCCGAATGGAATGCAAGGCGACGATTGAGTCAGTCCAAAAGTGAACTGGAACAGAGCCCGGCAATGTCACTGTCTTGATTTATCCACACAATCTCGTGCCGATGACGCAGGCAAATAGCTCTAGGCAAGGAAGCGAAATGCTTTAGTGGTACGACATGGCTCTTGTTTATCAGGCGCTGTGTCTTGTAGATGCCGTTTGTTGAGCACACACCTACGCAGATACAGGCGCCGAAAGCTCGGGTGCCTGCGTCGGAAAATGTGTGAAGCTCGATTGAAAAGCCTGCATCACTTGCTCATAGGAAGACGTAACCTTTCACACCACAGGGGTTCATGCTGGCCAATTCAGTACGCGGACTGTTCCAGCTTGTTTGTTTTTCTTGCTGAAGAGCGACGTCCCATGCGCATTTCCTCTTCCACGAGTCTTGAAAAAGCAGTTTTGTTCATAGCATAAATGGTGCTAGATACTTGCTAACGTCTGAAGCACCATGCTCTTGGTAGACGGCTAGTTCGCTGTCCGATGCGTCGCGTACAATGAAGATAATTTAGTCGCCTTCACGTTCCCAGGGCATGCCTAGAAACTTGATAACAGGATTCTCTCCGGCTTCGTCTTCAATATCAACTTTGTCGCGCAGGAGGCGTTTCCGCAGAGCATTTTAATTGGAGGCCCACTCGCCCAGTTCCATGCTTGCCTCAGAGAATATTTGGCGCGTTTCGCTGTACACTGGTGCATCTTTATCCACATTCGGAAGCCCCACGATGAAGTAATGGACATAAAAGACGTTTTCCAGCAAAGCAACAGCCTCCGGTTATCGCTCTCTACAAACCGCAAGTTGATGGCGAATGGCGGCTGCTGGTAGAAAAGGACTTGATGAAGCTCCGAATGTGACTCGCGTCATCCTCCATGTCACCACAGGTGGAGATGACTCAGTATCTGAGCGCAACCTGTCAGTCCAGAGGAATCGCAGCACGTCGTGGTCACCCAGACGAATAAGCACCTGTACGTGTGCCTTTTTGATATCCGCAATTATGACGACTGGGTGACACCGGAAGACGAGGAGCAGCTGCACAATGTCAACGCCGAGCGTTATACCCTTGAACAGGACATCGCTCATGCAATGACAACCAAGCGTGTGCGAGGAAGCGCCAAGCGCAACACGAATTTTTGTCCTGACAGTATCTCGTTGGACAACTAACTTCATGATGGGGCATATAATACACCTTTTCCTTTGACCGCTTTTCTTCGACTGGCTCTGCATGCTCTTCGTTAAACTAAGCTCTGATTGCCGAGCCATATCGTTTCAGGAGTTCGGACCGTTGTCGAAACCTATTGAATTGTGCTTGCATACGGCGCTCGGCTACCCTTCGATTATCGCTGCCTCAAGATTTCCATAGAGCTTGTATCGTTGGTGTTACCTGATGACGCCCCTCAAATTCGGTGATGCTCTCTTCAAATATATCAAGTTCTAGATAAGCGTTGCCATTTTCGGCTTTATATGCCTTAAGATTGCCTCAAGTCTATGCCTCAAGTCCAATGACGTCGAGACGCCAAATCGCAGAAGGATCGCAGTCATGAAGAGAGGTCCTTCTACAAGTCAGGACAAGAGCACTCACAAGTGTTTAACTTTTGAGTTTCACGGTTCCCTGAACGGTCCATCCGAAATTGGTTTCCGCAGCTGTTAGATCGCTGGTAAAATAATCAATCTTTACAGTGGCTACCTTCCAGTACACGCCGGAACCAAGTAAAACACTTTTCCATATCGCTTCCATGTCTCGGGCTTAAATTAAATTGCCCACAACCTCAAATTTCTTCTCCCACAGAAGCTGCAAGGCTGCGGCTGAGCGGCGGGCTTGTGACCATACAGACTTCAGGTACCTTCAGAGCCTCAACGGTTACCGCGATGTCACTGTGTTGGCCTCGCAAAGTCAAAGCTACCCGACGACGTAACAAGAGATAGTTTCTCATTTTTAGTAACCGGGAAATTGAGGTACTTCGAAAGATCGGCTCGAAAAGTTGACAGTCACTTTAGCATACGCTAAAGAGGATGACATAACTGACTAAAGAAACATAGGACAAAGTAAGACGTATGCACTGAAAGGTAAGCAGGATAATATGAATTTCGGCCATATAGTAAAAGCAGTATACTGAACTGTACAGTACCCAGAGCAGCCACGTAACCTTCACTCGAAGTAGGGATGAACAGGGCACATTGATGAAGTTCGAAGGGCCTTGCAAGACATGACCTGAGGAAAAGCTGCAGAAGAAGACAGTCGATTTCATCAAAAATGGAGGAGACATCATTCTTGAAAAGCTTGTGGCTCTTTATACGCAATGCCTCATGACTTCAAGTGTACCAGAGAACAGGGAGAATGAGAGCATTATACTAATCCATAAGAAGGGAGACGTCAAAGAATCGAAGAATTATAGGCCCATTAACCTGCTTTCACTATTGTATAAAATATTTACCAAAATAATTTCCAATAGAATCAGAGCAACCCTTGAATTCAGTAAATCAAAAGAACAGGGGCGGTATTCTGTAAGAGTCCACCTAGTGGACTGGCCATTTCGGCCGCTGCTGATTGGCTAGGGCCACTCGTCTCTTCCTCTCTCGTACAGCGGCCGAAATGGACAGTCCAATAGGTGGACTCTTACAGAATACCTCCCCCCCAGGCTGACTTCAGGAAGGGATATTTTACGATGGTTCCTGTGCTTGTCATCAATCAGGTTATCGAGAAATCTTCGGAGTACAATGAAACTCACTCTTTGGCTTTCATAAACTGTGAAAAGGCATTTGATTCAGTAGAGATATCAGCAGTCATAGAGTCATTACGTAATCAACGAGTACAGGAGGCATACATAAATATCTAGGAAAATAGCTACAAAGATTCCGCGGGTATCTCGGTTCTCCACAAGAAAAGTAGAAAGTTACCCATCAAGAAAGGGGTCAGGCAAGGAGACATGCTCTCTCCAATGCTATTTAACATACTGCATGCTTAGAAGTATTCAAGCCAGTAGAGTGGGAAGGCTTAGGAGGAAGGATCAATGGCGAATATCTCAGCTACCTTCTGTTTGCACGTGTCATTGTCATGTTCAGCAATACTGGGGACGAATTACAACAAATGGTTGAGGACCTTAACCGAAAAAGTGTAGGAGTGGGATTGAATATTAACATGCAGAATACAATGTTCAACAGCTTATCAAGAGAAGAAAAATTCAGTCAGCATCTATAGAGTCTTTACAGGGGTATCTTCATGTAGGTCAATTACTCACAGGAGGCCCTCATCATAAGAAGGAAATTTACAGAAGAATAAAAATGGGTTAGAGTGAATACGGCAGGCATTGCCAAATCCTGACTGGGAGCTTACTACTGTCAGTTAAATGTAAAGTGTACAGTCATTGCACTCTAGCGGTGCTAACATATGAGCAGAAACTTGGAGGTTAACAAGGAAGTTTCAGAGCAAGTTAAGGACTGCACAAAGAGCGATGGAACAAAAAATTTTAGAAGAAACGTTAAGAGCCGGGAAGAGAGTGGTGTGGTCTAGAGAGAAAAGGGAGATAGCTGAAATTGACATTAAGAGAAAAAAATGGAGCTGGGTAGGCCATGTAGTCCGTAGGATGGATAACCGATGAACCATTAGAGTTACAGAATGAGTGCTCAGAGAAGGGAAACATATTCGAGGACGGCAGAAAACTAGTTGGTGTTATGAAATTAGGAAATTTTCAGGTGTAAATTGGAATCAGCGACAGACAGGGGTGACAGGGGTTATTGGAGATCGCAGGGAGAGGATTTCTCCCTGTAGTGGACATATTATTATTATTATTATTATTATTATTATTATTATTATTATTATTATTATTATTATTATTATTATTATTATTATTATTAACGGTGAAGGCGAAAGCCTTCCCTGTCACGAGATATTCATTACACTACTTGACATTTTTGTTCAGATGCGTTGTTGCTTCCTAATACTTATTTTCTCCCACTAAAGGTTATAGGTTTGAGTGCATTAGTTAACTCTACCTCAATTAACGGTGTCTTAATTAAATTCACTGTAGTTACCACCAAAAGTCGCAGTTTCAACTCCAATCACAGGTCTTGGGTTCGAGTACCTTAGTTAACTACATCTGAATTAACTGCACCTTAATTCACTTCGCCTGAATTCACTTCTTAATTCACTTCTTAATTAACTGCACCTAATTCACTTCGCCTGAACACCAAAGTAGGGGTTCGACTCTCGACCTTAACGATGTCAATTGGAATCAAACTTCGATATGTGGCCGGTTCACCCAAATCTCCAAGTGGATTCGACTGCCAACAAAGGTCGTGGGTACGAGTACGTTAATTAACTCTATCCTAATTAACTTTGCCTTAACTTAACCCTAATAAACACCACAGGTCGTGCCGACGCTTCTTCGCCTCGGCTTCCCGCTTTCTTATAAATTGATGGCCTAATTGACCAAAGGTCGAGAGCTCCACTCCCACCAAAGCTTGTGGGCATTAATTAAATTCGCCTTAATTAACACTACAGGTGGCTGGTTGGAGTCCCACCAAAGGTCGAAAGTTCGACTTCCTTGTTTTCCATAACGCAGGACATCGGAGTTTCAGTCCCGTGAGCCGCCTAAGGCTTTCGCCTTAGTAAATTCTCGTAAGCTAACTGAAGGCATCAGACATGCCGGAGTCGAGAGCCTCACTATGGAAGAAGAGGAATCGAGAGGCCCGTTTTTAATGCAGTTAGTATTCCTAGAGTACTCAACACACTTTCCGTGGACTATCTATCTCTCCAACCGTTCTCGTTCTAACTTGGGACATTGGTAGGGCGCTGTTCATTGTTGAATGGGTAGTACATCGGCCTCTTGTGCTGATGAAGCAGGCTCCGAAACCAACTGTCGGAGCAACTTGGGTCACGGAGTATGTAGCACTGGGTATGTGCAACTGTTGAATAAACATCTTCGCCACTCTTCGATGATTCAGGGGTAAAGTTGGACCACCGTGTGTGTAGCTCTTCAATGAATCTTTTTGAGGCAAACGTGGGTCAGACCCCTGGTAATGTGCTACTCGTCAGTGAACGTCCATGGCGCTAACTTGGGTAAATGGGTATTTGTCACTGAGTATCCCCTGCTCTTCATTGAACATCTTCGACGCCGAGTTGGATGATTGGGTATGCGTCTTTGGGTACGTGCCGTCCTTCAATGAAACTCTGTGACGCCAACTTGGTAACCTAATATAGGTCCTTTAGTATGTGTTGCTCTTCAACGATACAAGAAAAATCATTTAAAATTTATCCGCTGCTCGGCGGAATCTAACCCGCGTCATATATTGTCAGACAAACTTATCTTAATGTTACGGGGACTTCGCAGCTGCACCGTTGAATGACGCCGTATGTCTACAAGGAAGCGCCGGAGATGAGCCGGCTGCATACACGCCTCACTCACGACGCGTCTCTGCGGCAATGCGGTGTATCGCTACATTGCTTCATTGCTAATCGCATTAACGTCGCCATTCATGGTAAGATGGGTTCTCCCGCCATATTAAAGAGCAGCTCTTAGGTATTCATTACTGCGGCGAGCGTCGGCGTCGTACCTCGTAACTGAGCGAAGGAGCACATCCAAGGATGAGAGCGAACGCGAAGCGCAGCGGCAGATGAAAGACGGCGATAGCGAAGAGAGCGCGAGGAGGAAACTGGAGGAGGAGGGTATGGCGAAAGCGTGAGAAGAAAAGCGTAGTACCGCGCAAGATGGACTCTGCGGCGATGCTGGCTACAAGATGGCGCCAGAGTAGTGCACATCATCGGTGTGTAAACAAAGCGCTGCATGAGCGGAGGTCTCTTTGCGGCGTCGGCTGTGAATCACGCCCATGCGTCACCCACGCGCTGCCTCTCGCGATCTGCGGATTAGACATAATAGTTCTGCGGAAACCCGCAAGGTGGAGAGAAGTAATTAATAAATGGAAAATCAGACGTCCACCCGTTCGTAGTAACTGCTACAAAGGAAGCCCATACGGGTTCCTCGAAAGAAAAGCCTCGCAGTTGAAGAAAAAATCGCCCTGGTACGGGACTCGAACCCGGGACCACCGCCTTTCCGGGGCAGCCGTTCTACCATCTGAGCTAACCAGGCGGCTAGCAAATGGTAGGGCGAAGTCGAATTTGTCAATAACTTGAAGCAAAGGCAAGAGTTTGACATAATAGTTTTGCGGAAACCCGCAAGGTGGAGAGAAGTAATTAAAAGGAAAATCAGACATCCACTCGTTCGTAGCAACTGCTACAAAGGAAACCCATACGGGTTCCTCGAAAGAAAAGCCTCGCAGTTGAAGACGCAGCTTTATCGATGTAATTGGGCGCTTGACGATATATCGGGTTTGCATGGCTATAACGCGAGTTAAAATTTTACGAACTTTCTTTCCTCAGAACACGCCTCGCTTTATATTCGAATTCCTCGCACTGAGGTTGCCAACTTCAGCAGCTTTTATTATTTGCCCTATGAGTCCTTTTCTTTTTTTAACTCCAGACGTGTCTTATCTCCGAACAGCTTCGGAATTAAGTTGAACAATAAAACAGCAGACTTAAATTTACCCGTGGTCAGCTTCCAGATAAAACAACCTCTGGAAAAAAACAATAAAGAAAACGAAAGCGCGGAAATAATTGTACTCGAAATATGATAGAAGGGTGCGCCAGCAACGGTGTCGTCTGTGTTTGGTTGATTACTGTAGCGCACAGCCTATGCCTACAAACTGCGTCTGAATTTACAAAATGAAATACTGCGCACGTCAACATTCTTTACACTCGTAAGGAAATGCAGAAAGGCCGGCAGTTGAGCTTACCCGAAAATCTTTGCGTGTGCATTTTTAATGTCTATCAATGTGTAAATTCCTCCTAAATGTTTTTACTGCACGTTAAATAGAGATTTCAATTGCTAGTCATGCATGTGTCGCGTTGCCTTCTTCATGTCCTGTTCTTAAGTTTAGCCTGTACGCCACAGTGACGTACTGATAGAAGAACGACAAACTTTGCTAGTTGATACTGGTTCATAATTAACAACAACGCAATAAGCAAACTGACGGAGAAATGCGCTATAGCCGGTGCCAATCATCTCAAACTGTATACCATTCTCCTAAAACGTAATCGGGACGTGTTCCTGTCGTTGTTGCATATTTCTCCGCTCCATGTTTATTGCGATGTTGTTGACTATAATTATGTCCATAGATGTTAATTCAAACGGCCGTCCGCCCTGACCCTCGTTGCGAACCACGCAGGACGGTGGAAGTGGCCAGCTTGATGCTGTCGCTGCTGGCAGCCGCCGCCACGGTTTCGACGACGGACTTTGTCAACTTCGTCATAGCGCGCATGCTGCTCACCGGCTCCCTGGGCGCCGGGGCTCTGGCCATGGCCGTGGAGATGTTCGAGGCCAGCTACAGCCAGCGCCAGCGGCAGCTGAGCGTGTGCTTCGCGCACATGGTCGTATCGCTGGTCGCGCTGTTGCCCCGGCTGCTGAGCGCGGTGGTGCTCGACCGACGCGCCGTGTGCCTCGCCGTGCTCCTGTGCGCCTTCGCCATGCTCGTCATGGTGCTCGCCTGCGTCGAGGAGTCTCCGCGCTGGCTGCGGGCGCTCTTCGAAGCCGCCGCCGCCGACAGCAGGGCGCCCACGTCCCTGACGGCGTTGCACCGCTTCACGCGCGGGTGGGTGGCGTAATTTTCTCGAAGCGACTTGCCCCTGGACCCGCAGGGTGAGTGTGATGGCAAAGAGAGAGGTGGGGGGGGGGGGGGGACGTGTTCCTGGATAGCGCGCAAGATAACGTCCCTTTTAAAGCGAAGCTTTCTTGGCGGACCTGGTGCTGCTGTCTTGCCGAGTAGATCACACTCGGTGATGATGATGATGATGATGATGATGATGATGATGATTCATTGACATTCCCTTTGAAACAGGGCGGTGATAAATGGTCACCTAGTCTGCTTGATTTAATCAGGCATTGTGTGCATGTTTCTAATTCTAGCATTTTTTTATACATCTCCATAACTTTCTTTTTTTCTTCATCAAAACTACTCTATCTGCCTTGTATCGCTACCTATGCCTGTAACGATTCTGGTCGTATCGATTTCTTCTCAGCATTTTTTCCACCAATACTATACACGCCTCTTGCTTGTTTCGACTGCTGACAGGTTGATGCTTCCATCCACTTTAAATCGAAGCGCTTCTGGAAGGTGCACGTTACTTACCGGTCTCACTGAGTGAATACATTCGCATTCCATTAGGATGTGCTGAGCGGTCTCCGGATATTTTTGTGCAGCATACACATACCTCATCTTGTTGCGAATATTTGCTCCGGTATGTTTTTGTTCGTAGGCAACCTACTCGAGCCTCAAACAGCAAGGCACTGCTCTTTGTGTTATCGTAATGATTTTCCCTTCAGATTTCTTTCTTCCCATTGTAATTCTTCATCTTGTTTATTGCTTCCATGCTTTGCGTCCAATTCCCTCTCTCTCTCTTTCTGCCACTTTCTTCCTGATAACTCGCTTTCAGTTAACCTGTATTTGGTTGCCAACTTTCTTGACCTCTTCCTCCATTGTGTGTCCACGCTTTGAGGTACCCTACAGATACTTGTGCTCTTCGGCCGCCCATTTATTTTGAACCATATATAGTCTTTCTTCAAATTTAATTTTGTTTTTCGCTATATGCTTCATTGTTGCTGCATTCCGCTTCCCCTTGGTTTTCACGTTATCTCTGTGAGTGCTTGAGTAAGTCTTTCCTTCGTTTATATATACGCCGAGGCACTTATATTGCTTGGCTGCGGCTGCGGCTACGGGACGGCGGCGCCATCTGGGAGCGATAGCTCACAGTACGCCCACAGTAGTGGAAGCTGGAGGGGGAAGGCTGTCGCATGTGGTTCATTTGCCTCTGGTGGAAAGAGTGAAGGGGTGGCGACGCAGACAGCCGCGATAAGACGGGAGAGAGGGCACTGGTGGAGATGGCCTCACGTTGCGCATGCGTTGAGTCACCTGGCAACCACGTGGACGATCGCATCTGAGCCTCCAAGGGGTGGTCGGGTATTGTAAACAAATGGCGCAGAAAGCCAGCTTGCCTCTTCCAACCCATATAGCGGTGGTTATGTTCCAAGGTGCATTGCATTGCAGAGCTCCTCGTTCGGGGCATCCTTGAGTGAGATGAAAAGGTTCGCGCGAATATTACCTCGTATGCTTCGCTGTATGTAGATTCCAACGTCCCGTTGGACCTGCTGCATTTTCTTCTTCTACGATTTGAGTGAATATTTGCTGCGGGATGTTTTTGTTCTTAGGCAACCAACTCGAGTCTCAAATAGCAAGGCACTCCCCTTTGTGTTATCGTAAAGATTTTCCCTTCAGATTTCTTTCTTCCCATTGTAATTTGGTCTTGCAAGTGGTCTTGACACAGCAGCCAGTCTGGCCAATGTGTACCTTGTCGCAGAAAAGCGGCACCCTATGAGCAACACCAACACCACAGGGCACAAAGGTGAAAGTTTTTTACTGAACAGCCACTATCCTGATCAATAGCGTGGCCTTCAGACTTTCGTTCAATGGCCACACAAATGTTGCCAAGGGTATTTTTCAAGAACTACATCAAGATCTGGCCAAGTGACGATCATATTGAGGCGGTGTGATGCCACGTACAGCTACGAAATCACCCCATATTTGCGCTTATTGGGGTGACCGGAATCCTGAGGGCCCTTCCGTTCAGAACCTTTCTCATTTCAAACGAACACGTACTGAGAAGTACATGTCAGAATACTTGAGGTGGACTCGAGTCACTCTACTTGCGCAAGAAAACTAGCTTGCAAAGTACGGACACACGATTTTGACAGTTCAGGATTCAGGCATGACATTTCCAAACAGTTCTCATTATCTTACAATGCCCAGACAGGACAATTAAAAAGGGGCTTAACTTATCTCGGTGCACAGGCCCAGTGCACGTGCTAGTACTTACCGGCAACTGATGGTAAATAAAATTTAAATGATCTGATTTTAAATCTGCACACTGGATAAAACGAAGCAGAAGAGGGACATTCCCACGTAATTTCCGCATTCAAAATTAATCCGTAGCCCTCCTATACGGCATCTCTCACAACCCAGTGCGCAGTTTCAGCCCGTTAAACCCCGGGAAACAATTGAGTTTTGATTTATCTCTTTTTTTAGCGGAACGGTTCATGATAGCGTACTTTCGGCATTACTTAAGAGGCGACAAAGGCTTGGAAAGCAGTTATCAAAATTGAATGTCTTCTCCTTCATCCCTGAACGCTAGTCGCTGGGTGAAGTCATTGCAGCACTAGGGCGGTGTCTGCAACAGATCAGTTGCGAGTGTAGCGCCCGCGGTGTCAGGTCTTGTGTTCTTTGTGCCTGTTTTGTTCGCGCTGCAATGCTACAATGGCTTCAACGTGAATCTACCAACTAGCCAAAGAGCGAGTTAGACGAGCGCCCTTTGTTTCCTCTCGCAGGGTAAGCAGTTTTATAGCGCGCAAGTGCTCCAGGGTACTGGGGAAGATGCGCTACCGCAAGCAACCCACGGTGGGCAGCCTGGGCCTGCTCTTCGACCGGGCGCTTCGGACGCGCACGCTGGCGCTGGCCTTCACGCTGTTCGCGCTCCTCAACAGCCTGCCGGCGGCCGCCGACGAAGACGCGCTGAGCCTGGAGCGGCTGCAGGACGTGGCGCGACCGGTGCTGCGCGTCTGCAGCATCGTGGCCGCGGACCAGCTGCTGCGCGAGTGCACGCGGCGCGAGGCCCTGCTCCTGGCGCTGCCGTGCGTCTGCCTGCTGGTCTGCGCCGAGGCGGTGGCCGAGGCCACGGCCGCCGAGTCCACCCTGCCGCTGATACGGTGAGGGGCCCGCGACTGCGGCGATGCGCTACCGCGATCTCTCTCTCTCTCTCCCTCCCTCCCTCCCTCCCTCCCTCCCTCTCTTGTTGTACGCAGAGCTGTGGCTGACATTTGAGAGCGCGCGTAACAGCCTAAAGCGAGGTCTCATATATACTCCGTTTCGCGCATCACGTGCAACGATGTGGTGGCTTTGAATGCGGTAACATTAGGAGTGCCAAAGTTGGGGGAAAATGTATGTGCGTGAAGTGTGGGAAGCCGGTCACGGGGTAGAAGTAGAGAGGGCGTGTGGGTGCTTAGAAGAGTGTGTATGATCGTGTATACATACATACATACATACATACATACATACATACATACATACATACATACATACATACATACATACATACATACATACATACATACATACATACATACATACATACATACATACATACATACATACATACATACATACATACATACATACATACATACATACATACATACATACATACATACATACATACATACATACATACATACATACATACATACATACATACATCGCATTTACCACTAGATCATCACTGCATTTATTTTTTTGCACCAACAAATATTTGTGTTTTTGGCCAGTAGATATGTGAAACTGTTCCTTATTTAGGTTTACTATGAAATGAAAAGAAAAATATTCTAGAAAAAGTAGCAAGCCGTCCTTTAGGTTATACGGTTGCTAATACTTTATTTCAGTACATTTTTCTTTTCTTCGTTTTTCCGTCGCGTTATTCATGTGCACATAGTCACGGCATCCTCACTCGCATGCTGGCGCAAGCATACGCTGTTGGCGAGCAGTGAGGCATGGACTGGCTGATAGATGCACGAAGCAAGTGCTGCATCTAGTCTGACATATCTGGTATGACGCTCAAATGACGACTCGAAAAGCTCAGGTGATTCAAACATTTAAGTGACGACAAAAAAACGAAGAAAGCAATTTGGAAGGACGCTTAAGTTTCGCCTTTAAATGTGGAGTGCGATATCATTCAAAGATCCCTGACTACTCCTCACTCTTCCCGGCAACTGAAGCTTATGTAACCGTAATGTTTTCCTGGAAACGCTAGCTTTGATGATGTTTCGAGGAACCCAGTGGGTCGCACCACACCTGTTCAGACAGACCTCAAACGGCAGCTGTACAGGGGTTTGTGTTTGAGTTCCCACTCAACATAATTATGCTTTCTGGTATATTCAAAGTACAATACGACGCCATCACGTCTGTAGTTTGTAAGTCGTGCTTTATGAATTTTCTGAAACTTTGAGAAATTCAATTACTTGAGTAACGCTTATGCGCCATGCGGAGGGCCTGCGTGGTTGGGGATGCGTAGTTCGGGATGATTTTCTCGTGCGCGGACGCCGGCGCAGACGCTGGATTTTCTGCGACATAGGGCCCTCAGCGCTGTCGCCTTAAAACATTTTGCAGGCCTGTGTTGAGCCCACGCCCATTTGCTTGAGAGTTGGATGCCTAAACCACTCGACCACGAACCGTGCGCCCCGTTACCGTTTTATGATTGAACTTCTTGCGTAGCTTGCACGCTAAGCATGAAACGAAGTGCAGGTTTCCTTCTCTGCAACGACATTAACGCGTCAACTCTCCGCTTGCATGTGGAAAAAGGGCGTCTCTTAGGCTGTATATTACATAAGGATTATTTTCCTCGAATTATTCATTTATTATTGTCGGTCCTGTCAAATTACTGATCGCAACAGCACCAGGGGCGCGGAATAAATTCGACACAGTGGCAATGGGCAATTAGAAAGAAAACAAATAATGAATTGTTTACAAGATATGGC
The DNA here is from genome assembly GCF_038994185.2 of Dermacentor albipictus. NCBI lineage: Eukaryota > Metazoa > Arthropoda > Arachnida > Ixodida > Ixodidae > Dermacentor > Dermacentor albipictus. The sequence goes on along the minus strand of NC_091823.1, from coordinate 129,965,124 downwards.
CCCCAAATGCCCAGCCCTCTGCATACAGCACATGTGCACCTATCACAGCATGGCCCCCAGTAGCTGTGCTGTTTGCCGAACCTAGAATAGACGCTCCGTATGCGGCATGCAGCAGAGTTGAATATTAGGGAAACGTTCGTGGCGGTCAGCACTAGCATAACAGACGAACGGAAAGCGCTTTTCTGCCTCGCTTTTCGTTCTTTGGTCCTGTTTTCTTTATCAGTCATGGACGCCCGGTGTGTGATCTGGCATACCTTCCGCCGTAAAAGATGGCAGATCGGTGCCGCATCCGAGTTGTCTCGTTCGTGCCGAACCGTCGCATCGAATACTGCAATGTCTGACCAACCCGGCTGGATTTTCGTCGCCCTGCAGGGGTGTGTCGCCTGGCTGTCATTTCACCAAGCTGTGGAATGCAAAAGAAAATGGAGCGTTATATCCTTGAGGGTCTATGGATTGCTGATTCTGGATTCGCTCGCGTGCAAGCTTGTGAGCTGCGTCTGCAGGCTGCGTCTACGAGCGATTAAACAGGCTTCATGAAACCAGCTGGGCGCTGAGGTGGAGTCTTTTGGCGCTGGCGGTCGCGGCAAGTTTTCACGTAATGCATTACTTCATCAGCAAGCTTAGGCCAGTAGCAGTGTTGTCGAATTCGGGCCAATGTACGCGCAATCCCAAACGGCCTGAAGAGGGCGCATCGTGGCAGGCGGACAGAATATTGGCACGTAGCGAGGACAGAACGACAAGGAGTTGTCCAATCGCTGATGGGTAGAAATTCTTTTTACACAAGACAATGTTGCAGAGACAAAACGAAGATGGTGAACGTGTGAATGTCCGTGGAGGATGCGAACTTCAGCCTTCAAAATAGTCGATAAGTTGCCCGAGTTCTAAATCGTCCCGCTGTTGCCGAGCTAAGTCAGATATATTGAGAGCGCAAAGGAAACGACCATCATTATCAGCATCACGTGACACCACTGCAAGTGGAGCTCGCGAAAGACAATCAGCGTCAGTGTGCCTCCGGCCAGACTTGTAGACGATTTTTACATCAAAATCTTGAAGACGAAGGCTCCACCTGTCAAGACGTCTTGAAGGGTCTTGGCATGGATCTTGGCATGACTCTGAACGGACGACCGTATAAATATGGCCGAACCTTAGCTATCACCCAGACGACAGCTAAGCGTTTCTTTTCAGTGGTAGAGTAGTTTGTTTCTCCAGAGGTTAAGGTCGGCTAGCGTAAGCAATAGCACATATCAACTACATCTTGCCACTTCCCGTGGACTGCACCGAGGCCGATTTCGCTAGCATCAGTGTGCAGTTCAGTGGCGGCATATTCATGAAAGTGCCCAGGTTGGGGCAGTGTCTGGAGGCGCCGCTGAAGCTCTGAAAGGGTGGCTCTCTGCTGCGGGCCCCAAACAAACTGGATATCCTCCTTTATTAAACGAGTGAGGGGTTCTGCGATCTTGAAAAAATTCTCCACAAAGCGTCTGTAGTATGAGCAGAATCCCCAAAATCGTCACACGTCACGTTTGTTGACTGGCTGTGGAAATGTGGCAACAGCCATACACGTTTCTGGGTCTGGCCGAACACCTTCATTACTAACAACGTGGCCAAGGAACTTGAGTTCCTGATAACCAAAATGGCAATTCTTACGTTTCCACGACAGGCCTGCAGATCGATTTGCAAGAAGCACGGGCTAATGTCACTGCAAGTGTTGTTCAAATGTCCGAAGAAAAACAACGACGTCGAGTAAATAGAAGAGACATGATTCCCACTTAATACAGGTATTGACAGCACGGTGTCCATCATCCTTTGAAAGGTCGCGGCAGCTGAGCATAATCCGAAGGGCAGTACCTTAAGTTCCTACAGGCCTTCAGGAGTTACGAAAGCACTCTTTTCGCGATCTCCTTCATCAACTTCTATCTGCCAGTATCCGTTTCGTAAATCTATTGAGAAGTGTCGGGCATGTCGAAGACGGTCTAGGGATTCATCTGTGCGGCGAAGCGAGTAGACATATTTTTCGTCACCCTGTTCACTTTGCGGTAATGCACACAAAACCGAAGAGTGCCATCATTCTTCTTGGCAAGTACGACGGGGCGAAGCCCATGGGCTGGTTGAGGGTTGAATTCCGTCGTCGCCAAGCATTTTCATCACTTGACAGCGAATCGCTTCTTGCTCTTTTTGTGACACGCAGTAGGCGTGTCACAGGCGGGCCCGTTATGATACGGTGCTTCGCGAAGGGGGTCTGTGTTACTTTTGACGTGGACGCGAAACAATAATTGAACATGCATAAAATACTTCGTATTCGCTCTTTCTGTGTGGCTGACAGCTCAGGATTTAGATCGACTGCACTATCACGGTGTCACTATTGGCGGTTGCAGAAAGCTCAGCAAGCGTAGGACCTGTTGCATCGCTAATGTATTCAAAGTGAGCAAATTGCCGCTCGCTTTGCCAGGTGTTGGTACTCACCGCTGAAGTTCGTCACTAAAATCACAGTCATTCGATGGTTCAGTTGAATAATGCCTCTGGCGACAGAGACTTGCCGAGCCAAGAGCACCGGCAGGTTTCCTTCAGCGACGCCTTTCAGCAGTTACGAACATGCAAGTTTACCGCCGGAGTGTTACAGGGTCATCAACAACACGCAGTGCTATCTTGCGTGTGTTACTGTTTTTCAGTACCGGGATATAGTTGCCGGAAAATGTTATTATCAGCTCCCGAAGATCGATAACGGCACAGTGCTCGCGAAGAAAATCTATCCGAAGGATGACTTTCCGCGAGCACTCGCGCAACACGATAAATGAACCACGTACGTTTACTAACGGATTTGGAGCCTGGCAGTTCATCTCCCAGTCGGCGTCGAGAGATGACCACCTGCTCTCCGAAGGCTTGGTCTGCGCCTAGGCGTCGTGACTTTTCTCAGTTCAGCAGCTAGTTCGGCACTCATAAAATAATAATCCGTGCCAGTGTCTACGAGGGCAGTGACCGTGTAGTTGTCGACTTGAATGAGGGTGTCTGCGGAAACACTTTTATATTCGACGGCATGTGGCGATGAAAGAGAATCGTTGGCGGTCAGCTGGCGTATCGGGGAGGAGGATACGTTGTATAGATCCGTCAACAACGGCCGCACCCCCGGAGGTTGCTGCTCCTAGATTTCCAGGCGTGGGCTTGGGGGCATAACAGATCTGCCCCCAACTCCATGAGCGAACGGCAAGTGTTCGCCAGGTGAAGTAGAATCTCGAGGAGATGGAGAGCGGGACTGGCGCCGCGCAAGAGTCGGTGACTGCTGGCTCACGAAGTACTCGACAGTAGACCGGGGACGCTCACCATCACGGGGTCGACGTGCGTCTGGGCGAAACCCAGGAAGTCCCATCTGGCGGTATGTGCAGTCGCGGTATAGAGGACCTGCTTCACCACAATAGTTGCAAAGTGGTGGCCGATTAACTGAAGTGCGCCAAACACGATTTCCGCACGTTTAGACTTGGGCTTGCGAAATGCAGAGGGTTGGAAAGGTACTGAGGGCTCGAGAAGTGCTATGCCGTCTATTGTACGGGTGTGCGGGCCGGGTAGCCGACTGCCGGCATAGGAGACCTTAAGGCTTCGGCGTACGTCATGAGAGGCGCTGTGACTGGCGGCACGATCAGGGGTTGTACCAGCTGCCTGACCTTCAACGAACTACATCACTTAAAGCAGACACGTGGGAATGAGGACACACATTGCATGAACTTGTTGCAGCTCCTCGCGTACAAAACTGCGCACGAGCTCCCTCAGGATCGTCAAATCAGAGGCATGTATGTACGAAGAGAAAGATGTCCAGTTCCTTAGGCGCTCGTACTGCAACGACCGCTGCCGTAGCATACGCTCCATCGTGGTTGTGTCGTTGAGACATTCGGCTACGGTTCCGGGTGGGTTGCGCACTGTACCCGCTACAAATGCTCTTTCATGCCCCGCGTCAATAAGCGCACTTTCTCTCCTTCTGTCATTCCGGGATAAGCGCGCCGGAACAGCCGCGACATGTCCTGAACGAACATGGCGACACTCTCATTTGGTCTGATTCCTGGAACTGAGAGCACGATCTGTTACTCCTTTCGGTCTCAACTTACGGAGATATTGCGCGGCTGGCTACAAAATTCTGGCCAGGTCGCTAAACTAGCTTCATGGTTTTCGAACCAGATGCGCATCGAATCCTCGAGGACGAAGTAGACATGACGGAGCTTCCGGTGGTCGTCCCATACACTGGCGCTGGCAACTTGATAATAGTAGTCCAGCCAGTCCTCAACATCTTCGAAAACGACCAGAAACGACCTAGGGGATCGCGGCGTGTTGAAAATGAACAGAGCAGGCGGTCTCTCCAGTCTGGCTATTCGCTGAACAGGTTGTCATGGTCGTACGCTTTACTGAGAGAGGGTCCAGTTCTGGTGGTAGTCTCATTTGTCGCCGGCTGCGCCGAAGGTCAGCGTCGAAGGTGTCGCGATCTAAGTTCGGAGCTTCTTGTTGATCACAGTGCATGGAACAGTTTACCCAGCACCTTCACCAGTCACGTTACTATATATATTATGACAAAAACTATCAAATGTATTTCGCTAGAATAGCAGCTTGGGCTTGTTGATTTTCCATCCTGCTAGTAACAGCGCAAAATGCAGACAAGGGACGAGACAAGCAGACACCACTAGCAGGAAAAACTATCAAGTTCAATCTAATGCAAGCAGACAGTTCCCGTCCGATACCTTGACTAAGTGTGCGTCTTCGTCGTCGGCGGCCTCACCTTGTGCAGAAACGGCGACCCCCCCCCCACACACACACATACACACACACACACACACACACACACACACACACACACACACACACACACACATATATATATATATGTGTGTGTGTGTGTGTGTGTGTGTGTGTGTGTGTGTGTGTGCTGCGAATTTTTACTGTTCGCCATTTACTCACAGGAGAACAGACATGGGCAGTCCATCGGGCACGCAATGCGGCCGAGAGGCTAGGCCTCTGGGTCCCGACATGGCAGCGGCCCGCTTCGGGCTTTTCATACCATACCATACCATTTACTCATTCCGTGTGCTATTCGTATCGTACTTCACGAAAAATTATGTTGACCTTCTCTTTTTAAGCGTCGACACTTAATTCTTCTTTCGTTTTTACCAGTTGGGCCGATGCCAGACATAGGGCGGTCTATGCTAAGTGTGGTTAATGTTCGACTATACTGGCACCAGTTACTCCCGTACTGTTAACTTTACCTACTCTGCGACTAATTCTCTCTTCTGGTGGTTACCGACAAAGCCGCCATCTAGTTACCATTCGCAGGCGGAAACTCTGCTTAGACCAAACAAACTTATACCCGTGTCACACGGGCGTTTGGAAGGCCTTCCAACCGATAGTCAGTTGACTCAAAGGTCAAGTTCAAGCTGCCACACGGGCCGTTTCGAAGGCCGCCGAGTCAATAGCCTATCGAGTCAACGGAGCACCGTACAACTCTATCGAAATCTCGATGGCCTTTGAGCAACGGAAGCGGAAACAGCGCGTACATGCCCTCTCATTCACAGTGTTCTCGTACTCACGGTTAGAAAAAAACAAATCAAACGAAAATGCTCTAAAAATACTATATATGAGTGTTATTAATTATTCAATAAAGTATTTTTGCCACTTGATATGTGCGAACACACACAAAAACGGCAGCCGCATCAAGCGGCGCAAACGTTGCCGCAGTTTCGGTACTCAACAACTTAAAAACTAAACATATATGTATGGCGATGTATAAACAAATTCTTTTATTGTATAAACAAACATAAAAGAAATTATAGTGCTTTTAAGAGGTTTTAATGTTGTTTAACTTTTCGTGACATGAAAACGAAAATAAAGATCCGCAGCGCCACAAAATTTTGCGAGAAACGCCTGAACCACTCAACGGCGCATCAAAAGTGCCGTGTAGCAGCGCGACAACTCCTTTGAGTCGATAGAGTTGTGGCGTTTCGAAGGCCATTGACTGGAAGGCCTTCCAAATATGCCCGTGTGACACAGGTATTACCTCCATTTCCCCAAAATTTGCCGTACGGTGGCTTTCTCTCACGGTGTCTATATCTACGGCAGTGCACCCTTTACAGGAGTGTAATGCAATGTGGTTATTTTTTATAATATTGGCGTTTATTACGCCCGTACTATTAAATTCACCTACTCTGCAACTAATTCTCTCTTTTGCTGGTCATCGGCGAAGCCGCCTTCTATTTAGCATTGCCCGATGTGAGCCCTGCTTAGACCAAACAAACTCACCTCCATTTCCCCAAAATGTGCCATACGGTGGCTTTCTCTCATTGTGTCTATATCTACGGCGGTGCACCCTTTACAGGAGTGCAGTGCAATGTGGTTATTTTTTATAACATTGGCGCTATTTACGCCCGTACTATTAAATTCACCTACTCTGCAACTAATTCTCTCTTTTGCTGGTCACCGGCGAAGCCGCCTTCTATTTAGCAATGCCCGATGTGAGTCCTGCTTAGACCAAACAAAATCACCTCCATTTCCCCAAAATGTGCCGTACGGTGGCTTTGTCTCACTATGTGTATATCTATGGCAGTGCCCCCTTTACAGGAGTGTAGTGCGATGTGGTTATTTTCGGCTACATTGGCGCTAATTACGCCCGTACCATTAACTTTGCCTACTCTGTGACTAATTCTCTTTTCTGGTGGTCACCGGCAAAGCCGCCCTTTAGTTATCATTGCCCGGCGTAAGCCCTGCTTAAACCAAGCAAACTCATCTCCATTTCCGGAAAATGTGCCGATCGGCGGCTTTGTCTTACCATGTCTATATCTACGGCGGCGCACCCTTTACATGAGTGTAGCGCCAAGTGAGTATTTGTGACTGCGTTGGCGCTAATTGCGCCCGTGTCATTAACATTGCCTACTTTGCGATTGATTTTTGCTTCTTTTCTAGTTGAGACCTACATTTCGATAATGTTTCAACTCGCTGTAATGCTCTCAAGGCGCTAAAGGACCGTTTATTTCCGAAAGTAACTGAAAAAAAATTAAAGGATACTTGAGTACCCTTGCGTGGATGAATTCGAAAGCATTTGGACATCTCTCCGATGACTGCTCGACCTCGTTCGCTTACTGGTGTCGACGTCCAAAGGAGCCGGGCGCGTATACTGACCGAGAAGTCGAAGGTTCGCGCACTGGAGCGCACGACAGACCTCGCCGAAATCACCGCACCGAGTGGCAGCGCCCCGACGTGCGGTGGTATACTGGGTGTTCCACGTAACTTGAGCCCAACTTTAAATATGTGTCAATACCATGTAGCTAGACCGAAGCAAGGCAAGATTGTTTAAGGATGCTTGGAGATACTCGGAGCATTTTTGCATTCCGCCTAATTTCATAATTACCCCTAATTAATTAGTCAACTTCGCAATTATTACAGTTATATTAATACTGCCGACCATATAACTGCAGAGCAAGAGGGAAAACTCCCGATACAACTTTCTGTTGCTCAATACGTGGTACATAAAAATGTTTTTCCGAGCGCGAAAGAAGCCCGCGAACACACGCAAAATTGCCTCGCGACTGGCCGCTCGAGGCAGTTTGCGTGTATACGCGGGCTTCTCTCATGCATGAAAAAAAGAAACATTTATGTAGCCCGTAGTGAGCTGCAGAAAGCTTTATCAGGAGTTTTTCATGTTGCTCTACAATTTTGTCGTTGACACTTTTAATCTAATTATAATAATTGAAAAGTTGTTTAAATTATTCAAACTTATGATTTAATTAGGCGGAATGTCAAAAAAAAATTGTCGGAGCATCTCCAAGTGACGGCAAACAACATTACTTTAGTTCTGTCCAGCTATGTAGCATTTGCATATTTTTAGTCTGGCTCAAGTTAGTGAAACACCCTACATATTGACCGGCCACACAGTTGCCGCTTCCCAACCACTGCAGCTTATGCAACAGTAATTTTTACCCTGAAACGTTTGTGGCGAACGCTATGCACGAAAATGAGCTTTCTGGTTCTTTTTTTTTTTAACGTAGCTCTTAGGCGCACGTTCCTGCGGCAAGCGTCGGCGTAACCTAGCGAACGAGTCAACGATGAAAGAGCGAACATGGAGCGCAGAGGGGGATGAAAGATGCGAGGAGGAAAGCGGTAGAGGTGAGGGCAGCGGAACCATGAGGCGGAGATTGGAGGAGGAGGGTATGCCGAAAGCGTAAGAAGAAAAGCGTAGTGTGATGACGATGAATATGAGATGGCGCCAGAGTAGCACGCGTGGTCTCGGAGGTCCGTCTGCAGCGACTTCTGTGTGTCGCGGCCACGCGTCACCCACGCGCTGCCTTTCGCGATCTCCAAATTAGCGAGGCAGTCGCCCCACACTTCACTCCATTTGCAACGTGCCTCACGAGACAGATTCTCCGCGCCAGCCAAGATATCGCAATATCAAAGCGCGTATAAAGCTGCGCTCAAATTTCGTATTAGGGAGTATTGTAGTCGTCGGTGAATTTTTCTTTCCCCGGGATGTCCGGCGCCACCGCTGCCGCGGATGCGCGGAAGTGAGTGCCATCTGGTGGCGCTTGAAGGAGCCCAGCGGCGCACCCTCCCGTTGATTGGCTGTGACCACGCTTTATGAGCTATATAATGTTAATTTTTGCATCAATAAACAGTACCGAGATACGCCACCTTCGTGTAAAGTCAACTACTGGCTCGCTGTAACTTTTGGCCAAGCAGTGGCTACGCTGTTGTCAGCGACTACGCCCTGCTACCAGTAGGAGTTTCCTAACTGTAAAGGTAACGATGAGTCAGAAGCAGATTCTTTCGACCCAGCTGTTTCAGACAGATGGCTCAACGATCGGACGCATTTCCTGAGCTCAGCGTTGCCGCGTTCTATTAAGTGAATTCTGAACACTGATTTAAATAGAGAAAAAAATCAGCAGAAAACATGGGTTCTACATTACTTTCAACATTGTTGTAAAATCATTAATAAAAGATGTATGCGTAACAGCCCAAATGAACGCTCCGACTGTGTATAGTGCACCACGGTGCACTTGGTAATAAGCAGAAGTGCGGGTAGATGCGGGCCGAGTTGCTCCACTAGCCGTGGCTAGTCGTGCCAGTCCAATGCGTGCGCGAATGATTCAAAATAATGAAGGACGTAATTTAACATTATGGAGCTGGTTCACCTTTTCCACATTTAGTATGATCCACTGCACGCCGGTTTCAACTTGCAACTATCAGTATGATTCAGCGCAATAACTAGGGTGGTTGCTTGGGCTAGTTGCGCTGTACATTATTTTTGATCAGCGCAATAAGTTAGGCAAAAGGCTTCACCGCAAGGTGGTCTTTAATTGCGGTGCAGTATACTGAAGCACATCTGTTCGAGAACGCATTTACAGACTCATGCCATATTATAAAGCATATTTATTTCAGTGGCTTTATTACACTTATCTTAAGGTAGGCCGATCAATATAGAATTAGTTATTTAACTGTATAGCTAAAATCTTTTCTTGATCCACGCTCGCGCACCTGGTGACAAAAGCAAAACGAGGCGCATTTCTCGCCTTGCAAATCCCTTTCGCGCCTGCGCACACAGAGGTCGGTGGTACGAACCAGATAGTGAGCGTTAAGTTTTGGATCCGTTGTTGTAACGGTATACATCGCATTGGCACTTACTGTGATCCTGTTGGACTTGAATTCCAACGAAGCGGAACCGGCTAGAAATTGGCGTAGTGATTGCCGTTGGCGTAGTGAAAGCTTGCACAGCTACACTACAGATGTAAAAATCGGTCCTGCTGTAGTGTTAGCCATCTAAAAACATTCGTTTCTTGCTCAATTTCTGTAGTGAATTCTGTTCCTTTCTCGTGTGGGCATACACATGTTGGCCAAATCGGTAGTTGTCTCTACACTAGGCTGAAAATTCATGTGGATTCCACAAAAGGGGCTGACCACAGTCATCTCGCAATGCATATGAGAGGCTGCAATCTGCATGGTAAGTGTGTACCGCAATCTGAAAAAAAAATAAAGGGCCTTACACCAGCGCAAAGATCAAACGACAAAAGAGGTCGTAGAAGTCCACGAGATAAATAAAAAGGGGAAGGGGTGCGTCAGCCACGCCTCCGTAGTGCTTCATGATACTGAAGTAACTTTTCTAGATGTGGTTTAACACGTAGCAGTTTTTTTTTGGTGTCTGGAACTCCAAAAAAATTGTTCTTACCTGCTCAGCTTGATGACGTATGACATATCCCGTTTTCAGTGTTGCTAACCTTTCGAATAAACATGCAGTTGCTAGTCAGGGCTGTGTCTTGTTGCTTGTACCCTTGCTTGTGTCCTAGTAGTTCGCGCTCCGAATTAACCATGCTTCCATGCCAACTCGCCCATTTTTTTCGCTTCTTATCTCCATACAACGTGAGTAGTACTGTCGATGTTTTTTTGCACGCTTGTGTCATAACGAGCTGCCGGCAGGCCGTTTTACGGAGAACATGGCGAACGGCATTGTTTCAAAGGTGTTCACTACCTTAGTTCTTTGAAAAAAAGTTTATCTGAGGACCTGTGCTGAAGCTGCGCTGAAGCTTTCTAACGTTACGGACGCGTGCTGCCGCCGCTTCATACGCAGGGAGCTGCTGCTCAACTCCATCCTGGCCAACCTGACCATGGTGTGCGTGTACTGCCTCGAGCTGTACCCGACCTCGACCAGGGCCACGGGTCTGGGCAGCGTCTACTTCGCCGGCGGCGTCTGCGCCACGGCGTCGCCGCTGCTGCTCGAGCTGTGCCTGGAGCGACCCCTGCTCCACGTCAGCTCCGTGCCGCTCACGGTGGCCGCCATGTTCGTGGTCACGCTGCTGCCGGAGACCAAGGACGCGTCGCTGCCCGACACCATTTTCGATCTCGAAGAGCACGCCAGGCGACTCGGCTCCGGCGACGTCGACGATGTGTTCGCCGAACCCGACGTGAGTGCCGAGCGCGCGTACATGGTGTGGTCGTCGTTGCGCTGGGGATTGCTGTGCGATGGGCGATGCGCGATTAGCATTGTTCTTTAAAACTAGGTTTGTACAGTGCGAGTAGACAGAACATATATAGAAACACAGACGATGCATACAGGTGCTGACGACGTCCGCGGGGCCCGTTCGGTATGCAACGAATTGTTTTCATTTTCATTCTTGTTGCGCTGCGTAATTCGACCGCACAAAGCCGAGCCCCCCACCCCCCTCCCCCTCCCCCGCCACCGCCATCGCCGATCGACTAACCAGTGGGAACGATAAGACATTATTCGAATCGAACGAAAAGAACCCTTACATAACACACCTCGAGGTCTTTGTTTTCCCATTTGTCGTGTCTATTCGCGCTGCACAAGCAATTAGTTTTCAACAACAGTGTACCAACTAGCCTCTCAGGGAACTCTCTTGCTACGATTAGGAAATAGTACTAGTTAATGCGTGACGTTGATTTAAAGTTGAGACTATGATCGTAAGTCAACGTCTCTAAAAGCAGCGAAGATTTATTCGGACAGAATCGTGGCGCACATACTTGGGAAACGTTCACTATGCATTCTTTTTAGCGTATATTGACTGCTAGTTTGTGTCAGACTTTTTGCGTTCTTGCAGTCGTAAAAAAGAAACGTCTGTATGCTGTCGTGGAAATATTAGGCGGCCTCTGTTACCGTGTTGTCGGGACATGACTACTGTTGAAATTCCCGTTCGAGAACATCTCCCCCCCCCCCCCATCTCCCTTCCCGCCTGAAACATGCCCATATACCTCAACACCGACAAAATTGAGCGTGCAGTATAAATAAATGCTCTAGTTAGGCAGCTGCTAAACTGATTCGTATAAAATTTGTTGCATTTAAGAAACAAAATCTTGATTCTGCCAGCTTACGAAGGAAAATTCTCATTTACACCATTGAATGTTGTGCAAAAATATCCGAATTTCGGTCAATTAAAAAAAACTAAGGCACGAAGTTTTATAAAGCCGTAACTCTGCACCAAGAACAGTCATCGTAATTCTGTTAAATGCATCTGTTGCAGCATATAAAGCTAACAAACGTGGTATACATAGGTTTACAGCTTACACGAAATTTCTACAATGTAATTAAGGAATACTCTGCAAGGGGCTAGTTGGTTAGACATAATTAATACAGTTGCGCAAAGCGACAAAGAGGCAGGGTTATGTATAAGCGAGTAAACAAAACACACTTGCATTTGTGTGTTGTGCTTTCTTTCTCGCTTAAGTCCTGCCCCTTCGTCGCTTTGCGCAACAGTTTTAGTTAATTTTCAACAATGCTTGCGAGGGTTTCACGAAAGCCCTGCTCGCATATTAGTGGTATATATTGTCACGTGGTCGTGACGTCAAAGAACACAGTAGCAATACTGTGAAAGGCAAAAACTAGCTTTTATTGGGCGAACCTGTGCCCACAAAACACGCTACACTTAAAGCAGAACGAGAGCGGCGAACACAGTCGGCAATCGTCGTAAATCTGATCAGCGGGTCAAGCGCGTCGTCTTTTATAGAGCAGTCGTCGAATGTTCCAGACTAATCGTTGGGACCCGCATGCCTTCTACAAAGTTCTACACCATTCGCGTCAAGCGATGAAATCAGATAACACAAGGTTCGGCGACAACAGACAGCGGATAGAAGCATCGATAACTTTCCAGAAACTTGGGATACATGCAAGCGCGTCCCGCGCTGTGCGATAACATTTGTTAGGCGGCTAAACGTGGTCGCCCGATAAGGATAAGTACACGTGTCAATATCTGCCTGGTGTATAATACACCAAAATTGTCCAGTTTAGTTGTCCAAATAGGTGCGATTTACAGAATTGTTATGTCGTTTTAATTTGCGAATCTTTAGATAGTTGTCAGCTTGATTGTAAAGTTTTTTTTCTCTTTTGCAACTTTGAGATATTCACGGATATTTGTTAAACATTGATGGCCCTAAATAAATAATCAAGTGCATATAGCCTGTTAAAGCTCTACTATTAAATGCAAAGAATCTCATGATAAGCGGTACAACGGTTGCTGTGAAAAACAATATCAAACAAAACACGGGAACGGAGAGTCCCTGTGTTTTAGATAAAAGTTGCGGAGGCACAGCTTCGTTCAGCTGTACCATCGAATTACATATATGCAATACTAAGGCGGCCACTCTTTCCTTAAGCAGAGATTTCATGCGCCAGAAAAGTACACAAAAAACTAAATACGAGTGGCCACGCCACCGTAGAGTTTCTGCACTGGCACTCCATGACGTCACAGATCTTTACATTGTCTGCTCGCATCTAGTAAATTGCTCACCGGTAAAAACTACTAACGGAATCGTACTCTAAAGGAATCAGAAACACGACAAAGAAAGTTTCGAGAGCATCTACGGCTCCGAAGCAATCCAAAAAAGATCGCTGTTTCTTCCGAAAAGCGAAGCATCGATTGCGATAGCAAATTAGTAGACAGCTAACGAAGTACGGACAGTAGCGTTATTGGTCGTGTAAACTTCTGCAGAGCCCTTTCAAGATACGGCGTGCGCGATCGTGCGCGGCCCTGCAAAGTACGCACTCGTTGGCGGAGTCGAAGCTGCCCACCCTTCCTCTCTCGCTGCCTCCCCGCTTTCCTTCCTATCATGCGCGAGGTTGAGTTGCGTTCGTCAGTTCCCCTTGTGCCCTGTCGCGAAATACGCAGTTGTTGCCAGAACACAACGTCGCCTCCCCCTCCCTCCCTCCCTCCCTCCCTCCCATTTCCCCACGGCCTTTCGCGCGACGGAAGACGGCGCGTTTGCTCTCTGCTTTCCTCCTTTACGCGCTCCCGATTGAGCCGCGATCGTCGGCTGCGCTGGCGCGCTTTCCCTCGCACACGCAGCATACGACGCGCGACGACGGTGTCATCACTCGTGGATTTTATACGAAACATCACAGCGATAGCGAGAATGCGCCTGAATTATCCATATATTTGCTATCGCAATTAAAAAAACACATCGCAAACCATGACGTCTCACATGACGTAGAGGCACCCGGGCTTCGGTTCGGAATTGAAGAAAGTTGGACCATTTTCTCCACTTGCAATAATATCTTTCCCGCCTAATGAATGAAGTCAAAGCTTTGAAATGATAGTTTTAAGTGCCTAAAACATCTCTGTGCACTATTTAGTGTCCCTTTAAAGAGGTGCTGACACCTGCAGATAGGCTGCAGCTGTTCCTTTTCTCTAATAAATTAAACGCGCGTATGTAAGGTCACTGCAAATGCTATGCAAGTCATGGTTTCTTACAAAAACGATAAGAGGAAATCCTGGCGCTAGTCTCTGCGGAAGTTGAAAGTATGACGATTCAGCCGGCATGGGAATGATGGTTAGCGCGCGGATTCGCATAAATGGGGTCGCTCTGGCTGCAAATGGCTTTGTGACTTTACAGATAGATTGAAACAAACTACCGCGTTATAAATGAAACAATTCGCAATGATTAGCCATGTGCACAAGAACTAATAGCTTCATTGCGTTTATAAAACTGCGAGTGCTTGGAAATTGAGAAAGATAAAGTGTCACAAATAACACCGCAAGAACGCTTGAAGCCGCAAGAACTAAGATTAGACAGTTCGACGTACTAGCCGTCATTCCTACGGTAGCTGAGCGTCGCAGCGCCGCAGTCACCCCTAGTGATTTCAGCAGGAAGCTCTATACTATGTAAGTGGCTTCTTTTTGTTCACCGTGGTGTTGCTTGCGCGTTCTGCCGACAGAGCACGGCCGAGGCGCCGATTCCCGGTTACCAGCCCCAGCGCGACCAGGCACCCTTCTTTCCACACTCGAGCACCACCTCCAGCGTGCGCTAGATTTTCCGACTGATGCGTGCCACCGGTCACGCTGCCTGCGTCGCGTCATGCCTTCGAACACTGAACATGTGGCCGCACAGGCAAGCCGGCTTATGCGTGCGTGCCAAAACAAAAAAAAAACTTTGCACGGACTCTCTGCTGCCCGGCGACGAAAACGCGGTGACCGGATCTGCAAGTCTGAATATACGTCACTGCGTGTTGTGTGCCGAGGACCAAACAGGCCGCTTTGTTTCTGTGGTAAACTCGAGTTATTTTGCAACATTTTGGCCCTTATAGTTTTCCCGCGTCTGTGACTCTATGGTGCCCGCGTGCTTAAACTGTTTCGCCCTCCTCGTATACTTATTATAATTTCGTGAAATACCGACCTTGCAAGGCTGCTGTGGAGACTTTTGTGCGACGTGGTAAGTTTCGTGGTTATCTTGTGGCAGAAAAACCTGAGTTGGACGGTTCACGAAGGTCTGCGGTCGCCGATGACGGTGCGCTGCCGGAGCAGCGCGAATCTCCCGTTAGCGCGTGGGCTGAGTAAGCAAGTGGGCGATATTGCGCGATAAGGTTGCAACCGACATCGTTGCACCTTGCGTCCTTGTAGTTCGCACCTATAGTGCCGCGCCTGAAAGGACGACACGTGTGAACGCTGTTGTCACAAATGACAATGTTTATCACCAAATCCTGTGTTGTTTCCATCGCAAGTGCTGTGCGAGCCAAGAAAAGGAAGCAGCGGGTGGGTGAGCACGAGAGGAGACTTGATTCTTTACTTGCAGTATGAGTTTCGCAGCCCAAGTCAGTGTTAAAAGTTAAACTAAATTCTGGATTTTTACGTGCAAAAACTATTATATGTGTTTGAGACACACCGTAACGGCTTAATTTTTGACCACCTGGGGTACTTTAACGTGATTACAATGCGTGGTACACTGCCGTTTTTTGTATTTCGCTACCATCGAAATGTGGATTTGCACAAAGCCACTAAGCAACCTCGGCGGGTAAGTCAGTGTTACTGAAAGACCTGTAGCTCCCCTGGTGGAGAAGTTGGAGCATAGACAGTCGCGTCGTGTCTTGTCGGAGCGACAGTGCGCCCGCAGGAATGACGCTTGAGGGTTCGTTTTCGCGAACGGAAGTGTGACTTCCTTATCCGACAACCCTGGTACACAGCATGGCTGTATTTCTTACTGCCACAACAGTCTCGAGAAAGCGAAATGCCAAGACGTTCCCGTAAATTTCTACAAAATTACCGGGCATTTGGCGAATGACAGACAAAAGCGAAACTATGTGCCGAGTCAAATCGCACATTTTATTTTTATTTTCGCACGTCTTGCCTTCATTTATGCCTCGCGGTAGATCAAGTGACCCTTACGCGCATAGCGAGAGAGCTTCGAAAACCTGCGTACGAACGGGAGCCGTCCGCTCCACGCCGATCCCTTTCAGGATGAAACGCGCTGCAAGAACAAACAACCCGCCAACTTTGTCTTTTCTTAACGCTGTTTGTGCAATAGCGTGTATTGGTGGCAATAGTAAAAAAAACAATGTGCTTTTTAAATCTCTATCCATGGTCTCCGAACCTGTGACGCCGCCCTGTCTCGCAAGAACAACAATCGTATTAGTGTGCACAATCGGCAATTGTGCGCACTTTATCGCTAAACATTTAATGTTATATTTTGTCATATGCGCTTGTAATTATTTGCCATCATAGGGTGTAACCATCCTGCAAACAATGATCATTCGTCATTATGATAAATATCCCGTTTCTCTAATAAGCGGTGAAAAGCGCTTTCCAACTATGCAGCAAAAACAAGTACGGGAGTATGAGTTATTAAACATTTGCTTTCCTTAATACTCGCGACTACGCTAAAATCGCACGACTGAAATTCAGCAAATGCAACTGTAGTTCAAGCAGATGGACTTATTGAGATGTGTGACTACAGATGACAAAGCCTTTGAAATTAATTGCATGAAACAGCGTGACCATCTTCCCACTGGAGACGGGCACGAAAAGGAAGTCGTCGTTTGTATGCGCGTACGCGTACTAAAGGAATGAATGTTACTCATTACATCATGAATGTTATTATCAGAAAGAATAAACTGTATTCTTGCCTCTTTCAGACATTTGTAAGCACAGATACTTGCGTGTTGCCCTGCATTAGGCGTGTACTTCAAGCTCGATGTTCCAGATCTTGTTGCTGACCTGGAAGACATATATTATCTCGTCTTCCTCATTTTGTTCCGACACTTTAAACGAGAGACGCAGCAGACACTTGCCTTTCTTGGTGTTCCCGCGGCGAAATATGTTTAACCGCGCCAGGCTGTCTCTCGAAACCATACAAGGGGGTAAATATTGCCGTTTTATAACCTCACCACGCACTGTCATTCAAACGCCTTATCAAAGCAAGTGCACTGTGAAGTAACCCTTCTGAGCCTGTGTTAATCTTGCTTTTTTTTCGTAGCTGTTTCTCTTGTATTTCTTTTGTATTTGAATTGACCGCTCTGCTTGGACCATGAGTCCGCACTATTGTATATATAAAATAAAAAATAAAAAAATACAACGCCGGCACCACGACCAACATGAGAGCGGAAGTACGCAGCCGGAATGCAAGCGAACCATCGGGAATTCTTTTCCCCAGGGGGCCGCCCTTAATGACGATGATCACTAACGGCATCACGTCGGCGTGGTGACAAATAGTCACCTGGCATGTGTGAAGTACTTATGGGCTACCATATCGATAATTTCTGCTTTATATCGTAAAGTATACCTATGCCCGTGACAGCTCCTTCGCCATATCTTCCCTTTCCCTGCTTTCTTTTTTCTTTCCCCAATACTACAGTCGTCTCTTCGTTGTTTTCACCTCTAGAGTTAACACTCCTATCAGCATTGAAACCCAGCGCTTTTGGAAGGTGGACGTTCCAGGCGCAGGGAAAGCCCCCTCCCGCACTAAGGTCGTCATGCACTGTCTTATTAGCCCGGCCCAGTAGAGCCCCTGGCAGAGCTTGTCGAGTCTACAGATATGAAACTGTGTATCCCATGTGGTGAATAAATGCACTGGGTCACACCGGCTGGTCGGAAAGCAGGAAATTCAAGGTCTGCAGTATAACGGCTCCTAAAAAACTGTCTTCTGCTCCTGATCAGTACCAGCACAGTAGAAAGGGGAACATAAATAGAATGCTTTATACTTAAGTGGGTACCCTTATCAATCATTTGACCGTTACATTCTTCGGATCACAGGCTCCACGGTTGCAAGGTAAATGCAGACGACTGCGGTAAAAGGTGACAGAGGGAGGCAGATAAGGTAGGTAGGGTTACTTGAGGTCCAACCGGAGAGGTAGGAAGCAGTGCACCACCTGACACTCAATTTAGCTTGAAAAAGCAATAAATATGGAAGTAGGGAAATTTTTAGGCTGTCGGACCGTCCCTCCCTTTTCCCATCGTTTTTTAATACCGTGGAAACAGCAGTAGTGCGGTAGTGACAGCATATACTCGCAGTGGTGGTCGGGGACACCAATGCACAGAGCCTATCGCTGCACGTTTCAAACAAGTGACGGCTGTCGGTGTGACCTGGCGCAGCAAGCAAATGCCGCGAAGAACGAGCCAAGCCGCACTGCGGAATCAGTGTAGACCGCTTGGGGTTATTCAAACGGCGCCCAAAGCACGGTACACGATGACTTTTTAAAAGTGAACAGCTTTCTTCGGCTCTTTCGGCAGTTTTCGGGATTGTCGGCGGCCGGTCTTTTCCTCAGACCGGCCGCCGACAATCCCGAGAACTGCCGAAAGAGCCGAAGACCGGGGTGTTCCCCCATTTAAAATTGCTAAACGCCATGTATCCCACTCGTTATAGGGCCAACTGTCCTTGGTGCGGTGGCATACCTAATGCACATAACCTGGGAGTGCACTAAGCACCCTCATAGGGCAAATACCAGTAGGACAATGGAGCTGTGGGAGGCACAGCTCGCCCGCTCCGACCTGGCAGGACAAAAGTCCTTAATTAGCCAGGTAAGGCAGGCGGCAGAGGCCAGTGGGGCCCTGGACTGAGAGGCTCCGACCACCCCTCCTTCAAATCTTTACAATTACAATAAAGTTTCTCTCTCTCTCTCTCCTCAGAGGGAGTAACCGAGTGGTGCGAGACACGTTAGCCGCCGAGCACCAGCCAGCTCTTTGAGACGGACGTGCTGTCGCGAAGAGGCTCGTGGCGTCTGATTGGCTTAGGTGAGGTGGTCCGTGGTGGCGCTGCATCGCTGTTCTCCACCGCCTGGGGGCGCGTTGACCGCCAAGCCCGCTGGGCGCGCGCTTCTTGTGGAGCTACGCCGCAAGCTTTGCTAACAAAAGTTGACAGTCTGTTAAGTATGTTTACGTGATTCGAATGCGAAAACGCTATGACTTCTCTAAGTTACCTATAAATTAAAGATTTACCTTAATAATACACCTCGCTCTAATTTACCAGTTTTAATCCACTTTAATCCACAATAATTGACTTTACTCCACCCTGCTCTAACTTGTAGCAACCTTAATCCACCTTCATGCACTTTAATTTACCTTCATTCTTTTTACTTCACCGTGGGATTTCGTAGTGCGAGCCGCAGCAGGTCCAGCGCCGGAAACATTTGGTCACGTGTGTTTTGGTACCATCGGATGTTAACGCCGGACGGGCGCCGGATTTTCCTCTTCATAGGGCATATAAGGCTTTTGCCTTAAAAGACGTTAAAATCAAATCGCTCAAGATCGACTCCCACGAGGCGTGGGATTGGCATGATATTAAAGCGAATTGTCGGAGTAGTAGAAGGTCTCCTTGGAGTCATCGTCGTCGTCGTCGTCGTCGTCGTCGTCGTCGTCGTCATCATCATCATCATCATCATCATCATCATCATCATCATCATCATCATCATAAATTTAAGCCCTCTACGGGACGAAGGACTCTCCCAGCGCTCTCCGATTACACCGGTCTTGCGCTAGCCACTTCCAACTTACGCCTTCAAATTTCCTAATTTCATCGCCCCACCTAGTTTTCGGTCGTCTTCGACTGCGTTTTCCTTCCCTTGGCACCCATTCTGTAACTCTGTTGGTCCACCGGTTATCTACCTTACGCATTACATGGCCTGCCCAGCTCCATGTTTATAGTTAATTAGAATACCGGCTACACCCATTTGCTCTCTGATCCACACCGCTCTCTTCTTATCTCTTGTCAAGAATGGCGAGCTTCGAAGCAAGATTGCCACCTTGCCACCCGATTACGACAAGGGGTGCAAGACGCGCACCTCTCCCTCTCCGTCGCTGCAGCTGGGAGGCGTTCAAAGAAGCGGCCTTTGCGTTGGAATCCGCCGCCTTCCTCCAGCCCCTTCGACATTGTGACGGAACTAGTTCGGTGCGTGAACAATGATTCCGGAGTTCCCCAACGCGGAGCTGATTTGAAACGCATGGACAAGCTGCCGTGGGGACGACGTATTTTGGAGCGTCTCACGCTTCGGCCTAAGCACGGAACAACGAGCGACCCTCGATCGGCGCCGATAGTTTCCCGGAACGGCACCCCGCGCGGTTGCCTCTGTGTACAGAGCGCGGTTGCCTTTGTGTACGTAAACTGGTCTGCAGAGCAGCGGCGAGTTGGTGATGAGTAAACGAACAGTCGCCGCGTCGTAGGACCGGCGCATCGAGTGTATAAAAACTGTGGTGGTGCGAATGCTGAGGACACTTCTCTTGAGCAGTCATGTTAGACTGAGTCACTTCTCTCATGCAGTCATGTTGGACTGTTACTCTTTTTCTCAAGCAGTCATGTTAGACTGAGTTAATTTCTGTAAATAAACCCTTTTTCCTCGTTCTCGATGAGAAGCAGTTCTTCACTTCATCAACGATCTCAGCGTAAATAAGTTGGACGACGGCATGGGCCAGCTACCTTCGAATTCATGCCGTACTCCAATCTTGGCAAAGGACCACGGACGATGGGATTGAGCCCCCAATCCTGACAACTGGCTGACAGCGGTGAGATGGACTTTGCGACATGGTGCTGTATCTGCGGTGAGTGCTTGGTTTTTGCTTTGACTCTCTAGGCTTCATTTTGTGGTTGTTCTGTTTAGAACAGTAGGGAAGCTAGATTGTTGTGTGTTAGCTAGGTTGTGTTTTCCTAGCTAGATTTAGAGAGCAGAATCAAGGCAGTAAAGCAGCAGTCATGTAGTTAAGGACACTGCTGAGAGACGAGTTGTTGATTGTTGGTGAGGAACTGGGCCTAGATGTACGCAAGGAAATGCTCAAATCGGAATTATTGGAGCTAATTTCCGAAAAGGCCAGTGAGGAAGAAATTGAAATGGGGTTTGAACTTCTGAAAAAGAGAGAAGAACGAGAGAGAAAAGAACAAGAGAGAGAGGAACGCGATAAAGATCGCGAGTTAAGAAAAATGCAACTGGAACTTGAAAGCAAACGTTTGGAGATGTCTCATGGAAGTGAAGGCGCTCTGGGGCGATCAAGTGAGGCAGAATCGTACCGCATGGACAGGCTATTAAAGCCATTTGAGGTCGGGACCGACATAGGCTTGTTCCTAAGCAATTTTGAAAGGACTTGCGAAAAGATGAACTTCGGCCCGAGTACATGGCCACAGCGGTTGCTGTCTATGTTGCCGTGTGAGGCGGCGGAAGTAATCGCCAGACTGAGTGTGCAGGATGCATATGATTATGGAAAAGTTAAGGCTAGTCTCCTGAAGAAATACCGCCTTTCAGCCGAAGCTTTCCGGCAAACGTTTAGGAGCACAGGCAAGAAAGATAGCGAGGGCTATCCGGAGTTTGCATATAGCTTAAAGGCCAACCTAGTCGAGTGGCTTAAAAGCGCGGAAGCGTACGACAGCAGAGACATGATCATTGAATGCATGTGTCTAGAGCAGTTTTACAAAACCATCCCCCAAGCTGTGAAACTGTGGGTGCAAGACAGAGGTAATGTAAACACTGTGGAAAGGGCGGCTGAATTAGCCGATGAGTACGCAACCCGTAGAAAGTTGAACGCCGAGGAGGGAAACTGGGACGGTCGAAATGGACCGCGGAGACCATTTCCGTTCAAAAAGGGTGCGCAAACTAGACGATCCGAGCCTGTAGACATGGCGGAAAAGCCCGCAGAAAAGAGCGAGGAGAAACTTACCGGAGAAACCGCACAAAAAGAACAGAAAAGAAAATTCGAATCTGTTAGACCAATTCGCTGTTACAAATGCCACAAACTGGGACATATAGCTGTAAACTGCGAGAAGTCTAGCGTAGTTTTTTCCTACGTGGAGGAAAAAGATGAGAATATGGAACTTTTAAGTCCATATCTCCACGACCTGCAAGTTAATGGAAAACCATGCCGAGTGCTAAGAGACAGTGCCGCCACGCTGGACATTGTCCATCCGTCTTACGTGATGGTAGATGACTTCACCGGAGAAGTAGCATGGATAAAACAGGTTGTAGAAGAGCACAGCGTGTGTCTGCCCATGGCCAAAGTCAAAATCAGTGGACCATTCGGGGAGCTAGAGACCGAGGCTGCAGTTTCCAAATTTTTGTCACTGCAGTATCCCTACATCTTTTCGAATCGTTCGAATCAGTTACTGCGTGACAGAGGGCTCAAACTGGGAGAGGGCATAGTACAAGCATTGACCAGAGGCCAAGCTCATAAGATCGCGGCGCTTTCGGCTGAAAATGCTCAAGCTCCTCCAGCTGAAGCAGAAAAGGGGATAGCTTCAATACCCGAATCCGAGCTAGGCCCGAGGGACAAAAGAACAGTTGAGGAGAGCCTGCCAGTTGACCAGCTCAATGAGAGCGTAGCACTAGAGTGTCAGAGTTCTAGCCTGCAGGAAGAGCAAGCAGACGCGCTCACAAGCGAGACAGGGTCGTTATTATCACCGGCCTCAAGGAACTTTGATCAACTCTTACGCGTGGATAGAGAGTCACTGGCAGCTGAGCAAAAGAATGATGAGAGCTTAGCTAAATTACGTGACACAGCTAAAGAAGGCATTGCTAGGCGCAACGTAACGATACATGAGAGAGGAGGATTGTTCTATCGGCATTACAGAGATCGAAAGGGTAGGATTTTAGATCAGTTAGTCATACCTACTAAGTATCGGGAGGACCTTTTGAGTCTTTGTCATGGAAATGGGTGGTCCGGCCACCTAGGCATAAACAAATCAAAGGAAAGATTGCTTATGGAATACTACTGGCCTGGCTGTTTCAAAGATGTAGAAAACTTTGTAAGATCATGCGACGCCTGCCAGCGTTCTGGTAAACCAGGAGAGACTTGGAAAGCTCCACTGAAGGTAGTGCCCTTAATAACAGAGCCTTTCAGACGACTGGTAATAGACACGGTAGGGCCTCTTCCAAAAACAAAATCAGGCTGCAGGTACTTGTTTGCCATGCTGTGTCCGGCTACCAAGTTTCCAGAAGCAATCCCTTTGAAAGAGCTCATGCAGCTCCACCGAAGTAGTAGACGCGCTTTTGACAGTGTTTGCACGAGTTGGGTTTCCAGCCGAAATTCAGGCAGATCAAGGGTCAGTATTCACGAGCGCACTGACTTCCACATTCTTGCAAAAGTGCGGGGTAAAGTTAATACACAGTTCTGTCTATCACCCTCAGTGAAACAGTGTAGAGAGGTGGCATTCGGTGCTTAAGCGAGTTTTGCGTGCGCTCTGTTACGAGCACCAGGAGGACTGGGAGAACTGTCTGCCGGCAACTTTGTTTGCTTTGCGAACGGTTCCACATGAGGCGACAGGGTTCTCACCAGCAGAACTAGTGTATGGGAGGACACTCCGGTCTCCACTGAGAATGTTAAGAGAGATGTGGGAGGAAAGAGGGGAGAGTTCAACAGTGGTTGAATACGTGCTAAATTTACTGGAACGGCTAAGCGCAACCCAAGAACTAGTCGGAAAGAACATGGAAATAGCTCAAAGGAACGCCAAATTCTATTACGACAAGAATGCGAGGCTTCGTACGTTTAAAGTCGACTTAACGATGAAAGCGGAAAAGTGTAGGTTTGGTTGTTCGCAGGTTACTTATCTGGGTCATGTTGTCGGTCACGACATGAGACGGCCGGCTGAGCTGAAAATAGCTACGATTGGAGAATTTTCTCAGCCGCGCCCGAAAACGGACCTTCGTTCATTTTTGGGACTTGTGGGGTACTATCAACGGTACATTCCGAATTACTCGCAATTGGCAAGTCCATTAACAGACGCCCTCCGAAAGGGAGCACCGAGTAACGTACACTGGGATAAGGACAAAGAGAACGCTTTTCAAAGTTTGAAAACGCTATTGGTTTCTCGCCCTGTGCTTCGCGCGCCAGACTACACAAAGGAATTCATAGTTCAATGCGACGCAAGCGACAGAGGTATGGGCGTGGTACTTAGTCAGGTCGGCGACGATAACGAGGAGCATCCTATCCTCTACGCCAGCCGTAAACTAAATGTAAGAGAGGAAGCCTACAGCGCTTCAGAGAAGGAATGCGCTTGTTTGGTTTGGGCCGCCCAGAAGTTGTCGTGTTACTTGTACGGAGCGAAGTTCATCTTCGAGACCGACCACTGTCCTCTGACGTGGCTCAATCAAATGTCACACAAAAACGGCCGCTTGCTCCGATGGAGCCTCACTCTCCAAGAGTACAACTTCTCCGTTAGATATAAGAAGGGAAAGTTGCATAGCAATGCGGATGGTTTGAGCAGGCTAATTTGAATTCTGCGTTTGAGGGTCCCGCCTAAATTTTGGGGTTACTAGTGTTAGCTTTTCTTTAGGCGAAGAAAATCCCCTCTCATTCAGCAGAATTCCCTCCATTAATTGCTGAATTTGTCAGCAGGAATTTGCTTCAGAAATTGGCATAGTGAAATGTAGCATTTTTTTTTGTTTCTGCACTTATGTTGTTGTTTTTTTTTTGAAGCCTAGCGAGTCTAAAGTGAGAGCCAATGCGCGTCATCTCGGCGCAGAGCCGTGTTGTGGGATTCATTTTGCAGTTGCCTGTCCTTGTTGGATGTTTTGGGGCGGTGACATCAATGCACAAGTGGTCGCTGCGAGCCAAGACATCAATCCCCCCCTGACCAGCAGCCGTTCTCTTCCTGCCTAGCGGTTGTCAGCGCTAGACAGTCGAGACTTTCCGGCCCATGGAGGCGCTGTCAAGAATGGCGAGCTTCGAAGCAAGATTGCCACCTTGCCACCCGATTACGACAAGGGGTGCAAGACGCGCACCTCTCCCTCTCCGTCGCTGCAGCTGGGAGGCGTTCAAAGAAGCGGCCTTTGCGTTGGAATCCGCCGCCTTCCTCCAGCCCCTTCGACATTGTGACGGAACTAGTTCGGTGCGTGAACAATGATTCCGGAGTTCCCCAACGCGGAGCTGATTTGAAACGCATGGACAAGCTGCCGTGGGGACGACGTATTTTGGAGCGTCTCACGCTTCGGCCTAAGCACGGAACAACGAGCGACCCTCGATCGGCGCCGATAGTTTCCCGGAACGGCACCCCGCGCGGTTGCCTCTGTGTACAGAGCGCGGTTGCCTTTGTGTACGTAAACTGGTCTGCAGAGCAGCGGCGAGTTGGTGATGAGTAAACGAACAGTCGCCGCGTCGTAGGACCGGCGCATCGAGTGTATAAAAACTGTGGTGGTGCGAATGCTGAGGACACTTCTCTTGAGCAGTCATGTTAGACTGAGTCACTTCTCTCATGCAGTCATGTTGGACTGTTACTCTTTTTCTCAAGCAGTCATGTTAGACTGAGTTAATTTCTGTAAATAAACCCTTTTTCCTCGTTCTCGATGAGAAGCAGTTCTTCACTTCATCAACGATCTCAGCGTAAATAAGTTGGACGACGGCATGGGCCAGCTACCTTCGAATTCATGCCGTACTCCAATCTTGGCAAAGGACCACGGACGATGGGATTGAGCCCCCAATCCTGACACTCTTAACGTAACACCTAACATTTAATTGCAAAAGCAATGATCTATACACTACAAGCGAATTTCGCAGTCGCCGTCGCCTTGAGGTTTTGCATATATTTAGGCATATGTATGCAATATGGCAGGTCATGCTATATTACATGTGGTATATGCGAGTCACATTGCCGCATTATTATATCACTAAAGTTGCTCATACCAGGGAAGGTATTGTGCAAGAGTCCACCTAGTGGAGATGTCCATTTCGTCTGGTGCTGATGTGCTGATTGGCTATGACACCTGGTTGCTGCGGACGCGCAGCCCAGCTCAGCCAATCAGAATTTCAACAGCAGACGAAATGGGCGTGTACACTCGGTGGACTCTTACAGAATACCTCCCCCGGTCTTGCATTCTTGGGGAAATTATTCCTCATAATTTTGAGACTGGCAGCCCACAAACAAATCTCATTAACGAAACACTGAAAGCGTATGCATTTTATCTTAAATTATCTCAGACTTAAATATTAAATGTGCGAAGCAAATAACGGAGCTCAAACATAAAAATGATGTAATTTTAGTGGCGCGGCTGTGTGCAACCTCCGAGATCGGCCCAGGAAAGAGGCTTGAAACATACCGGATACAAGAAAGTGGTAGTAAAGATGCTAAGAAAGACGTTGGCTTTAATTATTAAACCTAAAAGAAATTGTCCGATGGCAGGATTCAAACATAGGAGTAGGAGGAGAAACATTTATTAAAAGAAAAAAAAGGACAAGCAGGATCCCTAGTATAACAGCTCGTTTCTCAATTCAATTCATACTGCCACTACAGCTATTTCGTTATACATATAAAATAAATAATGGGGTTTCACGTGCCAAAACCACTTTCTCATTATGAGGCACACCGTAGTGGAAGACTCCGGAAATTTCGACCACCTGGGGTTCTTTAACGTGCACCTAAATCTAAGTACACGGGCGTTTTCGCCCCCATCGAAATGCGGCCGCCGCGGCCGGGATTCGATCCCACGACCTCGTGCTCAGCAGCCTAACGCCATAGCCACTGAGCAACCACGGCGGGTAGCTATTTCGTTCTGTCGCTCGTTGCGCGGTCCTTGACTTGAGTGAGTGAGTGAGTGAATAAACTTTTATTTGGTCCAGCAAAGCGCGATAAAACGCGCACCTGGCTAATCCCACGATGGGACTGACAGATCTAGTCTGCCGGCCCGATCGCGGGCGCGCTGGACGGCCAGGATTTGATCCTCAAAGACGGGACTTCGCAGGAGGGCGTCCCACTCTTCCTTGGTGAACATCGGGCCCAGCGACCCGCACTCCCAGAGCATATGAGGCAACGTAGCTACCTCACCACAGGCCACGCAAGAACAATTCGTATAAATCTCTGGATATATGCTATTAAGGGACGCCGGATTTGGGTACGAGTTCGTTTGCAGAAGTCTTAGTGTGACCGCCTGCGGCCTGCTTAACTTGGAGTGAGGCGGGGGGAAAACCCTTCTCTCTAAGTAGAAGAATTTTGTTATTTCATTGTGTGTGAGAGGAGCGTCTCGGTGTCCGGGGAGAGAATCGCCCGACCCGAGGGCAGCGCGGTCGGTAAAGCCACGCGCAGCCTCGTGGGCAGACTCGTTGAGGTTCAGAGGAACCCCCTCAATCGCCCCGACGTGTGCAGGGAACCAAAGGATCGAGTGCATGGAGGTGTTGCCGTGTTTGGCGCCTTTCAGAATTTGAACTACCTGCCCGGCTACCCGGCCTTTCTGGAATGCCCTGATGGCGGCTTTCGAATCGCTATACACCCTGTCTCTCCGACCGTCTTGCATGGCGAGTGCAATGGCCACTTGCTCGGCCACCTCTGGGTTCGTCGTCCGGACGGAAGCACAGTTGATAACTTTGCCCAGCGTGTCAACGACGGAAACCGCAAAAGCCTTGCCGTCTCGGTATGCAGCTGCGTCCACGAAGCTTGCTGCGATTTTGTCCCTGTTTACTTGCTTTAGCATATTCAATGCTCTTGCCTTGCGACGACCTGCGTTGTGGACGGGATGAACGTTGCGGGGCAAAGGGGCGACCACGATCTTCTCCCCTATTTCTCTGGGGATTTGGGTGTCTTCAGCCAAGTTCTTGGTTGGTGCGAGTCCGATCTCCTCGAGGATACGCCTGCCGGCCGGCGTGGTGGACAGCCGAGTTAGCTGGGCCCGTTCCTGAGCCTCGGCTATCTCCTCCATGGTGTTGTGTATGCCGAGCCGAAGGAGGCCCTCTGTATGCGTTCTGACGGGCAGCCCGAGGGCTCTCTTGAAGATTTTTCTAATGAGGGCATTAAGCTTTTCCCCCTCGGCTCTGAGCCAGTTGTGCATGGCCACCGTGTAGGTGAAGTGACACAGCACAAAGGCGTTGATGAGCCGAAGCAGGTTGTCCTCCTTGAGGCCACGATGTCTGTTCGTGACCCTTCGGACAAGGCGAAAAGCATTGTCGGTTTTCGCAATTATCTTGCGTAACGCAGTGCCGTTGCCGCCGCGTGATTCTATAAACATACCCAGGACTCTGATGGTGTCGACCCTGGGTATCGGGTCACCGCTCCGAGTGAACAGGTGAATGTCACTTTCCGAGACCGGTTTCCAGCCCTAGGGTCTGCGCCCTTTTTCTTTTCTATAAAGGAGAAGCTCAGATTTGGTCGGGGAGCATCTGAGTCCGGTGGGTAGCAGGTACTGCTCCGTGACGTCTACCGCCTCTTGCATGGGGCTTTCCACTTGCCTTCGCTACCGCCGGTGCACCAGATGGTGATGTCGTCTGCGTAGATGGTGTGTTTGATACCTTCAACTTGGGCCAGATTCCTCGAGAGGCCGATCATGCAGATGTTGAAGAGTGCAGGAGAAATGACCGAGCCTTGCGGCGTGCCCCGTGGGCCCAGGAGCACCTCGTCGGAGACAAAGTCGCCGGATCCGCAGCTTCGCTTTCCTCCCCGTCAGGAACGCACGGACGTAGTTATATAATCTGGGGCCCAGCTCGAGGTCTGCCACGGAGGCCAGAATGTATTCGTGGAGAACGTTGTCAAAGGCTTTCTCGAGGTCGAGTCCGAGCAGGGCCCTGGTGTCTGGTACTGCCGTCGATGATCTGATGTTTGATCATCGTCATGGCGTCCTGCGACGAGAGGCCGGCACGAAAGCCAATCATGTTGTGAGTATAGATGTTGTTCTCTTCGAGATATCTGTTTAGTCTGTTGAGGACGACATGCTCCGCCACTTTCCCAACGCAGGAGGTGAGAGAGATCGGTCGGAGGTTGTCCACGTTCGGAGCCTTGCCGGGTTTGGGGATCAGGACGACGTTGGCGGTCTTCCATTGCTCTGGGACGCTGCCGTTTTTCCAGGTTTCGTTGATCTTCTCGGTGAGGTATGCGATCGAACCGTCGTCAAGGTTCCGCAGCATCTTGTTGGTGATTCTGTCGGCACCTGGCGCACACTTCCCCTTGAGCGCGAAAATGGCTTGCCTAATTTCCCCCACGGTAAAGTCTTCGTCCAATTCCGGACGGCTTGGGCCGAGGTAGTCAGGAAACCGGTCTTCCTCGTTTCCACGCTTTATGGGAAGGTATTTCTCCATGAGCTTGGCAACCAGCTCGTCCCCGGAACAGGATGTGGTAGCTTCATGCAGGGCTCTGGCGAGCGTGTGTCTCTGACTGGATCTGGTGCTGCCCTCGTCGAGGAGATGTTTAAGCATGCCCCAGGACTTGCCGTTACGCATCTGCCCGTCTATCGAGTCACAGACCTCGTCCCATTGCTGCTTGCCGAGGGTCCGACAGTGATCTTCGATGGCCTTGTTAAGCTCGGAGATCTTTTTCCTCAATCTTCGGTTAAACCTTTGTCCCTTCCATCTTAGAAGCAGCGCCTGCTTGGCCTCGATCAGATGGGCCAGCCTACTGTCCATCTTTTCTACCTCCAGGTCGCTGACGATCTTCTTAGTGGATGACTCGGCGTCACTCTTCATTCGCTCGCACCAATCTTCCAGGTCTTTGGGGACGGGTGCGCTGTCGTTGCCGCGGAGCTTGCGAAAAAGGTCCCAGTCCGTGACAGTGAATTCCCTGGATTTACTTCGGGTGACTTCGAAGCGGGTCTCGAGCACATAATGGTCGCTACCAAAATTTATTGCGGTGTTGCTCCACTCGGCTCCCTCGACGTATTCAAGTATTCTGCTCCATGCGTTAGCACCGGTAGAATTGCACACTTTTCGTTTCAACGACGGTTGTTTACTCGGTGGAGTAAACAAGCTGTAAAGGAAGCGCAGGTGCGCAGCTGTTCTCGTGCCGTCCTCTTCACGCTTTCGTCATTCCGTCGTCCTCATGCCACCGTCATCGCTTCGTCGTCGTCGTCGCGACATCGCACTGATTTCGTAGTCGTTATGTGGCCGATGGTCATTAAGGGTTACGGACTGGATTCCAAGGGAAGGGAAGCGTAGCAGGGGACGGCAGAAAGTTAGGTGGGCGGATGAGATTAAGAAGTTTGCAGGGACGGCATGGCCACAATTAGTACATGACCGGGGTTGTTGGAGAAGTATAGGAGAGGCCTTTGCCCTGCAGTGGGCGTAACCAGGCTGATGATGATGATGATGATGATGATGATGATGATGATGATGATGATGTGGCCTTGGTCATGCTGCCATTGTCCTCACGCAGTCATCTCCATCGTCATCATTCTACCATCGTTACGCCGTCGCCGTTGTGCCACCGCTGTATATCGCGCTGCCATGCCGTCTACCAAAACATGTCGGCGATAATTTGTGCCGGCATCGTCAAACTACTTCATCAAGGTCAGCGGTGTACTTCGGAGTGTGTGCGTGTGTGTTTGACTTCTGCGTCTCGCGTAAGTTATTCGCTTACTTCGACAATCATCTCCGATCTTTTCTGCAACATTTTTTTTTAAAATTCTGTCCCGTTGGAATGCCGCCGCCTACGGCTGCGAATGAAACCTACGACTTTGTGCTTAGCAACCGAACGCCATAGTCAATTAGCCACTGTGGTGGGTAGCTTATTCGCGGTCGGCATCCAAGTTGTTGATTTGTGTTGCAGTCGAGTAACATAATGACGTACTGAATAATAGAGAGATGCGCGTACCGTACTTTGCATTATGAAAACAGTGACGCGTGAAGTGCATAAATCGTGTTTTTTTTATTTAAGACAAGAATACACCTACACACTCGACATAGGTCTGACCGACCTCAATATCAAATTATATGTAACCTCAGGGTGCACATAAAATGGTCTCTGATACCAAGTGGCAGCAGCGACTACATGATAGTCAGAAATGTGATAGTACGCACGCACGCAATGGCGGGTTTCGGTAATGCGCACAATAAATGCAGAAGAAATATTGCTGCAAATTTTTTAGCGCTCCAGTGAAGTGAAGAATAGCAAGATTCATTTTTCCTGCTGACATGGGTCGCGGGAACAAAGACAAAGTCCTTGCATTTTGCAGCATAAAACACTCTCATAATAGCAACAAAAACAGAAATCATGCATAATGTATAACAATAAAAACGTGTGCAGTATATGATAGATAGAAATCTGCCAAAACAACGAAATATTACGGTCTTCACCTCACTCTGGTGCATTACGTATGCATCATATTTATGCTGTATATGCATGAAAACATCTGCGAAGCGTGGGCTCTTCGGAAATTTCAATTTCTATTTGATTTATTCTTTGAAGGTTCAGAGCATGACGGCGCAAGTAATGGTTTAGCATAAATATAAACAATGGGCTGTCTATAATGATAACAAAAATCGCGGGCATGGCACAGTGGCAAACACCAACTTGCAATAAAATTTATTGTCTACCTGCACAAGCGAGGCATCTTTGATGCTTGACATTAAAACCTGGCCGTGAAAATCACTGAGAATATCCAAACTACCATGACGAAAAATTCTCACTTTGCACGCACAAAATCACTCTCCTCATGCACGCCATAATGGTCTCCTAAAGCAGGAGAAGTGACTACATCGTGCCCAAGCCTTCACTGAACGCCTAGCATCAAAAGTAAAGAATCTGTACACGTTGAAGTACCGATCAAAATAGCAAGACAAGACTTTGGAAATTGAGCTTCGTCTCGCACAAGTCTTTGTGGCCATAAACGACAAGGATCCAAAAGAAACATGCGTAGTTATACACGCGTCTGGTGATACACGCTACAGCGCTGGATAAAGTTGGCGCTTGCATCATATTCGTCGCTGCGCCTATTCCACATTCACGAGCGTGGTAAATGTACTCTCTGGCACTGGTCAGAGCCGTATGCATCGGTTGTTCAGTGGCGACCTCTGGCGGCCCTTGCGGTAGCCGCAGCGACGGCCTCTATGAGCGTTGCTCGGAAGCCAGCCTTCTCGAGCGCCCACAGACCTTCGCAAGTTGTCCCGGCCGGTGAACTCACGTCGTCTTTTAGCGAGCCTGGGTGCCGCCCTGTGGACAGCACCATCTTAGCCGCGCCCTGCAGGGAAGCAGCAAACACCGTCCGTTCTCGCTGTAGCAAGCTTAAGCAATGCATGGGAACTTTGTTTCTCTTTCACTCTCTCTGTCAACATACGCTGTTAGCCGGGACGGTGCCGCCAATGGCACTTGCTTATAGGAAAATCGCAGGCGTAACGTTAACGAACGGGAAAAGTCGCGTTCACACACACACACAAAAAAACTAAGAGCTGTTGGTACCCTAGCTAAGTTAGGATGACGAAGTGGAGATGAGCAAGGATCACCATGCCAAGGACAGATAATCGGCGGTCTGTTGTCGACAAAATGTACGTAACAATGCGAATAAAAGACGCTAGAAGAACGAAGTGGAGTCGACCAAACCAGTGTTGACAAAGTGGTTGGACGTTTCGGAATCCATGCGGAAGCCTTGTTCACTGAGCTCACTGAGTGAACAAGGAGTTCGTGAGGAAGCCGAAAGGTTCAATCCCATTGACCGCGCCACTTTGTTTTGCTCGTTTTGTTTTTAAATTGAATAGCTTTCTTTGGCGTTTTCACACGTTAGAAGACACTTCGGCACGTTGCAAACATTCCTCATTTATAGGAGTGCTTTCAGAAGAGCAACATGAGTTCGGCACTTCACAAATATGGGGTCTTACGGTTATTCCTTTTCAGCTAATTGTTAAGCATTCCTTGCAACGACGTCATGCCTAAAATTTAAAAACACCGATATGTGTACTCGATATACTGCGTCGTAGTCCGTGCCTCGTTTTCAAGCAAGTTACAATTTCCAAGCATTACATTTCAGCCTGCCATCCACTTCAAGTTATTTTCCTCAAATGGCAATTGCTACACGCAAGCAGCTGTGCCGCCATTTTGTATCCTTGTCAGCGCGTACCTGTGTTTCTTTTTCCGCATACTGTTTTAACTTTGCTACATTTAGCTTGATTTATCATCTAGTGCACGATATTTCCTCGTACATTTAAATCTTGTATTTTTCATTGCAAACTCAACCTTCCTTCTTTTATTTATACAACGTATGTTTCTGTCTGCTCAGAGTGTGTACGTTAAGACCACAAATTTACCTAGGCTGTGGTATATCTCACATTTTATAGTACATTGTATTTATACTGTTATATTGTTGCTACAGTAAGTACTGATACCCCTTGTGCTTGCGGACATTTTTTTTCTATGTGTAGTTGTACAGTGACCGTTGCATGCTGCCTATGTGAGGGCATTCGGGGACCTAGTTAAGCTTAGCAGCTTGTAGCCCTGAAGACCATGCAGATTTTCTCGATGAAAATAAAACTTTAACTTGTTTTAGTGGTCGGTACTTGGCGGTAAATGGTTGTTGGCCGGAGGTTACAACCGCAAAAAGTGCCGACGCAAAGGTCGCGCTCTCTCGCATTGCGCTGCCTGTTCGATACCCAACGCCGAACTGTCATAGCTCTCTGTGACGTATGTACGTGCTGTCAGTGCTGCCAACCTCCGAAGGCGGCTATATGCTAACTTGGTTTTAACTATTCCTGGATATCCCTAGATTGTTGCATGACGCGGTTCAGTTCTTAGCAGATCTTTTTTGTTTTTAGCGTTTGAGTGTGTTGTGGTAATAGACTGCAAATTTTATATTTATAGTTAATGTCACTCAAGCTGAAATGATGTCATAGTGCAAACTATTACGCTAACAACACAATTCCCCCTTACTTGAAGCGTTATTCAGAGAAGAAAACATCGGTATGATTATACTTTGCTCTACATGCAAAAACAAAATCGGACGATAAGGAAATGCAAGGCTGACACAAAAGCCTTACGCGAATTGTATGGGAGATGAGTGTCGGATCTCCCTTACAAAATGTAGCGGTGTGAAAACAGCGTAAAACTTCACAACGTACACCAATGTAAAAGATTAGCTATAAATTTCTCTCACACGCTGTGTACAGTGACGCACGACCACCACGCCCCTAAGCGCTTACGCGTCGTTCGCAGCGAGGCACCCAGACGCGTAATTTTTATTTTATTTTTTATTTCCTCCATGCCTCACTCAAACACGTGACCACTGGGAATTTAACCAAGGTTGTTCCGTCCATGGACGCTTCGGAGTCTATTTCAGTTCACGAGTGTAGTCGGCTACAATCAGCGCCACGACCGCCTCGTTGTGTTCTGTGCCCTAGGTAGTAGCGTTTGTCTGCATACGCCAAGATTTGCCCGTGCTGCTTTGTTTGGTGCTGCAGCATACGTTTGACTCGCCAGTGGCATGTAAATGTCTATCGGTTTGCATAGCGCAGAGAGAACGACCATAAAAAACAAGACGACACGCAGAGCTCTCGTTCCCTCCGCGCTGTCCAACCCGATGATCACGAACCAACAAGCCCAAATTTCCACTCTATATGTTCACTTAAGAGTGCGCACACAAACCAATGAGCCCAAATATAATATTTCATTAAGAGTGCGCACAAACTGTCAGCACAGCTAGAGGTAGAAACGGCGAAATCGCATGCAGCAGCAGTACTTCGTTATCAAGCCCAGAACATTCGCATCCTGTCGTTTACTTGGCACGATATGCTCGCAATCGGGCTGCCCATCTATAGTGCCGCTATAGATTTTCTGGTTAACGGCTACGTTCTCCATGGAATTCGGCAATGAAACAAGTACTACCTAAATATCATCACAACAACGAATACATGTGGTCGAGCCCACCGTAAGTTTAATGCAGCGCATACCTTTCTGGAAGCGTTCGGCTATTCGCTTACATTGACAATCATCGTTCAGGGTTTATGCGCAATTTCTTAATCTTTTTTTTTCTAACGTGCTCTCTCGCATTGCGCTGTGCGTTCGATACCCAACGCCAAACTGTCATAGCTCTTTGTGACATACGTGCTGTCAATGCTGCCAACCTCAGAAGGCCGTTTTCTGCTAACTTGGTTTTAACTATTTCCTGAATATACCTAGATTGTTGCATGACACGGTTCAGTTCTTAGCAGATTTTTTTTTAGGGTTTGAGTGTGTTATGCAAATAGACAGCAAATTTTATATTTATAGTTAATTTCACTGAAGTTGAAATGATGCCGTAGGACCTACCATACATAATCTCGTCTAATTATCAATTTCGCAAGTTTAGGTATGATATCTCGAGGTTTGCTTATACTTGGTGGTGAGATTGTTTACACGTCGCAGGGGGAAATGGGAGTTAGGATACTCCCCAAATACAAAGTTTCCCCTACATATTAACAACAATGAATGAATAGAATTTATTGATAGGAAAGACAGAGAGGTCGACCTGTGCTAATGGGCTCTAGTCTGCTACACTGCACTGGGGAAGAGGGAAGGGGAGTGAAAGTATTGGGATGGATGATGATGATAAGAGAAGTGGTGAGTGCTTATGTACATGAGACAGTTGCCTCGCTAGAGCCACTCGTCGAGCTTGGTGTCCTGCAGGAACTTCAACAATACTTTTGTTGCACGCACTGAAATTGCAGTGTCGGGCCATGGGCCGAGGATAGCTTCCTCCGACAGTAGTTGTCTGCCAACGCTGGCTAGGAAACTGTCTAACGTCCTTCGCTCCAGCATTTATGCTGGGCAGTCGCACAGTACGTGTTGCAGTGTTTCGGGCATCTGGCAGTGTACACAATCAGGGTTGTTCGATTGGCCGATGAGGTGTGCGTAGCGACGGGTGAAAGCAACGCCGAGCCGAATCCTGTGTAATACATATTAACATCTTCTAGCCCATTATATGCTCAGTCCTGTCGCCATAACGGTTTTCTGACGCATACTTACCAAGACAGTGTTGGCAGCTAGCCTGTAGGACAGATCTCTCGGCATCCCTTGTCTCACAGCACCATCGGCGAGGGCTTCAATAGTGACGAAGACCTGCAAGGAGAGAGAGAGAGAGAGAGAGGTGGAACTTTATAGATGGCTTGCACTGACGTCATGCTAGCCACGACGTTGGAGAACCAGCGCGTGAAGAGCTACATCCACAACGTCATCTGCAAGCTGTCTATTGCAGCCATAGAAAGCTGTATTTAATAGCTCTGGTTCATGCCGGGTGGTACCAGTATTTCGTGAACAAATTCGATCGACTCATTTAGTTATTGATTATAGTTGCACAATTTGTGAAGGCGCTATAGTAAAACCGGCTCGACAACGCACACATAAGAGCTGCAACATGAACAGAAAAATGTATCGCGCGAAATGCACACCATAAATTTAAAAGGACATTGTTCGTTATGCATTCTAATTCACGGCAGTATTTCCGGAGTTCCCGGAGTCTTGCAGAAATTAAGTGTTCACTTATGCGACATGCACGGAGATGCTAGCTAAATAAGTTATTCGAAACATCTCACTTCCTCGTCCATTACGTTCTTTCAAAATTTGCGGGCTACACTCAAATATATCCTAACAGTGGCCTCTGCAGTGGCGAAAAAACAGTGTCTAAGCAAAATACTCTGAAGATTATCATTCGTTGAGGATTTCGTAGTTTGGCCAGTTCTTGTTTCGTTTGAACTATATACGCAGAGTGCCAAAGGGTTTCTCGCCGTGTGTGTGTGAAGTGATTTTTAAAGAGAAATGGAAGAGATGAGTGCAATGCGGTAACTGTCTCTCACAGGAGGACACCTCAACAGCACTGCACGGGGAAGGGGCATGGGGAGAAAAAGGTGAAGGAGATAGAGAGCGGAAGTAAAAGGAAGAGAGAGACCGGAATAGTAAAAAAAAAGACAATGTAGCTAAGCGTTTGCGGGGCCTACAGCCGCGCTCTGAGGTGTGTTGCTTCGCAGAATTCCATGAATGACATGACTACACCAGCGCTGACGCGTCTCTTTATAGGTTGAGAAGAAAGCTTTCCTGTCTTGCAGTGAGTTGGTCCGAAATGTAGGGCCTCTCTGCGAATCAAACGATGGAATTTTCAGCGCCGGTCGCGAGAAGTGCCCTGCCCCATCTCGCAGGGTGTCAGGTATGGCCGGATGCCAAGGGCCCAGTGGGTGCTACGTCATCCCATTCCCCTCTCATGGTCGGGGCCCGTGGGTGCTGCGTCATCCCCACGCTACCGGAGAGGTCACTCACCCGACGCTCTCCCCAGATTCGTCGAAGAGAGGTCACTCACCCGACGCTCTCCCCGGATTCGTCGAAAAGGGGATTGACATTCCCTTCACCCGTCTCTTCGGGGCCCGTGGGTATTCTGTCATCCCCACGCTACCGGAGAGGTCACTCACCCGACGCTCTCCCCGGATTCGTCGAAGAGAGGTCACTCACCCGACGCTCTCCCCGGATTCGTCGAAGAGAGGTCACTCACCCGACGCTCTCCCCAGATTCGTCGAAGAGAGGTCACTCACCCGACGCTCTCCCCGGATTCGTCGAAAAGAGGTCACTCACCCGACGCTCTCCCCGGATTCGTCGAAGAGAGGTCACTCACCCGACGCTCTCCCCGGATTCGTCGAAGAGAGGTCACTCACCCGACGCTCTCCCCGGATTCGTCGAAAAGAGGTCACTCACCCGACGCTCTCCCCGGATTCGTCGAAGAGAGGTCACTCACCCGACACTCTCCCCGGATTCGTCGAAGAGAGGTCACTCACCCGACGCTCTCCCCGGATTCGTCGAAGAGAGGTCACTCACCCGACGCTCTCCCCGGATTCGTCGAAGAGAGGTCACTCATCCGACGCTCTCCCCAGATTCGTCGAAGAGAGGTCACTCACCCGACGCTCTCCCCGGATTCGTCGAAAAGAGGTCACTCACCCGACGCTCTCCCCGGATTCGTCGAAGAGAGGTCACTCACCCGACGCTCTCCCCGGATTCGTCGAAGAGAGGTCACTCACCCGACGCTCTCCCCAGATTCGTCGAAGAGAGGTCACTCACCCGACGCTCTCCCCGGATTCGTCGAAAAGAGGTCACTCACCCGACGCTCTCCCCGGATTCGTCGAAGAGAGGTCACTCACCCGACGCTCTCCCCGGATTCGCCGAAGAGAGGTCACTCACCCGACGCTCTCCCCAGATTCGTCGAAGAGAGGTCACTCACCCGACGCTCTACCCGGATTCGTCGAAAAGAGGATCGACTTCTCCTTCCCGTGCCTAGTATTGCAGGAGGAGGGGCCTTCTCTCTGTGCTTGTCACGTGTCATCGACGAAAGCAAGATCCCGCCCACACGATTGTAGAGAGCCTATTTAAGGGGCTCCGAAATGTACTTCACCATATACTTCATTCTCTTCTTATTTTTATGCGAAGCATATTACGAGGGCTCAACCCAGCTCCTCAGGCGCGGCGGTGACCATGAAATCACGTGACACCGTGACGTCACGACAGAGGAGAAGTGGCTTTGGCTCAACTCTTGCAAGACGGGCTGGGTGGGAATCGAACCAGGGTCTCCGGAGTGTGGGACGGAGACGCTACCACTGAGCCACGAGTACAACGCTTCAAAGCGGTACAAAAGCGCCTCTAGTGAATGCGGTGTTGCCTTAGAAACGCGCTGTTTCTAAGGCGTGCGTCTCTTGCTCAGGCGCACATTTCGTTGCCGCGCCGAACGCTGCTTTGCTCGACGCTCACCGCGTCCAATGCGGGGCGCGTAGTCGCTGCCCTGTAGCCCATTGTCTTACACCCCTTGGCGGGTCCACGGGAACGCTGTCGCGTTCCACTCTTGAAGGCGAAGAAGTAATGCATGAGTTGTTTCTTCGTCTAGCCGAACCAAATATAGCCAAGCAACAGCAGTTCACCAGGCTAAACAGTGGTTCAACAACTAAAATAAAGGCTAGTATGCTTCGCATCCTGGGCTTAACCTTACCTAAGCCACAGCCATTTTTCTTTCAACTACCTTAGAATAGAACAGTGCAAGTTTCGCACTAGCAAAACGTCGTCTCGCCCTTGCTCGGTCGCCATGATCAACCGGATGACTGCAGCTCGCCGACAACGCCACGCTACCCAATAAGTAATGTCGCTAGCAGTGGGATCGCCTACAAATGCAACAAACTGGTTGCTAACGGAGGGATCGCCCTGAGGTGCAACAAACTGTTACAGCGGTGAGATACGGAATCCTGGAGACCCCAACTTGGACGACAACTACGAGATTGTAGCCTCTTCGTCCTGGCAACAACGTTCGAAAAGAAGGTGTCTGGATCATGACTGCATATGGTGAGTGCACGGCTTTTCTTCACTGAGATATCACTTGGCTTTTACGTATTTTTTGGAAAGTACTTAGCACTGATTTTTATTTAAACCGTTGACGGAAGTTTAAGTACGTCAGGGTTGAATAGAGTGAAGGTTTAGCGGAACTAAGGGCAGCCATGAACTTGAAGGCAATAAAGAAGCCGGAATTGTTGAGCTTGGCCAAAGAGTTCGGCCTCCAAATTGCCGAATCAAAGACAAAGCCGGAGATCATTGAGGCGATCGAAGCGACCGGGGCAGACGACGAAGAATTGACGGAATGCCTCGAGAGCATTAAAGAAAAAGAAGAAGAGGTTAACGCCTAGAGGAAAAGGAAGAGCGTAAGCGCCTAGAGGAAAAAGAAGAGCGCGAGCGCGCGGCACGTGAGGCCAAAGAGTGCGACCGTGCTGCACGCGACGCACTCGAAATGAAGCGCCTAGAGATTGGGCTTCTGAAAACACAAAATAGCGAAAGACCTAGCACAGAGGCACTTGAAAGCGAGCGCAGAATGACAGACTTGATGGCACCCTACGCAGTAGGAGGGGACATAGGTCTTTTTCTGGTACAGTTTGAGCGCACGTGTGAGAAGGCTAAATTCGCAAGAAGCACGTGGCCGCAACGCTTGCTTACGTTACTGCCACGTGAGGTAGCTGATATTATCGCCCGCATGGGGAAAGAAGAAGCAGAGGACTTCGATGAAGTCAAAGCAAATCTGCTTAAAAAGTATAGATTATCAGCTGAAGCATTCAGGCGAAAGTTCCGGGAAATCGAGAAGACCAAAAGTGAGTCATATTCCGATTTTAAAGACAATGCAGTGCATTGCTCTAGAACAGTTCTACCGCCGGCTGCCAGTAAGTATCAAGCATTGGGCTCAGGATAGGCCAGGCGTAGACACTATCACGAGAGCGGCCAATCTCGCTGAGGAGTACGTAACCCGCCGTGCGTTCGAAGGCAACGAAGCTCCTAAGAAGGAGGTGACTAAATACAGAGCCGACAAGCCAGAGCGTTGGTCGACGTCGAATCAGTATAAATCAAAGGAAAGGTCAGGTTCAGTGAAAAGTAGTGACGAGAACAGCAAGGGAAGGGAGGAGTCACCCGAATAGAGGGTAGAAAGGCAAAAGAAAAGGGCTTTCGAGGCCAAGAAACCAATAGTTTGCTACAACTGCCAGCAAACGGGGCATATCTCCTTGGGATGCAAAAATCCCAAACTAGTGTTGATGTCACTGACGAGTAACGAGGAAAACCTGAAATTGCTAGAACCGTACATTCGAGACCTCGTGGTAAACGGCAAACCGTGTAGGGTGCTTCGCGACTCGGCAGCCACAATGGACGTAGTGCATCCGTCGTACGTAGAGGAAGGCCAGTCCACGGGAGAATGTGCTTGGATAAGGCAAGCCGTGGAAACCTCCAGTGTTTGTCTCCCTGTGGCCAAGATTCGTATCGAAGGACCTTTTGGAGTCCGAGACACTGAAGCTGCCGTCTCGGCACATCTCCCGCCTCAGTATCCATATTTGTTTTCTAACAAATCCGAGGATTTGCTACGACGCCGGGGAATCGGGTTTAGTGAAGGGGTAATGCAAGCCTTATCTCGTTCCAAAGTACGGGAGCTCGCGGCCAAGGCAGTGTATGAGGGTCCAGTACTGGAGGAAACAGGTTTGAAGGAGGATTCGTCCACCACTACCGAACAGAACAGCCCTATATAGGAGGATACGGAAGGTACATCAGCTAATGAAGAAGTCCGGAAAGCAGTAGACCCTGAGAGAGAGAGAGCGAAACTTTATTTTGGTTCCTTCAAGGATTTAGCGTCTCGAGGTCTCGGTCGTCTTGGGCGCCGGCGACTTGGAGCCTCTTCCGGCAGGGGTGGGCCCCTATTCCAGGGCTCCACTGAGCCTAGCTACCTCACTAGCGTGCTGCACTAAGGCTCTTTGGGCCGTGAGCTCGCAGCTGGTAAGCCGACTCTCCCATTGCTCCGCACTCGGGTTATTGTGTTGGTGGAATGATTTATTGTGTTTACATTCCCATGTGACATGGTACAGTGTGGGTGTGGCCCCGCACCATGGGCAGGTGTCTCTGTATTGTGTTGGGTACATTTTGTTTAGGATGTATAAATTTGGGAAAGAGTTTGTCTGCAATCTGCGCCAACTCGTTGCTTCCTCCTGCGTTAGAGCTTTGTGCGGTGGGGGTATTTGGCTCTCGTCCCTCTGTATAAGTTTGAGATTTCTGTGTATCCTCCCTCACAAGCGTGTGGGTGATACTCCGGGGCGCGCGACTGCTCTGCTCGGAACGTGGTCTCTCGAGCTAGGCTGTCTGCCCTTTCGTTACCCTGTATGCCTGCGTGGGCCGGAATCCAAATTAACTTGTGCGTAACGTTCCTCTCGGCGAAGTCGGCTCCGCCAAGAATTCTGAGGGCGGCTTTGCTAATTCTGCCCCTCGTGTAATTTCTGCACGCTTCCTTTGAGTCTGTTAAGATGTTTAGAGGCCTGTCTGTCCTATATCCTTCTACTGCCGCCAGCGCCACGGCAATTTCTTCGGCCTCCGCTGTGTCAGCTGCCTTTGCCATCGCACATGTGATCAGATTCCCGTCGCCGTCCACCACCACCGCCGTGGCCGTGCGCTTCCCTTCTCGCGGGTACGTGGCAGCATCCGTGTACACCGTGTTCTCCAGTAGCGCGAGTGTCTTTTCTACGTATCCGGCTCGCGCCTGCCTTCTGCTCTCGTGGAGGTTGGGGTCCATGTTCTTAGGTACTGGCCCAACGCTTATTGTTTTTCTTAAGCAGTCGGGCACGTCTGCGTATCTATCTACGTGTCCACTCGTGTCCCGTCCCAGCCTAGTCAGGAGCGCTCTCCCTGCAGGGGTGCTTTTGAGTCTAGCTTTTTGCGTTTCAAGCAGGGCTTCCGCCAGTTCGCTGAAAGTGTTGCTGAGGCCCAGTTGGAGCAGTTTTTCGTTTGAAGTGTTTTTTGGCAGATGGAGAGCCGTCTTGTATGCTTTCCTGATTATCGTGTCCGCCTGTTCCCTCTCTCCTTTGGTCATCGCGTGGTACGGTAGCGAGTAGATGACTCGGCTGACGACCAGGCTGCCGATGAGTTTGAGTGTGTCTTCCTCTTTCACGCCGTATCTTTTTTGGGAGACCCTGTTGATCATCCGGCCCACCTGCTCCGTCACTTTGCTCAGCAGGCTGATGGTGTGGCTGCATTTTCTGCTGCCCTGTAGCCACATGCCCAGGATTTTGATCATATTCTTTTCCGGGATGTTTTGACCATCAAGCGTTACTTCCAGCGTTGCTTGGGTG
Organism: Dermacentor albipictus; assembly: GCF_038994185.2. Classification (NCBI taxonomy): domain Eukaryota; kingdom Metazoa; phylum Arthropoda; class Arachnida; order Ixodida; family Ixodidae; genus Dermacentor; species Dermacentor albipictus. Next base: position 129,922,666 of record NC_091823.1, on the reverse strand, counting down.
GGGTGTCTACCTACTCTCAGTAATTCGGATTTTTCTGTGGAACATACCAGTCCCCTCTCTCTGGTGTCTCGCGAGGCAGAATGCAGGCAAAGGTTATTGAATGTAAGCCCTGCCACATTGATTGCTGAGCAGGAAAAAGATTCCACCCTGCATAACCTAAGGCCTGACGCTAAAGAAGGTGTAGCCAAACAGAACGTGAAGTTCCTAAAGAGGGCAGGCGTCCTCTATAGAAAGTACACCAGTCGAAAGGGAATGAAATTCGACCAACTCGTGGTGCCGCATCCTTATCGTGAGCAGCTCCTGCGCCTGGTTCACGGCGGCTTTTGGACAGGTCATCTGGGCGTTCGTAAAACAAAGGACCGCTTATTGCAGGAATTTTACTGGCCCGGCTGCTTTCGAGAAGTAGAAGCATTTGTAAGAAGCTGCAACACATGTCAGCGCATAGGCAAGCCCGGAGATAAGGCTAAAGCGCCAATGAAACTTGTTCCCATTATCACGGAACCATTTCGCAGGCTCATAATAGACACCGTGGGACCACTTCCTGCAACGCAGTCTGGCTATCGACATATTCTTACTGCACTATGCCCTGTAACGAAATTTCCCGAGGCAGTGCCTCTCAAAGAGCTAAGCTCGGCGGAGATCGTCAACGCGCTTTTATCTATCTTCGCACGAGTCGCACAAATCCAGTCAGATCAAGGATCCGTCTTTACGAGCGCGCTGACCTCGACGTTTCTGGAAAGGTGCGGTATTAAAATTATCCATAGCTCAGTGTATCACCCGCAGTCCAACGTGGTATAGAAAGTCCGCTCAGTCATGAAACGGCTTTTGCGAGCCCTTTTTTATGAGTACAAAGCCGAATGGGAGAGCTGCTTGCCTGCAGCCATGTTCGCGCTTCGGACTGCACCGCACGAATAGTGATAGAGCTGTTGGACCGTCTGCACGCTTCTCAGGAATTAGCAGGGCAGGAAATGCGTAAGGCACAAAGCAAGGCTAAGCGTTACTATGACAGGACGGCTCGCACGCGACGCTTTCAAGTGGGGGAACAGGTAATGATCCTGAAATTCTCGTTAAAAAACAAACTATAGGTTCAATGGGAAGGACCGGCGAACATAATTCAGAAATTATCTGACACAAACTTCGCAATCACGGTACCGGGGAAACGAAGGACACCACAAGTGTACCATAGCAATCTACTTAAACCCTACAGGCAGAGGGAAGCCATTGTGAACATGTCCCTTAACCAACCTGAGGAAATGCCTGCCGACTTTCCAGAGTTGACAGCAATGACGGAGACAAAAGACATTGACGAGACCATTAATCTGATAATAGAACAGGCGGAGTTGAACCCCGTTCAGAGGGCCGAACTGAGGGAACTCGTGTTTGAATTTAAAGACGTATTTTCAAACACACCGGGCAGGACGACTGCGGTCGTTCACGATATCGAGCTAACCTCGTCGGACCCTGTTCGTTCGAAAGCTTATCGCGTTTCGCCTCGTCAACGTGAAGTCATGGCCGCTGAAATAAACAAGATGTTAGAGCTAGGTATAATCGAGCCAGGAGAGAGTGATTATACCTCACCTCTTGTCTTGGTTGAGGTCCCAGGAAAAGAGCCGCGGTCATGTATCGACTACCGCAGGCTCAATTTAATCACGAAGGACCAGACTTATCCAATACCGCATATCGAGGAAAGGCTTGAGAAAGTGAGCAGTGCTAATTAATTTCTACGCTCGATTTAGTTAGAGGGTATTGGCAGGTTCCGTTGACCGAGAGTGCAAGCAGGTTTGCAGCGTTTATTTCCCCGATGGGAACCTTTCGTCCGAAAGTCCTGAGTTTTGGATTAAAGAATGCGCCATATTGCTTCTCGAGCCTTGTTGACCAGGTGCTGCGAGGAATGGAGGACTTTGCACTTCTCTATCTCGATGACATAGCTATCTTTTCTTCATCATGGGCGGACCATATGCAACACCTGCGAACCGTGTTGTGTCGTCTTAACTTAACTGTTAAGGCTCCCAAATGCCAATCAGGGCGCGCCGAGGTAGCTTATCTAGGTCATGTAATAGGGCAAGGCCATCGTCGGCCTTCCGAGGTTAGACTGACCGCGATAGACAACTTCCCGCAACCACGCACCAAGCGCGACATCAGATCATTCCTTGGCTTGGCGGGTTATTACCAAAGATATATTCCGCAGTATTCCGAGATTGCAAGTCCTTTAACGGATGCTCTCAGAAAAACAGAGCCACAAACGGTAAAGTGGGATGTCGCAAAAGAAAAGGCTTTTTGTATGCTAAAGAACGCACTAACGAGTCAGCCAGTATTGAACGCGCCCGACTACTCTAAGCCATTCATTCTTCAGTGTGATGACAGTGACAGAGGTATGGGGGTGGTGTTCTGTCAAAAGAAAGATGACGAGAACGAACATCCTGTACTGTACGCCAGTAGAAAGCTTCCAGTTCGTGAGGAAGCATACAGTGCATCAGAAAAGGAATGCGCCTGCGTTGTGTGGGCGGTATAAAAGCTGGCTTGCTATATCGCTGGCTCAAGATTCACCATAGAGACTGATCATTGTCCCCTCACATGGCGGCAGTCCATGTCTACGAAAAACGGTCGTCTTTTGTGCTGGAGCTTGGCTCTTCAACAGTACACCTTCGATATTCGCTACAAGAAGGGTAAGTTTAACGGCAATGCCGACGGTTTAAGTCGTTGTCCCTAGAGTATCGAAAGCCTCATGCTCATCCGAGTTTTCATGGCATTTTTTTGTTTGTTTCAGGCATTCATATGTTTCCGAAGTGAACCCGATTGTTAGCTGATTTAATAACCACGTCCTAACGCTTTCAAGAAATGGCTGTTTTTAGTGTTAAAGGGGGGGAGGACGCGCGTAGGAAATGGGAAAGGTGTAACGGGTTTTCTTTATTTTTTTGTTAAAAGCCGGGTGTGTCTTAGGGGAGGGTGGCCTTGTGCTCGCTGCTTTGTGGTTGTGGGTCCGGTTCTGTTCTGTGGTGATTGCTTGCCCACGCAGGAGACGAAAAATGGCAAGACCATCTTCACCGGACCGGACTAGGAAGAAAGATCACAAGAGCGCCACGTGGTCGGATGACCACTCCCCGGAATCTACCTGCTACGAACGAAGGGTTCGTTATCTCTACGGAGAATCTTGAACCGAAACGCCGATCCCTCGTACAGCGGCTGCTGGCCCCTACACGTCGGGATCTTCCTCCCCCGCGGAGCGTCTGTCAGGTATGGCCGGACGCCAAAGGCCCAGTGGGTGCTACGTCATCCCCTTCCCCTCTCATGGTCGGGGCCCGTGGGTGCTGCGTCATCCCCACGCTACCGGAGAGGTCACTCACCCGACGCTCTCCCCAGATTCGTCGAAGAGAGGTCACTCACCCGACGCTCTCCCCGGATTCGTCGAAGAGAGGATCGACATCCCCTTTACCCGTCTCTTCGGGGCCCGTGGGTGCTGAGTCATCCCCACGCTACCGGAGAGGTCACTCACCCGACGCTCTCCCCGGATTCGTCGAAGAGAGGATCGACATCCCCTTCACCCGTCTCTTCACTCACCCGACGCTCTCCGGATTCGTCGAAAAGAGGATCGACATCCCCTTCACCCGTCTCTCCGGGGCCCGTGGGTGCTGAGTCATCCCCACGCTACCTGAGAGGTCACTCACCCGAAGCTCTCCCCGGATTCGTCGAAGAGAGGTCACTCACCCGACGCTCTCCCCAGATTCGTCGAAGAGAGGTCACTCACCCGACGCTCTCCCCGGATTCGTCGAAAAGAAGATCGACTTCTGCTTCCCGTGCCTGGTATTGCAGGAGGAGGGGCCTTCTCTCTGTGCTTGTCACGTGTTATCGACGAAAGCAAGATCCCACCCACACGATTGTAGGGAGCCTATTTAAGGTACTCCGAAATGTACTTCACCATATACTTCATTCGCTTCTTATTTTCTTTCAACTACCTTGGAATAAAACAGTGCAAGTTTCGCATTAGCAAAACGTCGTCTCACCCTTGCTCGGTCGCCATGATCAACCGGATGACTGCAGCTCACCGACAACGCCACGCTACCCAATAAGTAATGTCGGTGGAGCTTCGAGAGACAAGTCGCTAGCAGTGGGATCGCCTACAAATGCAACAAACTGGTTGCTAACGAAGGGATCGCCCTGAGGTGCAACAAGGGTTCTATCATCTCAACTATAGGTTTCCCTAGCTTTGCGTAGCTCGCAAGATGCAGTTATTGACCGACATATTAAATTTATCTATCCATGGGTGTCTCCGGCACCGTTCCTATATTTTGCGAGTACAATGCGTGCGGGCCGTACTGCATACGTTGTCGCGACGATGAAGAAGCAAGCACTGTCAAACGGTGGGTATCAAGGAGATAACCCTTTTTTTGCGTGTGCGTTTATCATCGTCACGTATGCACTCACGTATGCCGGTCCGCTGCCGCTGAGTCCCGTGGCGACGTCCATCAGGGACTCGGGCACCTCCTCGCAGTGGCCCACGCTGGCCAGCAGCCGGGACACGAGGCCCGCGTCGTCCGCGGTGGCCACGCCCCCGCGCGCGAACACGCTGGCCCCGTGGCGCACCAGGCACGGCGTGTTGGGCATCACGCGCACCGCGCGCGTCCCCGCCGGAAGCCTCTGCACGCGCGAGGTGGCGCGGCGACGACATTTCGCAGCTGAGCGGCAAGAATCGAGCAAGTGATTGTGCTTAATTAACTGAAATGTAGAGATGATAAGGTAAATGAAAGTGGCAGTCAACAAGACGCACAAACTTTCCGCAGGTGGGAGACGAACCCAAATCCTCCGCATTCAGACGTTGCAGAAAAAAAGAAATAAGTGATTACAATTACAATTACTTCTTTCATAAAATGTAATTTATTGCGGTTACCAATTACTTCACAACGAAACAATTTGAGCGGTTACTCAAGAGTATCCGATTACTTTAAAGTTACTTTGCTCCCTACGTTTATTGACACTGCAAAAATAATAGAACGAGATGGCCTGGCTCTTTCAATGCGTCTCTTGCCGCCCTTCACACTTTCTTTATTTTCAGTATGAATTGCTTTTCAAATTTATATTCGGTAATCTTCCCTCTTTCTCCTCTTTATTTCTTGTTTTTTTCTTTTAGGCCATCTGCAGCGACACTGAAAAGCGCGTGCGGTGTGAGTTGCTTTTTCTTCGTCCTGTGTATCTGTAGCGCTCTAAGTTTCTATAATAACTGAAAACTGGTTCGGTGTGTGCGCTGGAGGGAAGAGCAGTGTACTAACGTACGAACACATTGCTCACAGAAGTGTGGCGGTCACCGAATGCCGCGATGCTCGGGTCTGGGTTTTCTATGAAGCGCAAGCGCTTCGTTGTTGATGAGGCCAAGGGAACGCGCTCCCTTTAGGGCCAGTGAAAAAGTGAAAACTCCTACATAGGCAATCTGCTGGCAGCAGCGTCCGAAGCAACCGTCGCTTTTGAGCCACGGAAGTGCAGTTACAACTTGTCAGTCAACATCTGGTGGACCTCCACCCGACATTTAGACATAAACGACTAATTCTAACGGATGGCACCAAACTTTCACGTGCCTTCGAAAGGCGGTGAAATCTTTAATGTTTTCTATTATAAAACTGCACATTATTCAGTTCTAAGAATACTGTTCGTGTGTTACAATTGTAAAAATAGATATATACGAGTCATGTAATATCAAACAGATAGAAACGTATGCTTTTAACGACCAAGAGCTTCTGTTTATATAAGTCATACCATGAGAAGCCAACAAACAAAGACACCAAGGAAAACATAGGGAAAATTACTTGTACTTGCTAAGTGAATTAAAGAAATGATAGATTAATGGCAATGAAAGTGGATGAAAAAACTTGCCGCAGGTGGGGAACGATTCCACGTCTTCGCATTACGCGTGCGATGCTCTAACCAATTGAGCTACCGCAGCGCAGCTTCCCCATCCACTATCTCGGGTATTTATATGTTACTACTAGAAGTGATCTTGAGAGTGTTAACCAGCGCCACCACTCACAAGCCTTGGCGGCGGATGGGGAACATACTTCCTGCCGCAAGCGTCACGAGTACGTGATCTTTCTGGGTGGAAGCAACTGGTCAATAAACCCGCACATGCCACCTGAAGGCATCAACGTTGCCGGATTCGACACCCTCGTTATGTGAGAACGAGTGGTGTACTATGTATGTACCGCACCGCGGTAGCTCGATTAAAGAGCATCGCACGCGTAATGCGAACGTTGTAGGATCGTTCCCCACCTGCGGCAAGTTGCTTTTTCATCCAATTCCATTGTCATTAATTTATCGTTTCTTTAATTCACTTAGTAAGTACAAGTAATTTCCCCTACGTTTTCCTTGGTGTCTTTTGGCTTCTCATGATATGATTAATAAAAATCGGGCCCCACGGTTAGCTCCCTTTCTTCTCGTTCTGTTCATATAAGAGAAGTCATAGACTGTGATAAGCGAAGAACTGAGCAGCAGCGCTTGCCACCTATAAAGGCCCCAGATAAGCGCTTCCAGGAGGAGGGGATAGAAATTGATTATAAGAGAAAAGGCTTCGAGGTCGGACTTCCAAGAGAGGCGTGCAAACCAGCAAGCCTGCCATGTTAAGGTGACTGAGGTGTAGCTTCAGTAATCTGATTTTGGGTAGGAGGTAACCCGCGTGCACGTTTTCATCCCTTTGCACTTTGTAGTTCCCGTCAAATGTAGGTGCTCAAAACAGCGTCACCTGTCAGAACTCGTTTCCTCAAAAATTTCGCTGGTTACATGCAATTTGTTACAGAAAAAAAGTAATTTAATTACTATGAGCGTTGCCGAGTAAACAGAGTAATCGTTAAATTACGAAACTACCGAAAAACGTTACTGATTACAAGCAACGAATTACGTGTAATTCGTTACGTACAAGTCTGTCCGCATTACGTGAGCGGTGCTTTATTAGTCAGGCCATCCTCCGCTCCAATGTATTGGATGTTCGTACAAGATTAGTCCCTGGGAGTGTTAGACAGCGCCACCCGTGGCCAAGGCGTTCAGTATACTTCAGTGAATTTCGGTACAGTTTCTTCTCAGGGTCTTAACACACTGTGGCAAGTGCTTTCGTGGCGCCCAAGAGTGCTGGTATTTGGAGATGGTGCATGGGGATAGGTCGCAACTGACACGATGCCAAGAGAAAATAAAATGAAATACACACGGCTCACGACTGAAATTGAGCTGATGTGCCAGACTTCAGCAGTAAGATTTGGATAAAGAACCCCGTTCTGTGTGCGCACTTATTATGCACTTCCTCCTCATCCGTATATAATCATGATCATGCGCGTGTCTTTCCTCTTCGCCGCGCGCATGGGCGCATCTTCAGCATGGACTATGCCTGGGCACCTCACCCTGTCTCTCGGGCTCAATAACGGTCAGCCCTTGCTGTGATGTGACATTCCAAATTTTGCTGCAGTCAAATAGTGCATTTCTTAGGCACTGTGTATTATTAGACTATTAGGGCACCTATATAGGCGTCAAGATATTATATAACACGTGAGTATTTGCAACTTAATTATCAATACCTTATACCTTCTCTTACTGCGGCGCTGACCAGAGATGAGTATGCGTGTATCGGTGCCTTCTCACCCCTTCGCGTATTGGCAGAGCTTTATTGGGGAATATTTGAAAGTCATTTACGTGGAATTCATGGTTTAGTTTCGTTTTTGCTAACTTTGCATCTGTCGTTGTCCCGGCATACCCTGTGTGTTTTATTCGCAAATATTTATTGTTGCCTTCAGATGGTGCCAGCTGGTCTCTAGACAGTTGAAGTACAGTCATCATATGCTCCAATTTTATTTCAACTGATATCTCTCTCCTCTTTTTTTCTCTCTCTCTCTTCGTGCATTGATTCGAACCTCTTAACCTGTGCTGAGGAATTTTTTGCGCGTTGTCCAAAAACAGCATTTGCGTGCTGGCAGTGTTATCCTGAGAAATAGCAAGCGGAAAAGCAATCGGCTGCTGAAGCACCCATCTGTCGAACCAGGACGCCTGCGTGTGCTCGCACTGTCTTCGATCCACACACGAATATTTAAAAATATAACTTCGGATTGATTGAGCGAGTTTGGAACAAAGATAGCGGCTACAGTGATAATCATAATGAAGCTGGCGTATTGTTTTCATCTCAAGCTGCTTTCAAATTCTCGATTTCGCATGTATCCCGGAAGACAGACGTCCTAAACTTACGCACCCCTTTTTAACCATCCAGTGGGTAATCAACCACACTTTGTGCACACCTCGAATAATTGTTTTTTTTTACACAACTGCCACTGGGGTCAACAGTGCGCTTTTAGTGTTGTCATACGTATTTAAAGAACACGCATTCAGTGACTGTAGTTGCATTACACCAGGACTTCGTGCCCAGACGCGATCGCGGAGGTCATCGGAGAAAGAGCACCTGCTGTATATCGTCAAGCGTGACCCCCATCGCCAGGGAGACGACCAGGTGTCTCTGCTGCACGGCGGGCGCCACTTGCTCGAGCACGGCGGGCACCACGTTCGGCTTGAGCGCCACCAGGATGGTGTCGCACTGGTCCACCACGTCGAGGTTCTCGTGCGTCGTCCGGCACCCCAGGGCCTGGGAAGGGAACCGCGTCGTGGACTCTCGCGGCACCAAAAAAAAAAGCGGTCGGGCACCATTTGCCCGATTGTCAACGAGACGCGCGCGACTACCGATTCGCTACCCTATATACGAAAGGGCGGGACAGTCGATTTCAGAAACCCACCTCTCTTTGTAAGCCCGGGAACTTTGTGCATGGTTGACGGTGACGACATCCCAACGCATCGCAAGGGCTACGAGAGAGGCCGCAGTGGAGGACTACGGAGTTATTTTGATTGCCAGTTATTTATAACACGCGCCCAAAGAGCCGTGCATGAGAATTTCACGACTTGAAGTCCAACCCGCGGCCTTGTGCTCAGCAGCAGAACGCCCTTGTTCACAATGAAAGGAACAGGCCAGCCCACCAGCTATTCACGTTGCAGATAAGGAGAAAGGGGTGAGTACGACAAGCGACGGTGAGGGAGTCGAGCGACAGAGTGGGGCTTATTTAGACCGGAGGGTATATTTAGAGCCTAGAGTGAAGACCGATGCCGCCTAAGAAGTGCAGCAAAGGGCGGTCCTAAAATTTATAGTTAGATTGTATCGAGCCGTTAGGCATTCTGTAGCGTGATCTTTGGTATCGCACAAACTACGTGTGCTGTTTTATTAATTCGCTTACATTTTAGCTATATCGCCGTCACGACGTCACATCTGAAATCTGTGCGTCGGCGATTCTCACTTTTTTCACAACTCGTTTAGTCGCCAACGATAACTATACCATGATACGGCACATTTTTAGAATGCGACCTGTAATGGCTCAAAATTTATTTGGTGCGCCTACACTCTGTTGAACCTTGCACTCTTGATCATTTCTTGTAGAGAACTGTAGAGTCACTGTGGATATGTCGTTTCTGCAGACCTGGATGCGACAAATTTTAAATTTTATGACCTCTCCTAGACAAACTTTTCTTGTCAAACGGTGAATATTTTAAATTTAAGAAAGAGTACACACATTAGGCTCTACAACATTCTCGCATCGTACCACGTATCGTCATGATCAAACTGCAACGTTCAGTACAGTGCATGGGAGTGTGCGAATAATATTTTTTATGCCGAATCAATTACGAATGGAATAGTGCCAGAAGAGAATCACATAATTTTCGAATGTTTTTCAAATATCAAACAGCTATTTTCACGTTTCTATAAAACAACCTTCACATACTGGTACATTCACAACGTTAGCTATAGTTTGTGTCATTACATCGCAAGTTATTAAACATTCATTGTGGCTAAATAGCGCAACGTAAACAAGGGCAATGAACCACAAGGCGCTAAGTTGATCTCCCTTGTCTTGTCCTTCGTTCTCCGTGTTTGCCACAGTGAGCGTTTCATACCGATTAGCTCAACTTACATTGCTATTGAAACATTCTTTATTAAACGCACAAATGGAGCATCATAATCAAATAAGCAGTTAAATAGTATACTTGATAGTGACTGCGAATAATAATGGTATAGCCGGAAATGTGTTGCCCCTTGAGCGACGTAGCGTGCTCCATTATACGTAACGTCTCATGCCTAACGTCATGCCTTACGTCTCGGAATGACATTTATGACAATTTTGTTCCAAATTCCTGCTTTATCGAGCAAAGTTATCGATTTGAACTGTTCGAAGAGTATTTTAAAAATACTCGTATTTGCCAATAGTGAACATTCCATTCGAAGACCGGATCGACTACTACAATATTGATTAAAAGAATACAATACTGAACATGTTATTTATATGTTTCGAATAATCGCACGCAACTAATGTAGGGCACTTGTCGGCACCCCTTCGAGTCCACGGTAGGCTTGCGACGGGCAGCATGGTCAGACAAATGTTTCTTATTCAACAGCTCCTACGCACAATACCGAATCGGCCGGTTTTCGTCGAACTGTTTCCGCAAGCACGGATAGCAAAAAACTCGTCCACTGTTGCTTAGCATCTAGGCCACTGTTGCAACAGTGGCCTATAGATTACGTGCCAAACAGTGGTCTAGAACAACGTCCTAACACTATTTGAGTCTAGCGTTGCTGCTCTAACATTACCGGTATGCACTTCGTGTCGCTGATTGTGTATGGGCACGATGTGGCGCGCACGCATCTATGACGTTTTCAGTAACAGCAAGACGGCAACGCTATATGCTAAAATACGCTGACGTTAAAACTTGCGAAGCCCGATCAAATGCGCTTCTCAATTATTATTTGCTTATGGCACCTTGCATGTATTAGTCTGAGTACAGGTGATGCGTGTCGCCGTTGGCACTTCCGTTAGACTAACAGGAATCCCCAAAGGTGATCCCGCTCGACGAGTGGACTTCGTCAGCGCGGCACAGCGATATCAGTGCGAGAGACTGACTTCGCGCGCGGCCTCATGACGCTGCGAAAAAAAAAAAAAGGTTATGGGAGTTTTACGTGCCAAAACCACGATCTTATTACGAGGCACGCCGTTGTCGGGGGGGGACTCCGAAAATTTGGACAATATGGGGGTTCTTTAACGCGCACCTAAATCTAAGTACATGGCTGTTAGGCCACAGTCGCAGGTATGACTGGTATCGTGCCACTGCCAGCTATAGCTCCTTCAGATGATCGCCGCGCATGAAACATTTGCGTAGCACGGGTGCGCGAGAGCGAGCACGTGCGCGCACGCCGGTTTCCTTTGCGCCGAAGACGCAGCAATGAAACGGGCAAATTTATGGCATTCGATTGGCCGCTTCGCATGGATTGCATGTGTGTTGGATCTGCATAATTTTCTTTTCTTTTTTCTTTTATTTGTCTTTTCCTTTATTTCTTGCTGTCGTCAGTACCCCAGTGCCGTTTTCTCGCAGCTCCAGAATAATCGTGATTTGGACTTCGGAATTGCGAATGTGACGTTACAGGTAGCTAGATTTTTTTTTCCTTCGCGACTTCAGAGACAAGAAAGAGAGCGGCGTCTTTAAGGAAGAATATATAATGTAATGCGCGTATGAAATTTACATGAGGACCTATGGCGGATCAAAAAAAGTTCTTCGCAAGTCAAATGTGCGTCCGCTGCTCGAATGTAGGCAGAGTCTTGGGCTTTAGATTATGCTAGCGAATCAAATATTCGTTGGCCATGACGTGTTCAAGAAAGATGCGGCGCCCGTTTCATCTTGTGTGGAATGTTTTACTGGAAGATTTCTCGTCGTGCCGGCGAAATTAGAATGACCTTTCTCCTCGTGACGGCGTACGCAAGATTTTCATTATACTTTCCACCGTTACCCATGGCAACGCAAGTATAGAGGAAAGCCAGTATGCAAAACGGTTGAACTGTGGCAGATGAGTTCAGGGGGAGCCTGCAAAGTGAAGGAAATTTCATGAAAGAAAAAATTGTCGACCACCCGAGGGTATTACGAAATACAACGTAATCCCATGCCGGTTTCTCAAAAAGAAAGCTTCGAAGCTGAAAAAAAGAGAATGTCCTGGTCCGGGGTTTGAAGTTGAAGTTAACGCATTTCCGGCCCGGTCGCCCTACAAATGTGAGCCACACAAGAGGCTGGACAGATCGCAGTGAGAGGGAGAATCAATCGACAGCTCGAAGCGCACAGACAATAACGGCAAATGAGAGTGCAAGGTGAAAATCCGCAAGGAAATCCGCAAATCCTCGCTCTGCAACCTTCTATAGCCTCGTGGTTAGCTCTGGTGGTTGAGCGATCTCCCCGGAAAGGCGGTTCCGCGGATTCAATCTCCAGGAGCAGGACAAATTTTTCTAACGCGGAGCTTTCTCTTTTAAAAAGAAAAACGTCCTGGCTTCCTTTGTAGCATGGCGATATATTCTCAGGTGAACGAAATTTGTCTCCTTCAAGATCTGAACTGTGTATCGCCTCCGAGTTGACCACTCCTTAAACTTGCTCGAGTACAATCCCCCGAAAAAGTTTGCGTACATAACAACACGTTGCTCACGTGATCCGGTTGGTGACGACGAAACAGCACAAAGAGCCAATGATGCAGGGCGTACCAGTGACTACTAAATGACGATTATATTGCAGTGACCGCTATATATACAACGTCCAATAGGCGACTATTACCATTATGTCCGACTAGCTTGGCGCATTTTCCCGTGGTGCTCCCTGCAACGCGATTGCCGTCTACCGGCACACCGAGTGAAAAACAAACAAAAATGTTAATAACAAAAATAACAAATATGCAGATTCAACGCGCCTGTCGTAATCTATGAAAGCGAAGCTTTCGTGAAGCGGTTAATTAAACGCTCTACAAGTTAATACCATGCGTGCCGTTTATTTTCACCCTATGCAACGTGTAATCTCTCGGACCCGCCGTGGTTGCTCAGTGGCTACGGTGTTGGGCTGCTGAGCACGAGGTCGCGGGATCGAATCCCGGCCACGGCGGCCGCATTTCGATGGGGCGAAATGCGAAAACACCCATTTACTTAGATTTAGGTGCACGTTAAAGAACCCCAGGGGGTCGAAATCTCCGGAGTCCTCCACTACGGTGCGCCTCATAATCAGAATGTGGTTTTGGCACGTAAAACCTCATATTTTACGTGTAATTCCATTCATTGTTCGTTTATGCACCACACAGGTCACAACTTTAATCTCCAGAAATGTCTACGTTTAAGAAGTACACCGCTCAGGAGGTATGCTAAAATGTAAACTCCAATTCAGGCGGATCCGCACTGAAAAGTCGACGCCGCGATGTCACCAGGATCAAAGTGGCGTTTGACGCTTCTCAGGGGAAGATTGGTGAGGACACGTGTGTGTACATATGAGTACAGCACACATATAAATACATTTGAGGCTGACTTAGTACAAAGTCATCCTGGGTAATTGGTCAATAATGGGCACATACCCTGTGGAAGATACCCTGCGGCACGTACGCATCGGTCAATGAGTGGTTAGCCCAAACAGAGAAAATTTAAGCCTAAAGAACAAAAGAGGCAATTCACTGTCTTGCACTACATTCTACTCAAGTTCTTTCCCGCGCACACACACACACACACACACACACACACACACACACACACACACACACACACACACACACACACACATGCGTACAAAATAAAACTTGCCTTGATCTCATCCAAGAGGTGCTTGTCGGCTACGGGACAGCTGGCCATGATCTTCGCTGGGTTCGTCACGCCTTCCCCGGGAAGAGAACGAACAGGTTGTTGGAGAAATAATGTTGCGCAGAAGCTTTAACGTCAAACCTTATATAGCGCCTAATCTTGCAGAGATCGATATTTTTCTTGACGTCGTTGCCCAGCCAAGTATCATTAGCATCTTTACCAGACTATTTAATGTTCACTTCAGGACAAAGGCCTCTCCCTGCGATCTCCAGTTACACGTGTCTGGTATCAATGGAGTGCATGTCGTGCCTGCAAATTTCACAATCTCGTCACGCGATCTAACCATCTGCCGTACTCTATTGCGCTTTCCTCCCGCTTGGCAACCATTCTCTGTTGCTCTAAAAGGCCATACGTTACCTGCTATACACATTTACATGGCCTGCCCTACTCCACCTTCATTTTACACTACCTTGTGTCCTCGTGTATCACGCATTTAACCCAACCAGTCTTCTATTCCAAAGTCCTTAATGGTCAACAATTAATTGGAGCTTCCAGCAGCGCCCAGAGGCCGAGGAGGGGGGAAGGGGTGTAAGAAGGAAAGAAAGGAAAGACGCGATGTTTGACCAGTGGTGAATAAGCTGGCTATCATTTCCTGGGCTAACAGGTATAGTAGCCGAAAGACATATGAGACGCGAAATGAAATAAAAAGTAACTTGAGAAAAAAAAAATAAGAGTGTGCACACGGAGCTACAGGCATCACGAGAACACTCAAAGTCAGTCACAAAGTCCGCATGACTTCATTAAGCGGAGCGATGTGGTTTGTGCAACGCGGTCTCTTCTCCGACGAGGGGCTGTCATCCAGTCTATCTCGAGCGGTCGAGGTTTCAAAAGGTGTACTTTGCTACGTGTAGTGTAGCTTCAAGATAGCCGCCGGAAAGAATACCAGATTCGCAGAGGGATCCGCAAGTCACCTATTTGTAAAACAAAAGAGACGCTTTGACGCTATTTAAAGTACAAGCAATATAACAGGTGCACACACCAAGCGCTCCCCTTCTCGTCCGCTAACTGGCACATTAAACGATCTTTGAGCATTAGAAAACAGGGCGACAATTATTCGTGCAATCTTTCAGCGAAACGCGTGCAACTGGAGATTCTCGTAGCTTCATATCCCATTTGTCAAAGACGGTTTCGTAGAATCTGCGAGTGTCGTGGAAGAGCGATGGCTACCTCATTTTTCCCGTGCGATGGAGCTTCCGCCACTATCGCCGCATTTTCGCATCGTAACAAACAACTTTCATAGCGTGTTTTGCTGCTCAGATGTCTTAGGCCCAAACACGCATTGCAACGTAAGTCTGTTCCAGACCCGCCGTGGTTGCTCAGTGGCTATGGTGTTGGGCTGCTGAGCACGAGGTCGCGGGATCGAATCCCGACCACGGCGGCCACATTTCGATGGGGGCGAAATGCGAAAACACCCGTGTGCTTAGATTTAGGTGCACGTTAAAGAACCCCAGGTGGTCAAAATTTCCGGAGTCCTCCACTACGGCGTGCCTCATAATCAGAAAGTGGTTTTGGCACGTAAAACCCCAAATATTATTATTATTATTATTATTAAGTCTGTTCCACGTTCCACTCGGCGTTGAACACGAAAGTACGATTAAAAACAAAATCCACACAAAAGTTGATTCCGCTTTTCTCCTCGGAGCAGGTCGCGAGCTCGACGATGTTGAACACAAACAATTTCGACGAGTGTGCCTCAAAGCGCAACATCGACGCCAACGCAAATCTGGGATCTAATCTACGAAGGCGTCCACACTTCACAACAACAGGTTGGTCATTTCCCGTGGGGCAATAGCAAATCGCGAGGGTGGTCGGTGAGGTAGCCAAGATGCCGGCCTGTCGCGCGCTGATGCTGCGAGAAATATGGGCACGTGACCTAAGCTTCGCTATCGTGATCTCACGGCCCTGTAAAGAGGCGAACCGCCCTGGCAGCAAGCGTGCATCGGCCTCACACCTCACAGTAATTTGAACTACTTCACGTGATAGTTCTCAACACACGTAGGTGCTCACCGCAACGAAGGCTTCTGGAAGTGCAGAACCGCTCAACAGTTGATCCAGGCGCCTGGCATGCCAAGCCCGTCGCTAGGCTAAACTCTCCAGACATAAAACTTTGTCTCTCATCGTCACAAAATGTGCTTCCAAAAGTGCGGCTATCAATACACCTTAGCTCATCCTCATAGACATGTCGCGTTGCGTCCAGTTTCTTGCACTGTGCGATGCCTATAGTTCATTATATTGTGCTCCGGTTGGTTCATTTGTATGCGGGGAAGTCGGCCCCAGCTTACGTTTATTTGCGTGGCTACGACGTGTTTTTTAATGGATGGTGCTACGTAATGTGACCACTTTCGTTTAGTTGCTTTTTTTTTTATCTCGCGGATATGTTTTCAGAACGGAAGCAACCTATATGCGTCCATGGACGCGGCGCTTGTACGTCGGATTGGTCATCGTGATAGTGCAGCTGTATTTGCAGCGGAATGACTACGTCTTGAAGCTATAGTCGCTGAACTGGAGCTCAACCATGGGCAGTGAGCCCGCTAGAGATTCTGTGAATATTTTTTTCCTTAATTTTAATTTAACCCAGCTTGTATCACAACCTACACGAGTTACACAGAGTACTTCTAAACGAGAAGAAAGGGGGTTAACCGAGGGTCCCGATTTTATTAGTAATATCATAAGAAGCGAACAAACATTGACACCAAGGACAACATAGGGGAAATTACTTGTGTTTAATAAATGAAATAAAGAAACGAAGAATTAATGGAAATTAATGAGGATGAATAATGTGGATGGTAATGAAGGCCAAGAAACGCCGTGAGCTGAATGTACTTATTTGACAGCTCCCTGGAACAGAGGTGGCAACAGGAGTTGTTTCGTCGGCGCTTGTCTACGGCGTCCTTTTTTGTCCCCCGTCTATGTATGCACTGTAAGTGACGACTGAAACCACCACCGTTCGCGACGCGTCCATAACGGCGGCCGTTAACAGCGTACAGAAAACCTCGAGCTTGCTCCTTCCCGACGCCGCCCCCGCTGCCGGGGACCTTCTCCGTCGGCGTCGCCACCGCTGGGAGGATGCCCTCAAAAGTTCAGAGCTGGAAGACTAGCTCTGGGCCATCCGGCAAGCCGAAGATGCCGCCCGAGTCCGAGGACCACAACCAAACTGCCGCACCATTCTTTTTAATAAAGTTTATTTTCTTCTTCGTGTTCATACGATATCAGCATTTCGTCACTGAAAGCGAAATCTGGTGACTTGCTTTCCATCGAAAGGTTGTCACCCTCTCTATCTTCCGTTTATTTTTCTGCAGTTCCCTTAATCATCCACCGTACATCACGCCCCCTTCATACATATCTCATCACACCGGTCGTCCGCTTCAATTTACGTGCGCACATGCCCGCACCACCATTTTTCAAGCATCATTTTTTTTTTATTCGAGCAGCGAAAGACTGAAACGGCCTTCAACCCGCCATCACAAGCCCATATGCCTTTGCCGAAGCTATATTACCCCCACTTCAATATGAACGCCTGCTTCTACTATTTACTGTATTATCTACCCCTTATGTAATACCCCTGCAATGCGTTCATTAAGGTAATAGAATGAAGTTCGTAACTTTGACAAGCGACTAAGCCTTAGGCTGGTGGCTAAACTTCGGCTGACGTTAGGTCAGTGTCAATCGCAAAATTTGGACCTCGCATGGTGGTTGACATTGAGCAAACCTCACCAATGTTGGCCAGGAACGTAAGGTCTGGGTTCAATCAGGAGTTTCAGCTCCATTGGGTAGGAATGCACTGACAGCCATTCTGAATCCAGTGGAGTCTCAACAGCAGTCCTACGCAAGCTATCCGAAACTCAACTAAAAAAATATTCGGCTGCAGCTTAGCTCAGCCACGGCCACTGGATGTGGCTCAGCTAACCCTGGATATGCAAAGCAAAGCTTGGTTTAGCCTGATTAAGTCTTGGGTTCACTTGGTTAACCTTTGATTTAGCTTGTAATTATTCTACTTATGCATACAATCATCGTTAAGCCAGGTATGACGGCTGTGCCTAGGTCGGTGGCTAGACATGACTGTGATTAGGCTTGGGTAGATATGCATCGTTCGACGGGGCGACACCTTATACTCGCGGACAGCTTTCTGTGGCAATGAAGGGCGTAAGAGCGCTTCTGAAAAGAGTTCCGTGTTTTCATCCACGTTAATGGGCAGGAGACAACATAGACACCTAATTAGCAACAGTTAAATAAGATAAAACACACAACTGAATGTAAAATTTTGCGGCTTTTCCTTTCCGCGTCTGGGCAAACGTCAAACCGTCGCACGTGAAGCTGCGTCGATTCAGCGTCTGTTCCGAGAAACCACAAGCACTGTCAAACGCTGGCGGACTCTAACACATGCGCAGCTGCAGCCACGCACCCGTAGCTTTCCCTTCATTGCCACAGAAAGTTGTCCGCGAGTATAGATGTGCAAAGAGACGCCGCGAACATGCGCAGTGTCGAAGCACAAAGTGTCAGGGCGCGAACGCGGTCGCTACATTGCTCTCGACAGTGCGACGCCTGTTGCATTCCGGACCATCTATATGAGCCTGTGTGTATATAAATTGTTTTTTTGGATTGCGAAGCTGTAGCACGACCTATCGCAGAACCAGGACGTGGAATACGTGGATAGCGTATTATGATCTCACGTCTCGCGATGCAACATGCGGTGCCCGTGTCGCATGCTGGACAATAACGTGATAAGTGTAGCCCAGTGAAGAACCGGGGAGTTTTGGAAATAGCGCACGCAAGCCTCTTTGAAGCCCCACGCCCTGCTTGCGGGTTCGTTTGTACTCATTTTGCGTTATTTTGTATGCATTTTTTCGGTCCTTTGTACACCCGGTCGTCTGCGTCCCCTAACTTTTGGAGGACAAAACCTAAAACTCCTTATTATTGGGTGAAGCAAGAAATTGAAATAAAGGGTGTATAGCGGGGGGGGGGGGGGGGG